>NW_006399850.1:8791383-8801673 GCF_000299155.1 Elephantulus edwardii
TGCAAGTAGCAGTCCAGTTTTTCCAGTATCTTTTGTTGAAGAGGTTGGCGTTTCCACACTTGATAGGTTTATTTCCTTGTCGATTTTCAGCTGACCATAGATAGCGGGGTTCATTTCTGGGTCCTTAATTCTATTTCATTCGTATGTGTGGCTGTTGTTGTACCAGTACCATGCTGTTACTAAATTTTTGAAGTAGGTTTTGAGGTCAATAAGTCTAATGCCTCCACTTCATTTTTGTTTTTCAGAAGTGTTTTGCTTATTTAGGCTCTCTTTCATCTCCAAATAAACTTGACAATTTCTCTTTTGATCTCCTTGTGAAACAAATTTGTTATCTGAATTAGGATTACGTTGATTATAGACCTCTTTTAGTAGCATTGTCATTTTTGCAATATTGAATCTTCCTATCTATGAACAGGGAACATTTTCCCAGTTATTTAGGCCTTTTACTGTGTCTCACAGAAATGTTCTGTAGTTTTCTTTGTACATTTCTTTTGTGTCTCTAGTTAGATTCATTCCCATGTATCTCAATTTCTGGTTTGCCCTTGTAAATGATATTGTTTTCTTTGTTTCCTTCTCTGAGCTCTCTTTGTTACTGTAGAAAAATCCTACTGATTTAGGGGTATTGCTCTTACATCCTGCCAATCTACTAAATTGGTCTACTAGCTCTAACTTTTTGTTGTTGTTGTTGAGTTTTTCTATGTACACTACCATATCGGTTTTTCTATGTACACTCTCATATTATCTGCATATAGCTATAGTTAAACATCCCTTTACCAATCTGAATGCTTTTATTTCCTTCTCTTGTCATGTTACCCTAACAAGCACTTCCAACACAACATTAAATAGAAGTGGTGACAGTGGGCATCCTTGTCTGGTCTCTATTTAGAAGAAAAATGTTTTTAGTCTTTGTTCATAGAGAATGATGTTAGCTCTTGGTTTTGTATACATAATTTTCACTATGTTAAGGAAATTCCTTTCTATTCCTATTTTGTTAAGTGTCTATCAGGAAAGGGTGTGGGATTTTTTTTCAAATGCCTTTTCTGCATCATTTTCTAAGATCATACGGTTCTTGCTAGTTACTTTGTTAATATGGTGAATCATGTTGATTGTTTTTCTTATATTGAACCATCTTTTCATACCTGTTAATAATCCCACTTGGTCATGATGATTTTTTTAACATGCTTTTGGATTCCATTGACTAGGATTTTGTTAAGGATTTTTGCATCTATATTCATGAGAGATTTTAGTCTATAGTTTTCTTTCTTGGTAATAACTTTGCCTGTTTTTTGGTATTAGGGCTCTGCTAGCTTCATAAAATGACTGAGAGTGTTCCTTCTTTTTCTATTTTTCTTTTAAATAATTTAAGTAGAATTGGTGATAGATCTTCTCTGAATGTTTGGTAGAATTGTACTGTGAAGCCATCTGGCCCAGGATTTTAATTATGTGGAAGTCTTCTTATTACCTGTTCAATTTCTCCTTTTTTTAATAAATCTTTTAAAGTGTTCTACATTTGTCCAGGTCAGTTAGGGTAGGACCTGAGTATCAAGGAATTTGCCCATTTTTCTAGGATTTTTAGTTTATTAGATTATAGGTGTTCATAGTATTTATTTATTATCAATTTAATTTTATCTGGTTCTGTTGTGATGTCACCTTTATAATTCTTAAATGAGTTGTCTATGTCTTCTCTTTTTTCTATTCTTCTTTTGTTAAGTTTGCCAGTGATTTGTCAATTTTGTTGACTTTTTCAGAAAATAAAACAAACAAGCAAACAAACAAAGAAACCCAACCAGCCGGCTCTTGATCTTCAGATGGTTTCAATTATTTTTATGTGTTTTATCTCATTGATTTGAGCTCTTGTCCTTGCAATTTATTTTCTTCTAGAGGCTGTAGTGTGAGATTGTTTTCCTTTCTCTAGTTGATGAAGGTGTAGAGTTAGATCATTAATTGACTTTTCAAGTCCATTGTAAATTTGTCAGTTGGTTTATTTGTGGTTTTACCCATTACTATATATTCTAGAAAGACAATCATTCTTATTGTGCAATATTAAAAAGACAATATCTCACTATAAAGAGAATAACTTGTTTGTAGCTGCTGTCCAGTAACAATTATGACTCACAGTGATCCTACTAATAACAAATCTGAGGCTTACTCTATCCTGTGCCATCCTTACAAATTCTAATATTCTTAAGTCCATGTGAATACATCTTGTTGAGGATCTTTCTCACTTTTTCTAAAGCTTCCTCCTTTCTTTGCATAATGTTTGTTTGTTTTTGTTTTTTCCCCCCAAGAGCTGGCCTCTACTGAAAATAGACCTGTAATATATGAGACAAAAGTTCAACAGCTTTGCTTCTAAGGAGGATCTTGGTTTCACTTTCTCTGAGACACACTTTTTTTTTTGTTTGTTTGTTTTCTGGAAGTCCATGGGATATTTTGTATTATTTACTAACATCACAATTTAAAGTCAGTGGGTCTTCTTTTGTCATTCTTATTTATTGTCCAACTTTAAAGGTTATAGAAAACAAAAATCTATCATGACTTGTTGCTTGTTGTGTTGTTGTTAAGTGCCGTCGAGTCTCAGGTGACTCATAGGGACCCCATGAAGAAGAGTCCTCAACGCTTGGGTGTCTCTTTCTCTCTCCAGGTTCATAGGGTTTCCGGAGGCAAGCTATTACGGAAGTGGATGCCACTGACGTCATCATTCTTTATATTGTTGGAGTGATTTTTGATAAAATGTTTTCCCAACACAACACATATTTTTATTTCTTTTAGAAAGTGCAGCTAGAATATTTATTGGAGGCAGAGATGCTGGAGCTGTGTCTCACATATTTTAGAAATGTTATTAAAAGAAGATATTCCTTGGAAAGGGAAATGATGCTGGAAAGGTGGAGAATTGTCGAAGGATGGGAAGATTTTCAGTGAGATGAACTGTTACAGTGTCTGTAGCAATGGACTTATTTATGTTGAGGATCATAAGGATAGCACAGGATAGGACAAGAGTTCAGATCTATTGTTCAGAGCATTGCTACGAGTCATATTTTACGTGGTGGCACTTAATAACAACTACAATTAGCATGGGGTTAAGTACGGATCCAAGTAAAACAAAATATTTTATAAACGTCAGGGGTTTTTCTCTCTCTATTATTAATGTTGCCTATTGGTCCAGCGGTGAAAATGTGTTTTTCTGATGTTGAAGTTTTTAATTTTCTTCCATAAATATTTGAATTTTTCTTCCCATTCTGTAAGCAAGGTTTTGTCATTTGAATAACGTAAGTTTTTGATGTGTCTTCCTCCAATCTTGATGTCACATTTCCTTCAGTTTCTCAGATTATTTTCTCAGCATACAGATTAAATAAATGTGGAGAAAAGATACAACCCTGATACACACCTTTCCTGATTTTAAACTATGAAGTGTACTTCATTCTGTTTGGATGTCTGTTCCTTGGTCTATGCTTAGATTTCACTAGAGCACAATTGCTTTGAAATTTCTATTATTTTCAATATTACTCATATTTTTTAAGATCCACATAGTCAAGTCTCCTTGTATATACATTTATTACCCAATATATAAATTATCATATTTTTACAGCAAATATTTCATAGAGAAAAGTCCTTCCCAGGGTTAGGGAGTTTCCAGTATGAGAAACACAATCTGTGTTATGATATTAAAGCCACAGTTCCTTCCCAAAGAACTTCATTACGTACAAAGTCTAAATACTGCTCCTTGCTGATATTGTCTCACTGTAACCCTTTCAGTTATAATTGTTGTTGTTGTTGTTATGTGCCGTCAAGTCGCCTACGACTCATAGCGACCCTATGTACAACAGCCCTAAACTCCACTCTGTCCTGTGCCAATCGCACCATCTCTGACACTCCCATCCCAATTAACCCAGTCACTGAATCAATCCACCTCATAGAGGGCCTTCCTCTCCTGCGCTGTCCCTCCACCCTCCCAAACATGATGTCCCTCTCCAAGGACCGGTCTCTCCTCACAACATGTCCAAAGTATGTTAGACGGAGCCTCAGAATCCTTGCCTCCAAGGAGCCACCCGGTTTAACCCTTTCCAGGACAAATCTGTTTGTTTTCCTAGCAGTCCATGGTATTCTCAATACTCTTCTCCAGCACCACAGCTCAAAGGCATCAATTCTCCTTCTATCCTCCTTGGTCATTGTCCAACTCTCTGATGCATAACAAGTGATTGGGAAGACCAAAGCCTGTATAAGATGCACCTTAGTCTCCAGAGAGACACCATTGCTCTTCAGTACTTTGGAGAGGTCCCTAACAGCAGACTTTCCCATGGCAATGCGCCTTTTAATTTCCTGGCTGCTGGTGCCAAGACTGTGACTATGGAGCCAAGCAAACTACATTACTTAAAAAGTGAATTGTAAATTAATTGACAACATCAGACCAGATACATTCACCCCAATTCACTTCCATAAAATTAATTTTAACACATGTGTTTTTAGCACAAAGTGAAACTTCTCATAAGTTACACATGACTTTTAATACTTTACTTTTATCTCTTTTAAGCAGATTACCTTATCTTATTCCCTGGAGTGACTGATGAGTTTGAACCAACATCTTTTCTGTTAGCAATTGAATCCTTTAGTCAGTAGCAAGATGCCTAATATGATCTTTTGGAAATAGTTGTTGACTATTGCCCATAAAAGAATTGCTTATCAAACATCACACTACTATTACTTGTCCTTAGCTAATATTTTAGTTTCTTATGTCTGCCATAGCATAAATGCTGTAAGTAAGTGGTGTAAAAGAACAAAAAATTCTTTTTCTCACAGTTCAGGAGAACAGAAGTGCAAATTCAGGTCCTGGACTCTAGAATAATGCTCTCTTTCTGTCTATATCTGAGATAAAATGTTTGTCTTAATTTCTGTAAAATCAATTTTCCTGCTTCCTCATCAGTTTCCACTAGGCACTTCTGTTGTATTTCTCCCATTTGTGTGCATTTCCTTCTCTCATTCTTAATGAACTTAACAAAATAATCTCAAAGATGATTAGATTTAAGATATACTCTGAACTGAGAAGGCTTCATTAGCATAACAAATAAAACCTGATTCTCGAATAAGATTATTTCTCAGCAATAGGAATTAAGATATAAAAACATACTTTGAGGAAAACAATTCAACCCATAGCAATTTTCATCAGCTGCATTTCTAAACCATATTAAATAAAGAAGCAACTGTTGACCCATGCAGTAGTGGGGATCGGACACAATTATTTTGTTCCTTTAGATCTTTTAAGTGGGTTCCAGGTCACGTTAACCCCACATAGAATAGAACAAAATTTTGCTGAATCTTATGTCATCATTTTGTCATTCAGTTTTCTTGAGTTTCTTTTTTTGTTTAATCCTCTACTATACAATCCTCTATAGATAATCTAGGGAGCTCTGGTGGCCTAGTGATAAGAATCTGTGCTGTAATCCCAAAGGCATGTGGTTCAAATCCAACAACCTCTCCACAGAAGAAGAATAGGCAATCTCCCACTCAGCAATTAACTGCCTCTAAAACCCCAGAAGGTTAGATATGGGTGATCCCAAGTCTATGGTGCACAACAACAAAATGGACAATCTGCTAGGAAAACAGATTCATCCTGGAAAGGGGTCATCCGGGTGGCTCCTTGGAGACAAGGATTCTGAGGCTCTGTCTAACATACTTTGGACATGTTGTAAGGAGAGACCGGTCCTTGGAGAGGGACATCATGCTTGGGAGGGTGGAGGAACAGCGCAGGAGAGGAAGGCCCTCTATGAGGTGGATTGATTCAGTAACTGGGATAATTGGGATGGGAGTGTCAGAGACAGTGTGATTGGCACAGGACAGAGCAGAGTTTAGGGCTGTTGTACATAGGGTCGCTATGAGTTGCAAGACTGGGCGGCACATAACAACAACAACAGTATGGGCAATATCCTCCCATGTGATTTACTGTCTCTGAAAACCCACTACAGAGTCAGCTATGGGTCAGTACTGACTCTATGGACACAACCACAACAACTGCAACTACTGTACAAAGGAGCTCTGGTCACATATTACACAATGTATTAGACTACTAAGAGGAAGATGGGAAATTTCTATCTATAAAGGTTTACAGCCCTAGAACTAGATAACACCCTGCTATGAGGTGATGATTCTACTACACCCACAATGATGTCTGCCGTCTGATGAGAATACTCCTAAAGCAGGTTAGAGGACGTGTTCTCATCTTCATTTTTAACAGGCATTCTCCACACTTCTTCAAAGATAGAGTTGTTTCCTTTTGGCAATCCATAGCATATTCAGTATGCTTTATGGACCCCAAAATTCAAGGATACTTCTTTAAGAAAACAAACAAAAACTTTAAAAATCATTGCCACCAAGTTGAAACTGACTCACAGTTGACCCTCCAGCAGATTTAGGGAGGTTGTACATCAGAGGGGAGATTATCTATTTTTCTCTTGCAGAGACTCTGATTGATTTGAACCATCAGAAAGGTGTCACCTTTTGGTTAACAGTGTGACTACTTATCGTCTATTAGTTCCTTCATTCTTTGTTATTATTGTTATTGTTAGGTGCTTTTGAGTTGAGTAAGACTCATAGTGATGCTATGAACAACAGATCTGAACCCTGTCTTACCTGTGCCATTCTCAACTTCTTTAACACACTAGAACCAACTGCTGTAATTGTATGTCAATCCATCTCCTTAAGATGTGTTGTTTTTCCACTGACCTTCCACTTCTCCAAGTATAATGTCCATCTCCAAGAAATAGCCTCTCCTGGCAATATGCCCAAAGTACATGAAATGAAGCTTTGCCATCTTTGCCTCCAAAGAACATTCTGGCTATACTTTCTAAAAGAAATATCTATTTGTTCAGGGTCTTAACTATCAAATACATATAACATGATTGAAAATACCTCACCTTTGATGTGTCATTTCTAAGTCTTCCAAGGGATATCCTTCTCCTCCCCTACTTTAAGCAGTCAGATAATCTGGTAGCCTGTTTGCTAAATGTGCTATATTTACTTTGATTTCCTGACCACTGCTTTCATGGAAGTTGATTGTGAATTTGCATAAAATAAAATTATTGATAACCTCAACAATATTTTCTGTTCCTCATAAAGTTGCTTAATAGTTTCATTGTGAGGTTACAATTAGAAGTTCTGTATTGCAATCCTGAAGGCATGTGGTTCACCAGCTGTTCCGTAGGTGAAGGATGAACAGTCTCTTCCCATGCAAGTAAATGCCTCTGAAAATGCTGAAGAGTCAGCTATGGGTCGATTTCAAAACAATAGTACTCAACAACAATAGTAATATTTAATAGTTGTGACTCTGATCTCTTTCTCTCCAGCTTCTTAGTTTTCTGGAAGATCCAAACATGCTAATGAACTGGAAATAAACATATTCTTTCCTTAAAACATGGGGGGAAAATAAAAACAAAGCTTTCTACCTTTCATGGCTAGCAAATTAAAATTTGTTAATTCCATTTCCGAAACTTAGTCCATGACTTATTCTACTAAAGTAATATCTCATTAATATTTATTAGTTAAAACTAGGAAGCCAGCCTGACCATTCACTTCTGAAATAATAGACCATTAAAACTCTATGAATATTTATAGACATGTCAAAATTTTGTACAAGAGGGTGGCAAGATTGATTTTAAAATGATTTTTATCAGTATATTTCTACTTCATTTTACTATGGAACATTGCATACTTTTATAAGTACACAGAAAATAAATGAAACAGAAACATTAGTATTCTGAATTTTCTTCAAAGAAAAATGGCAAACTCATCTATTTTCTTGTAAAAATAGACTTGATAAGCGCCAACATTCTTTAACCCTTTTCCCATCAAGCTTCTTTCCCGTGCCCCATCCATATTCATATGACAAGCCTTCTTTACCTCATGCTTCTTTGGAGTCTATGTTTTGCCTTCCATTTTGAAATTATTAACTGTAGTCCTCATCCTTTCAGGTTTTTATTGTACTACAGGACACATTTAAGCTATCACTTTCTAACTGGTGAATGGATTTTAATCTGAAATAAATGTTGGCAACATCATCTATGTAATGGATAAGTCAAAATAATTTAGAAATGTAAGAATTTTTCTAATCAAAACAGTATAAGAACTCATGTACCACTGTTGGTTTTGGTTTTGGTTTTTTGTAGTATTTTTTTCTTGTTGCTGTGCACATCAGATCAGATCCAAATGGTACAGGAGGAGATTGTCTCTCCTTCTCCAGTGGAGCGTCTGGTGGATTCAAGCCTTGGAGATTGCAGTGCAGCTTCTTGTCACTAGGCCACCAGAGCTCCCTTTAACTTAAATACTTTTATGCACTTCACTGTGTGTAACTTCTTCCCCCACCACTGCCTTTTTTTTTTATTTTGAAAAACATATACGGGGATACAAAGGGGTGAGGGCTGAGAGCAGAAGAGTGAGAATGGGCAGGCAAGAAATCACAGGGTTGCACAATTTGGTGGGTGGGGGGAGTGGGCGAAGGAAATGAGAAAGATCCAGTGGGGACAAGAAGAGACAGAATAACGGTGAATATAGTCCAATGGTGATTATCTATCTATCTATCTATCTATCTATCATGTATCTACTTATTTATCTATCTATCTATCTATCTAGTTATTATTTATTTATTTATTTTAACAAAGAAATTATCTTATTCACTTGTGGGTTTATCATTTTGGAATGGGCACAGACTCTGGCTTCTTCATGCTGAACAAGGACATTGACGTGAAGGGGGAAGGAGAGCCCACTCTAACACCTTACTGGTGGTCCTGGGTTGACGTTGCATGTCTTCTTATTCAATTAGAATATCTTTTCCTGAGTTTTTTGCCCTCTGGACTGCAAAGTGTTTGCCAAGGTGGGTCGAGTGCAGATGGCTTGTTTAACCCTGAGGCTCCATCCTCCTTCACTTCTTTAGCTGGCAGGTATATTTTCCTTTTGTCTCTGGAACTGGGTTCAGGGTTCAGGTTTGGAGCAAAATTCAGTGTTAAGGTTATCTATAGGAAAGAAAGTAAACCTCGAGAGAACAAACTTGTGAATTACAAGGAGAAGGGCTTTGGAGGTGTTACTTACAGATGTACTTGGGAAGAAGGTGGAGAAAAGTGGTCTAGATAAAATTGTTAGTATACCCTAGGTAGTTCTCCCCAGTGACCTGAAGGCTCTCCCCAGGGGCTGGGCGGTTCTCCCCACAGGCTGAGCAGCTCTTCCTGGGTGAATGAGCTCCAATCCCCAAGGACCAGATGGCTTTCCCTGGGGGCTGAATGGCACCCTCCCCTCCCATGCCCCCCATCAACTATTGTTCTTGTGCCTAACTGAAGACCATGGCCATGGACAACATCTCTGGTTCCAGGGCCATCACCATTGTCTCCCTCCCCTCCATCAAGGGATCAGGCTGCAATTAGAAGTAGATATCACTATTCTCCCCCCTTTACAAGTGAAGAAGGGGTTTTGAGAGTGGTGAACAGACCCTCCCTAGGTCTAAACAGTTCTTAGCTGCACTAGTCAAGAAATCAAAAGATGAGATGTATTAAGGAGATCTGACATCTCAGAACTGTTATTGTTGTTAAGTGTTATTGAGTCATAGACAACTCACAGTGACCCTATGAATGAAAGACCTGAACACTTGTATAACTTTCATCATTTCTCTAAGTTCATAGAGTTTCTGGAGGCAAGCTATTTTGGAAGTGGATGCCATTCCTGCTTCTAAGCTTGGTTTAATCTGAGAGCTCCCCCAAATGCTGTCCACTTTGAGTAACCCTTATTGCATTTGTCACTTCAGTGTCACAGTATTTAGCCTCACAGGAACCATGAATTACCTTTGTACAGCCAATTGACAGAGTAGTGAGGTATTACTTAGAAAAGTGACTGAAAACAATCAAAACCAGGCCTGAAGGCCACAGATTAAAAACTCTGACCTTCAGTTTTGTAGCATAGCTTTCTATCCACTAGGCCCACCAGAAATTTCTTTATGGCTCACAGCAATTCTATGAACAAAAGATCTAGTCCTTACCCTATCTTACACCATCCCCACCATCTGAGGCAAGCTTGAGTCCATTGCTACAGACACCGTATCAATACATTGTTTTGATGATCTTCTTTTCTTCTCTGATCTATCCAAGGAAATCTTCTTTACTGACAGTAGGATGCTTTCTTGTATCAAGTCCTTCACCTCCTGGCTCCATGGTGCAACCCCCCCCACACACACCACCACCATCTGCTGTCCCCAGTCCTTCACCTCCTGGCTCCATGGTGCAACCCCCCACACACACACCACCACCATCTGCTGTCCCC
>NW_006399850.1:8801773-8809223 GCF_000299155.1 Elephantulus edwardii
TTCACCTCCTGGCTCCATGGTGCAACCCCCCACACACACACCACCACCATCTGCTGTCCCCAGTCCTTCACCTCCTGGCTCCATGGTGCAACCCCACACACACACACCACCACCATCTGCTGTCCCCTCCTGCACTGGTTGTCTGCAGCCGTTGGCATCCGCCACAGCTGGCCATGCGGGGACTCTGTCACACTGACTGCGGGGCCTGAAGCCCACCATCTGGTCCAGGTTAAGGGGCATGTGGGCTCTTGCCAAGGTGGCTTTAAGGGGTAGCAACAGTGTGGGCTTGGCAGTGAGTAGCAGGCAGAAGTGAGACTCACACATGTTCTTGTGACAATCTTTATCCTCTTGATGTTGAGCTTCAGTCCATAATGATGACCAGGAGTCAACTGTATGGATATTTAGGTATGTATAAGTTGTATGGCCTGTTTCAGTGTGGCTTGACAGGCCTCTTGTTCCTCATACCATGTCTCTCACCACTACCATCTTAGTTCTCGGGATTTATTTTAGAATAAGTTTATTCTGCTGCAGTGTGGAGGCTCTGTTGTACAAGTTGTGGGGCCTGGGCCGTGTCATCAATGTCAGGTGAGGGGATCCCTGTGGTCCAGCCGTGGAGGTCATATGGAGCTGCAGTACCAGTGTGGGCTCTGCAGTGGGCGTTGGGAGCCATGGGACTCACCCATTCCTTTTTTGAAATCATTGTTTTCTTGATGTTGAGCCTCGATCCATGTTGAAGATCAGTAACCAACTGTTTAATTGTTCAGTAGGCTATGGAGGGTCATGGTGGCCCATTTCTATAATGCTTGCCACTCCTCCAGCTCCTTACGTTGTTTCTTCTGCTGCTGCCATCTTGGTTCTAACTCATGTACCACTTTTTAAATATGCTCTTAATTATAGTGTCATGATAGTATCTTTCTAATTGATGTTGTTGTTGTTGTTAAGTCTGGACAAAGGGGGACAAAGAGAAGAATTAATTGTTCAGAGTTCAAACGCTGACAATCTTGCCTGCTGTTGAAGGCCTTTTCTGCTGCTGAGAAGAAGAGCAAATGGTTTTGCCAGCCTGGCTGAGGTAGTAGGTGGATCGTGAATCAGAGTAGAATGTTTCTCCCTAGGGACTCTGTTATAAAACCCCTTCCCAATAAGTTCACAGTGTGACTTCCCCATTCTGCATCTCCTGAATGAGGGACTTCACCCAGGAGCTCCGCTATTCCTCCCCCTCCTTTAATAAAGCTGCATTAAGCTCTCTCTCATTCTCTCTGATTTCTTGCTTAAGTTCACTAGCTTAACAGTTATGTGCCATTGAGTCGCTATGTACAACAGCCCTATACCCTGCTCTATCCTGTGTCAATCTTACTGTCTCCAACACACCTACTTAGATTGCCTCAGTCACTGAATCAATCCATCTCATCAAGAGCCTTCTTCTTTTGCACTGTCACTCTACTCTCCTAACTATGATGTCTCTCTCTAAGGACTAGTATATCCTTACAACATGATAGATTGTATAAAATAGAATATGGACTAGTAAAATGGTAAACCATGTGCTATGTATAAATCATTGTTAATTATAGTCATAAAATATTAGTGGAAATATTTTATAACGTGTCAAATGTGAGATTGAACCTCTATGTAAGTTTTTCCACAGATAACTGCAAGCAACAGTGATGGCACAGATGCTTTACCATGATAATAAATTCCATCATGGGTAATTCAATGATAAATGTAGGAAATTTATATATAGCATGGAAACATGACAAAATATTATCTCCTTGTTAAATCTATTTTACCATATGAAATAATACCTTCATACTTAATGAGTCAAAGAGTATTATACATACATAAAATTTACTTAATAGTTTCTAATGAAATATTTCATAAATTTTAATGAGCACTAAACATTTAAATCTATCCAGATTTATTAAAATTTAATTATGTAAGATAGGCAAATAGTCTATTCTTTATATCATATACTTATAATTCTCAAATTATTGCCATCAAGTCAGAGCTTACTCATGTCTGCTACTCCAGTAAAAGGAATTTCAATGCCCATGTTTCTTCCAAAGAATGACTGGTGGTAGATTTGAAACATTAGAAAGGCAAGGTCTTTGGGTTAACATTGCAATTCTCTACAAACTATGCCATAAATGTTCCCTATTATTAACAGTCCTAAAATCATTTCCTTTGGTCAATAACTCATATCTCATTTCATCACCAGATACAATCACTTTTAATTACCTTATTATGTAATTAATATTGATACATTACAAAACATAGGGAGCTCTGGTAGCCTAGTGGTTAAAGAGCGTTGTGCTGCCAACACAAAGGCTGGAGGTTTGAATCCACCAGACACTCTAAGAAAGAAAGATTGGCAAACTCCTTCCATACAATTTACAGCCTCTGAAAACTTACTGAAGGGTCAGCTACAAGTAAGTTCTAATTTGATGTCTTATACACACAGACATAGACACAAATACACATTGTAAAACATAGAGAATGCATTGCATCAATTTTGTATTCATTTAGTTAGACAGTAAATATTTTAATAATGATTCGACGGCACATAACAACAACAACAACAACAACTATAATTACCAGTCTTCTATTAGTTTGTTGTAATGTGATAGTTTATAATATCTGCTATGAGGAAAGCTATGCCACTGGTACTTAAAATACTACCTAGAGGGATCACCGATGGACAGGTCGGTCACCCACTTCCAAAATAACAAATCTTTGTAAGCAATATAAATAAGAGGAGAGTGATGTCTAATATAATGATAGAAGATGAGATCCTCAAGTTGAAGAGAATTTAGAACATGGTTGGGAAGAGTTCCTTCCCAAAAGTAGTATCCATCTATACAAAAGAGCAAGGGCAGAGAGAATACAGCCATATCTGAACTTTACCAACTCCGCAAAGGTGTTTTATATGCATCAACAACATCAACCACACCAAACCAATTCCTATGACGTTAGACATACCCCTCATGTTCCCACACCTCTTTCTACCTATCCCTGAACCAATAGTATTGCTTCACTGGGTTCAAAATCCAATGCAATATCTGACATACTACACAGAACCATAGTAGGGAATTAAAAAGGCTATAATTCAGGTTTGCATCAGATGCAATCACTCAGTCAGGGGGAACTTCTGAAGTGTGCTAGCCTTGTGGCTTTAGGCCAGTCTTCCAAAGCAATCAGTCTGCCAATTATAGCTCTTCTCCCCCGCCCCCCGCCCCCCACGACCTACAATTTTGTGCAAACACTTTTAGTTCTGTTTACATGGGCATGAATCCCAAGGTCTACTTCATCTTATGTCAAGTCTCGGATGATGCTGCATCTACTGTGGCTACTGCTCCCGTCAGCCCTGATCTGACTGGTACCAGAATTGGGGGCCCCAAAGGACATGTTGTAGTGTCTTGGTTTTCCTTTGCTGGTGCTAGACCCTCTCAATTTAGTGGTGAAACTAATCAATCCCTTTTTGGATAGCTAACACAGTCAATTTGCATATTCCTGCCCATTTACATAGCAGTCAGTCAATGGGTGGGGAAGCCATTTTGAACAATAAACCCTTAACATCACACTATCTTAATGATGTGGATGGACTAAAGTTTTCACCAAATAAAAGCCAGTCATTTATTAATGTGGCATGACACAAAAGGAAAAGAAGCTGTAGACATCCACTAATTAATAGAACATGATATATACTAAGAACTAACCTGGAGAAAGCGAAAGTTGTCAAGAAAGGAATAGAATAAGCTAAGATTAATTAACTGAAGTAGACTGGCATTTGTCATTTTTAATTGTACAATCATATTGTCTACTATTCTTGCATTAATAAATTTTAGAGAAACATTATTATATTTATCATTAAAAAAGAACATCTCAAGTTCTATCCTGACATACTTTCTATAAAAACTTACTGTCATCAAATTGATTGTAACTCATAGTTGATCTTCCAGCAGGCCTTGGAACAAAAGATAACATTGGTTATTTTAGAGGGATCTTGAGGGAACACACAATTCAAGAGTTAATTTGTGTTTTATTGCCTATGCAAAAGCATTTGACAGTGTGGATGATAATAAATTATAGATGACATTGAGAAGAATGAGAATTTCAGAAAAATGAGTTGTGATCCTAAGGAACTTTTAAATAGACAAAGCAGCATCCATGTAAACCGAACAAAGGATCTAGCATGGTTTAAAAATATTAAAGGTCTGCTGCAGGGTTTTATCCTTTCATGATAACTCTTCAAACATTGTACAAAACAAATAACTCAAGAAGCTGAATTATAGGATGATAATATTATCCCAGCACTAGAATAAAACTCATCAACAGTCTGCTTTATGCAAATGACACAACCTTGCTGCCTGAAAGTGAAAAGTACTTGAAGTAACTGTTGAAGAAGATCAAAGACCACAGCCTTCATTTTTATAGGGTTACATTTCAATATAAAGGAAATGAAGTCCCTCCAACTGGACCAGTTTACCATACTATGAGAAAGGCTGAAGAGATCAAAGTTGTCCACAATTTCAATTTATTTGGATAAACAATCAATGACTGTACAAATAATAGTCAAATGGCACTGCTGTCAGCAAATCTGCTGCTAAGGACCACTTTAAAGTGCTAAAAAGAGCAGATTTTACTTTAAAGAATAAAATACACCTGATCCAAGCTATAATATTTTCAATCTTTTTATGCACTTGAAAGTTAGACAATTTATAAGGAAAATTAAAGAAAAATTGATGTCTTTAAATTGTGGTGTTGGCAAAACCCACACAGTCTGTCTTGGGAGAATGGAAATCAGAGTGCTTCTTAGGGATAAGGATGGTAAATCTTTGCCTCACATACTTTGGTCACATTGTCAGGAAGAACTAGCCCTTAGACAACATATTCAGCATTAAAAAAATGGATAGAGAACACAAAGGAGAGAAAAATCACTGATGAGGTGAACCAACAAAGTGTTTTGACATTCAAAGATTGACAGAAAAGCCCAATTTCTACAACAGTCTTGTTCTAGTGTATATAGAGTTATTATTAATGAGATTCAACTAGATGGCAACAATACAACATGAGTTTACCTTCTTAAACAACTTCTTTTTTAGATCCTTCTATGTTAAAGATGGAATGCTAACATGTAACTATGGTTCAGGATAAGTTATATTAAGGCATCTGGAGCTCTGGTGGCTCACTAGAGCTCTTAGTATAGTTCCGGCTCCTTAAGGTGATGTTGACGACCCAAAGTTACACATTAAATGTCCAATGGGAGAAAGATGAACATTCTCTTCCTGTGGTCTTTATTGCCTCTGAAAACCCTTTGGAGGGTCTCATATGAGTTGATTCTGGCTCAGTGATACATAACAGCAATATCAATGGATTGTAACTTGTGTATAATACATTTTGAAATTTACGGACATCTTTGATATAGTTAAAACTTCTCCAAGTTAAATATCTGGGGCTGGAAGTGCTGGATATCAATCAGGTAGTAACATTCTTAATGTTAAGAAATTATGTTAAGGGACCATTGACAATGGCTAAGGATGATAAAAGAAAGATAGATGTCTTTAAGTTGTGGTGCTGGAGAAGAACATACTGTGGACTGCCAGGAAAACAAACAGATCTGTCCTGGAGAGTGCGAAACCAACCTGTTCCCTAGAGGCAAGGATTTTGAAGTTTTATCTCACATATTTTGGGCAAATGGGCAGGAGGGACCAGTCCTTGGAGAAAGGCATCATGCTTTGAAGGGCCGAGGGACACTGCAGGAGAGGAAAACTCAGGATGAGATGGATTGACTCAGTGAGTGGAGAAATGGGATTAGATCTATCGGAGATGGTGAGACTGGCTTAAGATAGGGCAGACTTCAGGGCCATTGTACAGGGGTTGCTATGAATTGCAGATTACTCAATGGCACATAACAAGAATCATAGAAGAAGAATCCATGCCTTAGAGTTGTGGTGCCAGGGGGAAAGTATTGGACATAGCATAGATTTCCAAGAGAATAAACAGGCCTGTCCTGAAGCAGTTGAAACTAAGCTGCTCATTGGAGGCAAGGATTTTGAAACTCTGCCTCACATGCTTTGGGCATGTGACCAGGAGGGACTATCCTCTGAACAAGGATATTCTGCTTGGAAGTGTTGAGGTTTGACAGCACAAGAGAAGAAGACCCTGTATGAGATGGATTGAAATAGTGACTGGAATTATGGGGATAAATGTATTGCATGTGGTGAGTTTGGCACAGGCTAGGACAGGTTACAGAACTATTGCGCATAGCATTGCTTTAAGTCACTGGTGACTAGACCACACACAACAATAATAACATCAACATAATGGTGTATAACTGTATACTCTCGAAGATGGCATATTAAAAATCCATTTTATTATGATATTATTGAACTATAACAGTATTATAAATTTCACAGTTGTGTTTGTGAAGAGTGAAATGACTTGTCACATTTTTTAATTTGTTTAACACTAAAGAACTCAAATTAATTTAGGATGTTACAGGATAGGGTCAGTTTCAGGATGGCTGTTCATCGGGTCACTGCTTCATACTAGACTCGATGACACCTATTGACAACAACAACATGATGCTGTGTATCAATGTTATATCTATTTCCTTATATTTAATTAAGCTATACGCTGAGCAAATAATCTGAAATAGTGAACTAAATGGGGAAAACATAGTACCAGGAATAAAAGAAGATTCTTGAAAAGCCGGAGGTGTAAAAATGGTACAAACTTGCTTGTGAAAAGAAAAGATTATAACTGTCAATATAGATGTACCTTAACCAAAAGAAATAAAAATTCTCATAACTGGACCAGTATGTAGTGTCATGATAATTGGATAAAACATTATTTCAAGGACTGTACTTTACTTAGATCTACAGTCAGTTTTCATGGAAGTAGGAAACAGCAGTCAAGAAATAGGGTGACTTATGGCATTAGACAAACCTATCTATAAGGAAATTTTTATAGTTATAAAGATTAAGGATATCCTTTTGAGGATTAAGCTGTACCTGTATTAAGTCATGGAATTTTCAATTGTTTCAAATGCATGTGAAAATTGTGCAATGAATAAAATAAATTGAAGAATAATAGGTATCTTTGAATTGTTGTGTTGGTGAAGACTAATTGCTATACCATGCACTACCAGAACTAATAAATTATGTCCTGGAATAGGGGTAAACAGAATGCTATTTGCAGGCAAGAAAAGTGTGACTTCATCTCACATACTTTGGACATGTAATCAAGAAAAGAAAATTCATTGTTGTCAATTCAGAACTAACTCAGAGTTGACCCTCCAGCAGTTTTCTGAGGCACAGAAGACTGTTCATCTTTCTCCCAAGGAACCACTGTGGATTTGAGCTGCCAGATAAGTACGGTCTCCAGATTGGCAGCACTACTGTCTATGGACTAGGCCCAAGAGTTTCCTTGGTAACATTTTCAAGAGACAACAATG
>NW_006399850.1:8815548-8816892 GCF_000299155.1 Elephantulus edwardii
TTTTCTTTTGACCAGTGTCTCTTAAGTTTAGTTGTACTGTCTCCAAGAGAAGGTGACGTGTCCTGTGGAACTCCTGTGTAGGCCCTCGGGCCCGCCGGTTTTTTTCTGGGTTTTACCTGAAAGATGCCTCTTTGCTGTTATCCGAGGTGACCTTCCCCAGTGCGCAGCTTCCCGAAATAGGATGTCAAAATCTGAATCTCAGTGGCTAGAAGTAGGAATAGAAGAGGGACAAGAAGAAAATGCTTCCTTCTTGTTGTATTTCCGTAGTTCAGCTTGTGTGTTTGTCAAATATACTTTTCTAAGGAATGCTACTTTGTGTTTAAGAAACAGAGCCTCCATTTTTCAAAGCTTCTCAAACTGTGCTAGGATAGTCTGGCTTTATGGGGAATTGTGTCTCCACAAAGCATGTGTTACAATCATTTTTGTAGCATGGTAAACTGACTGCTTTGCTACCAACGAAAAGATTCCAGTTAAAACCCACCAGAACCTTGTAGGAAGAACGTAGAGGCAGTCTTCTCTCATTAAGATTTAAATCAGCTGCCCTCATGATGCCCTGATGACTGCAACAACAGGCAGATGGTGATGATGGTGCAGGATAGGGCAAGGTTCTGATCTGTTGCTTATAAGAGCAACAAGTTGTAGTGGATTTGAGAGCACTTAACAACAGCCAACAGCAACAACAGCTATTAGTCACTTCAACAGCAGTCCAGTCATTTACAACTCATAGTGACTCTCCATTTGGGATTCCTGGACTGTAAATCTATATCAGGAAAGAGTGCCTATCTTCCTCCTTTAACATTTAGAGCCTTGATATAGACTCAGTTGCAAGGTTTGCTATAATTCCATTTGGGTATCCAGTGTCTTTATTGTGTTTATAAAACAGGATGATTGTTGTTGTTATGTGCCGTTGAGTCTCCTGAGACTCATAGCAACCCTATGCAGAACAGCTCTGAAGCCTGTCCTGTCCAAAACCAGTTGTGCTGACTCTGACACACCTACCCCCATTACTCCAGTTACTGTGTAAAGTCATCTCATTCAGGGTCTTCCTCTCCTGCGCTGTCCCTCCACACTTTCAAGCATAACATTGTTCTTCAAGAACTGGCCCCTCCTGGCCATATGCCCAAAATATGTGAGAAAGAGCTTCAAAATCCTTGCCTCTAAGGAGCAGCCTGGTTTCACCCTTTCCAAGACAGATCTGTTTGTTCCCTTGGTGGCCCTAATATGTTCACTGTTCTACAACACCACAACTCAGATTCTCCTAAACTGTAATTTCTGGTGACCTACTGGGTAAAAAGTTTCACTGCCAACACAAAGACAGATGATCTGAATTCACCAGCTGCTTCA
>NW_006399850.1:8817437-8819100 GCF_000299155.1 Elephantulus edwardii
GGGGTGGAGGGACAGCACAGGAGAGGAAGGCCCTCTATGAGGTGGATTGATTCAGTGACTGGGGTAATTGGGATGGGTGTATCTGAGACAGTGCTATTAGCACAGGACAGAGTAGAGTTTAGAGCTGTTGTACATAGAGTCGCTATGGATCGCAAGTGACTCGACGGCACATAACAATGCAACAACAACAAAAGCCAACTTGTAAGAGATCTATAAAATTGTGTTTAGAAAATTTTTAGTTAAATGCTTATATAGTTATGCTTAACATCACCATTTTATTACATATCTGTTCAGTTGAAGACTGTGAAGGAGTCTATGACATCAGTAGTGGAAGGAGAGAATGAGTGGAACACATAGAGTCAAAGGCATTCTGATAACCATAGCAGAAGTGTTTCCAGAAATACTTCCTTCAGAATGCTTGAATTCTATAAATTGTCCTACTTTGCTCCATCATCTCTGAAACACGATCAGTTGTTTGTTCTTAATATAATCGTCAATATTATTAAGATTAATTATATTTTATGTTGTTTGTTGTTGTTATGTGCTGTCGAGTCACCTGCAACTCATAGCGACCCTACGTACAACAGCCCTAAACCCTGCTCTGTCCTGTGCTGATCTCACTGTCTTCGACACAACTACCCCCATTACTCCAGTCATTGAATCAATCCACCTCATAGAGGGTCTTCCTCTCCTGCACTGTTTCTCCACCCTACCAAGCATGACATCCTTCTCCAAGGACTGATCCCTCTTAGCAATATGACTGAAGTATGTCAGAGTAAATTTCAGATAGGATGAAAAATATATATTTAACTGACATGATTTTTAGGCACAAGTATTATCTATTGAGGGAGCATGGGTTCCCTAGTGAGTAAAGGAGAAGTGCTGCCAACTCAAAGGCAGAGTGTTCAAATTCACCAGATGCTCAGTGGGAGAAAGTTGGACAATTTCTCCTCTGCAATTTACTACCTCAGAAGTCCCACTGGAGGGTCAGCTATGTTTTGGTTCTGATTCAGTGGTACATAACAACAATAGTTATCTATAAAGTGCTGTATATGCAGTAAACTGCCAAAATAATGAACATATCTGTCTGGGGGAAGTACAACCAAGGTGCTTATTACAAGTGAAGATAGTGCAACTTCATAGCATATATTTTGGGCAAGTTGGTAGGAAGGGCCTATCCTTGGAAGAACACATCATGCTGGGAAAGGTGAAAGGATAGTGAAAGAAAAGATCCTCAAAGACATGGATTGACAGAATTACTGTTACAATGGCCTTGGGCATACTAGAGATCGTTAGGATGGTACAGGATTCAGACCTACTGCTCAGAATGCCACTACAACATGAGCCATAGTTGACTTGATGAAAGCAAACACCACCACTATATGTAGTTTTAGATATATGAAAAATACATATCTAGTTTCACATAACATTTGATGATTAGTGTATATTTTCTTTACACAAACAGATTACCACAGCTTTGTGAAACAGTCACTGGTGAATTTGAACCAGTCAGATAACAGAAAATCACTTAACCACTGCATCATCAGAAAAACCCTTGGAACTAATTGTTGTTGTTGTTATGTGCCGTCGAGTCGCTTGACACTCATAGTGACCCTATGTACAACAGCTCTAAACTCTGTTCTGTCCTGTTCCAATCTCATTG
>NW_006399850.1:8819486-8822568 GCF_000299155.1 Elephantulus edwardii
CTTTCATTGCTTTCAAGCCATATTATAAATAATAAATGGAATATGGGCTTAATTTAATGTTGTATAGTTCAGAGTGTGGTCTAAAAATTCTGCTTCTATTAAAGAACTGAACTAAAAATCCCACTAGATTTTATTTATGCAAGAGAAAGACATTACTGTATTTATTTGGCAGAGAGAGACTTTCATTTGGACCTTTTCCCCCCACTTGCATTGCAATTTACTAGAATGCTATTGAAAAATATTCTGACTTAACTATTGAATAGTACATTTGGGAGTCCTTAAAAATGGACTCCTTTGTTTATATTAGACATAAAGAAATTTTATATTCAAGACTTTCATTGGGGATTTATACATATTTTCTCTTACTGTGGCTAATAGAAGCACTTGGCTTTATTCTTTTATTTTAATTATGTGCTTTCTTCTTTCAGTCTCCTCTAGGAATTCCATTACTTTATAATATTGGTTCCAGCTGACATTTTCTATGGTGTTTCATACACAATGAGGAAGAAGTAAGAAGCACATTTGTAATTTGGAAAAAATAATGAGCAAGCTATCATCCTCCACCAGTAAAGGAGAGACTGTCCCCAGGCACAAGGCCACAATTAGCTGCCAGATCCACTACTCTTCTCCCAATTGATCATAGTCTCTTTACAGAGTTCCCAAGTGATCAATACAAAGTGCATTAAGAAACACTTCACAAAATGCCCATTTAGGCATTAGAAATTAGTTTATCACCAAAGCGGCTTTTGGGTGTGTATAGAGGCAGATAAGTTTCTCCTAAAACTTATAAAATGACAAGATAGGTTTTTATAGTTCTTAACATGGTTGTAAGTAACTAAAATTGGAGTAGGAGGCCACTTCTGATTAAAGGCTTTCTTAATAATGTTTATTACATTTCTTTCAATTTGAGACAAGATATTCAGTCAACAATATTTGGGTTAATTGAAAAATGTGTATCACAAGCATTTTCTTTTTAAAGCACTTAATGCATTTTTAAAAATTTCCAGTGAGACAAATCTATCTTGGTGACTTCATATGTACCAGGGTAGAACTGTGCTCTCCAGGGCTCTTTAGTTTTGTTGGGTTGTTTTGTTTTGTTTTGCTTTGCTTTTTAAATTTTGTATTAAGGTACACTAGTGGCCTAGTGGCAAGAAGCTGTGCTGCAATCCTGAAGGCACATAGTGTGAATCCACCAGCTGTTCTGTGGGAGAAGGATGGGCAATCTCCTCCCGTGTGATTACCTGCCTCTGAAAACCTGATAGAGGCTCATCTGTGGGTCAGTTTCGACTCGAGAGTATACAACAACAACAGCATTGTTCTCTGAGTGAAAATGTAGAAAGCACATTGATTTCAGTTTCACAGGATTTTTATATTTGCTATTCTGGAAATTAGTTAACATACCCTAAAATGTAAAAGTGAGAATGAATTAAGAAAAAAAAAGGAAATTTCACTTCATAAAAATAATTTTCTGCTTTGTCTTTCTCTATTAAAAATATGATGAAGTTTATGTAAATAAAATATAACCATTTAAAAAATCTCTTCTCTGTAAGTATAGCTGATTTGGAAAAGAAGAACTTCCATTTTGTATTAAAGACAAAATTATACATAAAACACAGATCTTGCACTTGTGGTTTTAAACTTGGAGAAGTTAGCAGATGCAATAATAGCTATGAGTCTGAATATAATAATTTATAAAAATATTACATTTTTATGCAAAACATTGTATAAGATACATTTACCAGAAGCAACACAAAGAGAAGAAACATTTTAAGAGGGGTCTTAGAAGCTGAAAAAGGAAGAAGGGGTACAGGGCCACGAGTATCTCCCTGAAAGGGGCAAAAGGAGGGGGGAAAAGCCCAGCCCTTCAACTCCCCCGAGCAGAAGGCTGATAAAGAGCCCCAGAGTCTAGCCCCATACCTCCAGAGTCATACCAGTGGCAGGAGATTAGTTTATTAATCATTGACTCGCAGACTTTACTCACGGTTGTATTACTGAGAATGGGCTTTATTGGGGAAAATAAGTTTGAAAGTAGGATAGGCAAAGAATACCACCCAAGGCAAATCCAAGTTTTAGTTCAGAAGTCCCAAACTAGATCAACAGCAAAACACAACTCCTTAATTAGTAAAAATCCTGATTTCAGTTCAGCAGTCAGATCTAAATCACCCAACAAGGTGTGCACCTCAGAACAATTATAAATTAGTTAATTCTTCAATCATCTGACAGCAGCAAATCCTTTAACTTTGGCCTTTATCTCAGGGCTCCTCTGGCCATAGTCTCTCCATCGCCATCACAACAGTCTCACCAACAGCGTCTCACTCTCTCCAGGGTCTTCTTGCTCCCTCAAATCTTGCCACTAGTAGGTTATTAGAGAAAATATAGTATATGATTGTGTGTGCATGCATTTATTTTTTTTAAATCTTTGACATACATGTTAGTGGACTAGATATAAAAAAACACATTTAAAAAGAAACTCAACAAATCCAAACATACATTTAAGGCACCCCAAAATCTCTCTGCTATTAAAATTTTTCAATTCTGTCTCATAGTGACACTGTCGGACAGATCGAAACTGCCTCATAGGTTTTGGGGTTTTATTCTTGCATTCCCCTCACCCTAACCCAACAGTGTTACAGACGCAGGCTCTCATTACTTTCTCCCACAGAGTGGTTGGTGGATACAAACTACTTAATTCTCAGTTTGCAGCCAGAAATTACTAAGCACTACACTAGATGAAATCCTTCAACAAAGTCATACAAGGTGTCAAAGAGGGTGCGCCAATGGTCCGTTCTGTTCAATCCAGCAAAAGAAAAAGAACTGACTAAAGAAAAAAGATGAAAATGGTGATTATTGATTAAATCATACTGTAATATCTTCAATATATTTATTATTCTATTAAAACACATCAATAGAGTTTTACAAGCTGGCTAAAATTTTACAAGAAATTATAACGTGATTAAATATATGAAATGTTGTTGTTATGTGCTATCGAGTCATTTTCGACTCATAGCGACCCTATGCACAACAGCCCTAAACCCTGCTCTATCCTGCGCCAACCGCACTGCCTCTGACACACCCATCCCGA
>NW_006399850.1:8829277-8835741 GCF_000299155.1 Elephantulus edwardii
ACCGAATCAATCCATCTCCTAGAGGGCCTTCCCCTCCTGCGCCTGCCCTCCACCCTCCCAAGCATGATGTCCTTCTTCAAGGACTGGTCTCTCCTTACAACATGACCAAAATACGTCAAACGAAGCCTCAGAATCCTTGCATCCAAGGAGCAGTCCAGTTTAACCCTCTCCAAGATGATCTGTTTGTTTTCCTAGCAGTTCAGGGTGCCCTCAATACTCTTCTCCAGCAGCACAACTCAAAGGCTTCAATTCTCCTTCTGTCCTCCCTAGTCATTGTCCAACTCTCTGACACAAAACATGCGATTGCAAAAAAACACTGAGTTTGATCTTCACTAAAATCTAAAGGCTGTTTAAAGATAAATATCTCCACGCCTATTTTCATCATTCAAGGCATTAGTTCAAAAAATTATAAGTATAACCATGTTTTTCACTGAAAAAATACCAAATAATAATTTCTAGTTTATAATAACGTACATAGAGAAATATTAAAAGAATTTTAATGGCCTTCATGGGTGAATATACCAAAAAATGCAAATATTCTCTGCTAATATAATGGAATGGCAAGAGGACAGAGTGTATTCTCAGTTCAAGCATTATTTATCAAGTATGTACAATGCACCACTGTTGAAAACACTGGGATTAATAATGAATGATGATCTCTGCCTGAATGAGGTCCATGACAAGGTAATGAGATAAGTAAGCAAAGTTACAATTCAGTACGACAAGCATCATGATGAAGGTTTACTTTAGATGATAGAAAAGGAAAAGCTTTGGTAAGGTTATAAATAGATCATAGTATGATATGACTTACATATTTATCTTAAAAGAATGTTATGTTAATCCAACAATTATATTGCTTTCTGAAGTGTTCTTCAATATATCACGTCAGATAGCCCTTCTTTTTATTTTTTATAAAGGAGGCAAAACAGTACTGTTTTATTTTAAGGTTCAAAGCATATAAATATTTAACATGCATTTATGATCTCATTAGAAGCAGGATCAAATTGTAATATGACTTTTTATTTGTTAGCGTTCACATGTGATGCTAAAATGTAAACAATAAAAATAATATTTTTTCCTACCAATTACAAGTGAAAACTAGGTTAATTTTTAAGCTTAAAGTGACTTTTATTTGGTTTTTTAAATCAAACTATTTCACGTAATTTATCAAAATACACAAAGTATCTTTCTTAATAACAAGGCTACACCTCTTCTATGTATTTTTTTTAATTGCATATTTGGGAGAATTATTTCCTAGATTCTAGACTATCATTTCTACTACAAAAGCAATTATAATTATTTTGTTACTCAAAGAACTAGATTTAAATCTCTATAGCCTATTAATTAATCCTGTTGAAAGGTTTATTAATTTATGAACTTATTTTTCCACATTTAGTACCCTGCAGTGACTATAATACTTGGAGAGTTATTTGTAATATTTTAGAGAAGTTTGAAAATCTATTTAGAATAAAATATGCCATTTAGAAAATTAATTACTATTGTTGTTGTTTATACGTCCCATCAACCTAAGTACACCTTAGAGTAGTGACTTTATGACAAACGGATTGGAACTTTGCCCTATCCTGCGCCAGGCTCACAATCTGATACACTCCAGCTCTTTGTTCCATTCACTATGTCAACCGAACTTGTTGAAGGTCTTCTTTTTCACTGACCTTCCACCTTTCAGAGCAGCATATCCTTTTTGAAAGGCTGACCTCTATTGACAACATACCTTAACTATGTGAGACAAAGCCTGGTTATCTTTACCTCTAAGGGACACCCTGGATGCATTTCCTCCAAGGCAGACTTATTTGTTCTTTTGCAATATCACACAGTATTCAGTGTTCAGTACTCTTTGCTAACACCACAATTCAGAGACATAGATAGACTCTTCTGCCATCACTAGTTTTTGTCCAACTATTACGTGCCTAGGAGGTAATTGAAGACCATGACTGGATCAAATCCACCTTAGTCTTTAAACTGATGTCATGCTTTTACCACTTTGAGGACATCCTTGAAAGCAGGTTTTTCAAATGTGACACATCTTTTGATTTCTTGATTGCTGGTATTATAAATGTTGATTGTTAAAATTCTGCAATAAGAATTCAAGTTTCATGCCATACTATTAGAACATTCACAATTGAAAATTACAACACTATCAATAAACTAACAGGAAAAGAAATAATTTTCTTAGTTTTCATTATATTCTGGTTTTAAAATGCATTCTGAATGTATTTACTTAACGTGGACTCTACCAGAAATCTTCACAGTTCTTTGTTTTTTAATGTTAATTGCCCTGTAGTCTCCCTAGAGTCCTAAGCATCAGGTCTGATACTCTGATCTTATTCTCTTTTTCAGTCTTTTGCTTCAACTGTGTCTATATTCCTTCACCAAGAAAAATCAATTTTTCATGTCCTCATTATTGACATTTATTGAATAATTAATCCAAATGTACTTATTAATAATGTTTAAGCATGTAAAATCTTGCTCTTCTCAAGTAACTTATTAGCATTTGATCTTCAGTGAAACCTTTCTGAAAACAACATTCTAAGTCAAAGAATAAAAATGTGGTGGTTATTGGTACCATTCAAGGTCTTAAACCTGTTCCTGAGATGGTTTTGAAATTCAAGTGGGATAGGCTTAAGGTCAAGTTTTATTTTCTGTGGATTTAATTTTTTTTCAACTTCATCTTGAACTTACTTATGAGCAATTTGTGATCTGTTCCACACTCAGCATCCAGCCTACTTTTCAAAGCTGATATTGAGCTTCTCCAATAATTCTTTTCAACAGATTTAAGCAATTTGGTTCTTATGCATATCATTAGGTGAAATACATGTGAATAGCCTGCATTGTGTTTCTTACAAAAAGTATTTGCAATGGATAAATCATTGAATATACAGAATTCTATCATTCTATCTACAGCTTCATTTCTGTCACCAAGTCCATGTTTTCTGAATACTGTTCCCAACATTTTTATTCCAGTCACACGTTATTATTACTGCATCTTGATTGCATGTTTGATTGATTTCTGACTGCAACAGTTGGTAGAATTAAATACGAATATCCTTCTCTCTTCCTAACCTTCCTTGATTGTTCCTCTAGTTTGGTATTGAACATTTGATCTCCAGTTCACTAATTGTGTATCACTTTAATCTAGTTTTGTTCTTTTGTGCTTAAGTGTTTTAGCTGTTAACTGAAATTTTAATCTTAATGCTTCATTTCACCTTACTGATTTTGTATACATGTCTTTTAATTTCTCATTCACTTTATTGGTTTTGAATTTTGTCTTGTATGCTTGTATGTTTCTGTTCTTATTTTTTTTTTCAAAATCTTCAGAGCAAGTTATTAAAAGTATGGGAGAAAATGGCACGGACTTTGTTGCTGTCTGTTACTTAGTTGGACAAAGACAAAAGAGGAGGGGGAAATGAACAAAAAAGTGGTTAATAAAAAAAACACAACAACCTAAAAATAGGAGGAGCCTTAACTCTATTACTCCTTTTAGGGAGGGAAGTCTTCCCCATTGAGAATGTAATTGTCAAATAAAATCTAATAAAATTACTATGGCACAGAAGAAAGGAGAAACAGAATTGAGAGGACAAAAAGAAGACAAAGACAGGCAAGGGCAAAGAAAATACTCATGAGAGATGAAGTGAAAGAAGAAATGAAAAAAAAACCAACAACAACCAAAAATCAAACCCTTAAAATTCTGAAAAGAAGTTGTTACATTCCATTGAGTTTGACCCAACTCATAGCTGAAACTTTAGCTAGTTTTCAGAGGCTGTAAACCATATTAGAGGAGATTACTTCACTCTTTCCTGCAGAGCAGTTGGTGAATTTGAATCATCTGTCTTTGGGTTGGCAGAATAGCTCTTCACCCACTGAAATACAAGCACTGCCTTTGACAAGGAGTAGAAAGAAACAATGATAGAAAAAAGGGGAGGAGTGTTGGGCTAGGGGTTGAGTTGGATACTTGATTGATACTTCTGTCTCAGCTGTAGATGGTGTAGGCAGGATGACTGGTCTAGGAAAGGATTCTGCAGGTCTATGTGATAGACCACAGATGGCACGTCTACCAGCCTAGGAAGAATAGAAAGGGAGACATCCAGACTGGGACAGAGTTTCTGCTAGCCTTAGAGGTGCCTTAGGGAGTCAATGTGGCCAGTGATGGTGTCTCTACTAGTCCCATGAATATATGCTAGCAGGAAATCAAGCCACAGAGGTACGATGAAGTAGAGAGCACACATTGTGGTGAGCCACTGGAGTCTGATCCACCAGAGTGTGAGACTAGGGAGTCGGCTGTATTTAATAAGCACTTTAGGTGACAAGCATTGCAACTCCCCATGTGAGGTCAATGCTTATGTGATGCTAAATCTATAAAGACAGTTCTGCTAGAAATAGTCAAGGCCAAACTAGAGATGGTAAAGAATGGCACCCTCTTGTGATTCAAAGAGGCAGAAAATGCAAAGATACTATGTGTGCAGCTCCAAATATGTGTGTGGCATATACTTGGAGGCCGATTCCACAGAAGAGCTGTTGCTGTGTATCTCCAGTTAGAAGTGACCCATAGCTGACCCTCCAGCAGGTTTCAGAGTTAGTAATTGCACGGAAAAAATTTCCCATCTTTTATCTAAGTTCCACCTGGTGTATTCAAACCTCTTACCTTTGAGGCAGCAGTGCAGATCCTTACCTGAAGCCACCAGAGCTCCTTGCAGAAGTGCTAATTTCAGAAGTAAATGCTAATTAGTCAGTTCTGCCAAAATGACGGATGAACATAGACAAAGACTCCAGTCATAAGTGAGGTATCTAATAATATAGAGATTAGCTACAGGCTAGGCCACTTGTTCAAGAAAAAAACACTCTGCTACAACAGGAATACAGACTGAGTCTCTGGACATGAAGCTGTGTTTGCTCACTGCATCAAATAAATACCCCATGACACAGGCTTGGCCTTGTGCAGAACAGGAGTGGGGCTCAGAGAAACATTTCTGATAACTAGGTGGGTTATAGATCACTTCACTGATCTACAAGAAATCATCAGAAACAAAAGAGATCACACTTTTATTTTTACCAGCCAGATATTTATGTGGACACCTTTGTAATTCTGTGTCACTGGCCAATCAGAAAGCTGCTTATAAAAGTTCAAAATGGCTGCATTATGGTAGGTCTATTCACAATTTCTATTCCTTATTCAAAGTTTTTGTTCAGTTTCTTCCTACAGTGTTGTTGAAACGACTTCATCCTCTTCTTTAACATTTTCATGGAAACGTAAGGGAGCAGGATTATTCTCTGTATCTATTATTTTGGTTTTCAAATGTCTTTGTTGTGGAGAGTCTGAACTATTATCTGTCTAATCCACCATTTAGCTGGAAACCATACACTTATGAGGTCATTTGTTTGTTTGCTATTTAATTTTTTATGATTTTTTTGTGTGTGAACAGTCAAATAGATCAACTGGTACAAGAGGAGATTGTCCCTCCTCCAGCAGAGAATCTGGTGGATTCGAACAGCATACCTCTGGAATTGCAGTGCAGTTTATTGCCACTAGGCCACCTGAACTCTCTACATTTATGGTTTTAAAGAACAGAAGTATATTTATAGTTTAGAGGCTAAAAATTCAAATCAAAGTATTTCCTGTGTGCATTCTTGACTTATAAATATAATTGGGTATTCTATGTTTCTTTACCAGTGTTCTCTGTCTAAAATGTTTTTACAACTCAGAAGTGATTTGATTTAAAACTCACCCTATTAATTTGGTATATATTAGTATTTTTAAAAGTGTCCTGTTTTCAAACAGCATCACAAGTATATGATTTAGGATTCCAGCACATAATTTAGGAGATCACATACTCCTTGTTTCTCTGAGTCCAAAAGTGAGAAACTTGGCTGTCACTGTTGTTGTTATGTGCTGTCCAGTCTACTATGACTGATAACAATCCTATGCACAATAGCTCTGAACCCTGTTCTACCCTGAGCCAATCTCATTTTCTCTGACACACATACTTTCATTGCCCAAGTTACTAGGCTAATACATTTTACCTGAGGAATCGTCTTTTCCTGCACTGTCCCTCCACCCTTCCAAGAATAATATCCTATTCTAAGAACTGGTCCCTCCTGGGCACATACTCAAAGTATGTTAGATGGAACCTCAAAATCTTTGCCTCCACTCTCTGCCATATATTTAGTTATTTGTTTAATTCCAGAATATGTATTATGAACGTTTGAAAGGCAAAGAAATTTAGGTTTTTGCATTAAACTTCACTATTAATAAAATAAATAAATGATATGTGTATACATTCAGATCATATAAATCATCTTTTACATAAACACAGTGAAAAATTTACAAAAATAATCTTAACACCTTGATGGTGAGATAATTTATTTTATATTTTTGAAGAATTGTAAATATGCATACACTAAAAGTCATTTCAGGAAAAAATACAGAAACCAAAGAGAAGGAGAAAATA
>NW_006399850.1:8835886-8836548 GCF_000299155.1 Elephantulus edwardii
AAAACCCATTTACAATACATTAATAAGTAGTAAGTGACATTTTTTAAAGAGGCAAAATAGTTGAACAAACATTCCATCAACAAAAATATATACAAATTGTTGTCAAGATTTTTTTCTATTTTTATAGTGACGGCTATTCTCAACTCATTGCTGTGGAGTTTGAACTCAATAGAGTTGACGCTCCATTGGATGTCTAAGGCTATAAATTATATAGGTAAGATTGTCTATATTTCTCTCTTGGCACTAGTGCAATGATATAATAACAAAGATAGATAGCATTGAGGCTTATGAGAACATTAAAAAACAATCTTTTTATATTGGCAGTAATTTAAACTTTCAATCTCTTTGGGAAATACCTATACCTTTCTTAAAAAGTTAAATGAAAGTTGAGCACATGTATTATCACTTTTGTTGCTAGGAATCTATCTAAGGGAAATAAATAAATCAAAACATTTATCTACTCAAAACCTAATACAGGAGCATTCACTTAATAATAAATACACAGAAAAGGTGGACCTGAAAATATTTTTATTCAGTGAATAAAATAAGAGATAAAGTGATACTTAATTGCTGAAACTGAAGAGGACCTGAAGCGCCTGCTGCAGAGTGTCAAGGACTGCAGCATACAATATGGATTGAGGCTCAATGTCAAGAAGACAAAG
>NW_006399850.1:8837078-8849407 GCF_000299155.1 Elephantulus edwardii
ACAGGAGAGGAAGGCCATCTATGAGGTGGATTGATTCAGTGCCTGGGATAATCGGGATGGGAGTGTCAGAGACAGTGCGATTGGCACAGGACAGAGCGGAGTTTAGGGCTGTTGTACATACGGTCGCTATGAGTTGCAGGTGACTCAATGGCACATAACAGCAACAACAACAATTTATGGCTTGATTTATAAGAAATTTCCAGAAGAGATTCATTAGGAAAGTCAGAAATAAAATGTGTGATTTGCTGTAATAGTGGTCAGAGTGGGAATTAGTTTCAAACAGGCTAAACGGAATTGGCAGAAATGATAGACACTTTTAATGATCATTGTGATAATATTTGTAAGAATCAATAAACTATAATTTATTAAATTATATATGTGTTTATTGTAAATGATAATGTATAAATTATATTGCAATTCTATTTGTTTAAGTCATCAACAAAAAGTACAGATTGCGTAAAATGATTTTATTCTGGTGAATTTACTTTTTAAATTACTGGCAGTGATATGAAATTACAATATGATCTTGTCTTTATATTCAAATAAAATATTTTTTCTAATTTTGATAGAATTAATCATGTTGTTGTTGTTGTTATGTACCATTGAGTCGCTTGCGACTCATAGTGACCCTATGTACAAGAGCCCTAAACGCTGTTCTATCCTGTGCCAACATAGCTGTCTCAAACACACTCATTCCCACCACTCCAGTCACAGAATCGATCCATCTCATCGAGGGTCTTCCTCTCCTGTGCCGTCCCTCCAGTCTCCCAAACATGATTGATGTCCCTCTCCAAGGACCAGTCCCTCCTTGCAACATGCCCAAAATATGTCAGATGAAGCTTCAGAATCCTTGACTCCAGGGACCATTCTGGCTTCACCCTCTCCAGGACAAACCTGTTTGTTCTCCTAGCAGTCCATGGTATGCTCAACACTATTCTCCAGCACCACAACTCAAAGGCATCAAATCTCTTTCTATCGTCCCTATTCACTGTCCAACTCTCTAATGCATAGCATGTAATTGCAAAGACTATAGCCTAGATTAGGTGCACCTTAGTCTCCAGCTTCATGTCGATGCACTTCAGTACTCTTGAGAGGTCCCTCACAGCTGACCCTCCCTATGCAATTCATCTGCTGATTTCCTGGCTGCTGTTACCAAGAGTGTTGACTGTGGAACCAAGTAAACTAAAACTGTTAACTATCTCAATCTCTTCACCATCCATACTGATGCTGCCAGTTGGCCCAGTGGTGAGACTCTTTGTTTTCTTGATGTTGAGCTTCAATCCATATTGAAGACTGCAGTCCCTGGCATTCTGCAGAAAGCACTTCATGTCCTCCTCAGTTTCAGTGATCAGGGTTGTGTCGTCTGCATAATGCAGGTTGTTGACGATTCTTCCACCAATCTTGATGCCACATTCCTCCTCGTACAGCCCAGTGTCTCAGATGATCTCGGATTGAAAAGGTACGGAGACAAAATACATCCCTAATGAACCCCTTTCTTGAATCTGAACCATCCAGTGTCTCCATGCCCTGTTCTGATGACTGCCTCTTGGTCCAAGTATAGGTTTCGCAGTAGCACAATCAAATGTTCTGGGATTCCCATTCTTCTCAGAGTCAGCCATAGCTTGTTGTGATCCACACAGTCAAAAACCTTTGCATAGTTAATGAATCACAGATAGACATTCTTCTGGTATTCTCTGCTTTCTGCCAATATCCATCTTACATTAGCTATAATATCCCCAGTATCACGACCTAAATCCAGCCTGCACATCTGACTGTTCTCTCTTGACATATTGTTACAAACATTTTTGGATCATTTTCAGCAGAATCATGCTTGCATGATATCAATGATATTGTTCAATAATTTCCACACTCTTTTGGGTCACCTTTCTTTGGAATGGGAACAAATATTGATCTCTTCCAGTCAGTTGAGAAATAATTATTGGGACACAGTTCCATTTGGCAGGTATTGATCATGTCTATAATAATTAGCCATATAAAAATACTAAAATGTTTAGTCATTACATTTTATAGATGGCATAGTTAAAAGAAAAAAATGGTGAGTTTGGTAATTTTTGAAATTTTTGTAAGGATTGCTTTTTAGAATGATCTCTTGCTAGAAATCTCAAAAATGTTTATTAAGTGGATGATGGCTATTACAGAATTTCCTTTGACTTATTTGTGGAATATAACAATTGTCCCATTTACTGAAATTCAGAAATTCTTAGTATTATAGTTTATGTTTCAAACTCTCAGCTGTGATAATAGTTTACTATAAACGTAGCTTAAAAATGTGTCCTTTACGTTAACATACCCATTGTTTTGTTATGTTATATAGTTTTTTTATATATTCCAATAATATTAAGTAGTATGAGTGGCTTAAAATAAAAATAGAATGAAATTTGAAATGGAATTTTAATATTGATAGCAGAGATAGTATGTGAATACATGCATCAAATGAAATGGATACGTTTCTCATTCTACATAAATTTAGTTCTGGCCACTTGATTGTAGATAGAAGATAATTTGAAACAAAGCATAAAGTAGAATGGCAAACTATAAAGCAAACAATTAGTGGCAAAAAGTTGTGCTGCAATCCCGAAGGCACATGGTTTGAATCCATCGGCAGCTCTGCATAAAAAGAATGGGCCATCTCCTCCTGTGTGATTAACTGCCTCTGAACACCCACTGGTGGGTCAGCTATGGATTAGTTCCAACTCTACAGCACACAATAACAACAATAGCAAACCCCAGGTTCTAGAGATAGTGAAATTGACTCAGGACAGAACAAGGCAGAACACTTGTTCATAGGGTTGACTTGACAGCACATAACCACAATAACCAAACAACATTATTCCGTTTCCAAATTCTCAGATTCAGCTAACCACCTATACAAAATATTCTAGATGGAGTCAAAACAATCACTTTATAGCTTAGAAACAGTGAAAAGTGCTGCTTACTCAACAGCATTTATATTGTATTAGGTATGATAAGAATTCTATGATTTAAGAACATAGGAAAATGTTAATGGAGTATGTGCAAATATGATGCCATTGTCATATACATCTTAAGGGATGGAAGAGAGCCACGGTGGGCTAGATCTTTAATACTAGACAAAGATTATATAACCAGCTACCAAAATTAAAACCAAATCCATTGCCATCGGTTATGTTTCATTTACAGCACTCCCGAGGTATGGTAACATGTGGATTCAAACTCTCAATCTTTTAGTTAGTAATCTGACTTGCTATTCTGTCAGGGGACCTCATATTCAACTACATTATAATTTGTCTCATATACATTGTGCATGTTGTTATGAGGGGATATTAGGAAAGTAACAGCATGTTTGCAAATGTAGAGTTTCAGCAAAGGTGAGGGAAGCACTCAGTAAGATGTACTGACACAATGAATGCAGCGATGGGAAAAATTGTGTCAGAGATAATGAGGATAGCACACCATAGAACATGAATCTGTTGGTCATAGGGTCACTATGAGTTGTACCAGACTCAGTGACACCTAACAAGAACAACAACCATGATCTAATATTTTCAATTATAAATGATAAAAAAAACCTTTCGTAGGTATCAAGGAGATCAATGCATTTTCCCCCCCTGGCAGTCTTAATTGAAGAAGAAATAAATCTGCACAAAACTAAACACAGTAAAACAGAACAATACGTAAGTGGAAACTAAGGAACTAAACTAATTTCAAGATTTCATTGTACTGTAATTAAATCCCATTAATGTAAATATCAAAGCTTACATAAAAGGAAAAGATATTTATTGATAAATACCTAAGTGGCATATTAGCTAGGACTGCTGTTAAACTCACAATAATAGAGCTATAGTAGCTCACGTCATAGAAAGTTGAAGATGAGCAAACAGAATTACTTTCCTTCTGTTTTTTATACTGATGCATACTTTTTAATATCCTCTTTATTGAAGTTCAAAAGGTGAGTTTTGAAACTCTGACATCAATACCGTATTTTATTCAATAATAAGAGGAAAAGAAAGAAAAGAGGATGACCTGGCAAATTCATGCCATGATCTTCACAACAGTGCCTACTATTTTCTTCAAGACAAGATAGGAAATGTGATACATCAGCTGTTTTTGAGCTCTCTTCAGCAGTATTTTGCTTGTATGTAATATTAATGATTTTAATAGTTTCCACATTCTGCTGGATCACTTTTCTTGAAAATGGAAACAAATATGGACCTCACCAATCCATTGGCCAAACACCTTCAAATTTCCTGTCATAGACTGGTGAGGGTATCCAGGCCTTTATTTGTTTATCGAAACAAGTCAATTACCGTGCCATTGTTTCCTGAGGCCTTATTTTTTGTCAGTGCCTTTAGTACAGCTTCCACTTCCTCCTCCATTTCTACTAGCTCTTGCTTATATGGTATTTCCCTAAATTTTTTTTAGTGCCAGTAAGTTCTTTGGGGTACAGCGATTCTGTGTATTCCTTCCAGCTTTTTTTAATGCATTTTGAGTCATTCAATATATTACCAAAGCATTTTTCAGTATTGCAAATTAAGGCTTAAATTTGTTTTTCAGTTCTCTTAGCTTGAGAAATGCTGAGAGAGTTCGTCCTTTTTTATTCTCCCATTCCAGCATTCTTCACATTTAATTATAATAATTTGTTCAAGCAGAATTTAGAAGGCGAATTATCATTGCTGATGTCAGATGGATCCTGTTTGAAAGTACAGAACAACAGAAAAATGTCTACTTATACTTTATTGACTATGCAAAGGCATTTCACTGTAAGGATCATAACAAGCTATCACTAAAATTGAGAAGAATGGAAATCCTAGAGTACTTAATTGTGATCATGAGGAACCTAGATGGAGACTAAGAGGCTTTAATGGTAACAGAGCAAAGGAACACTACATGGTTTAAAATTAGTAAGGGAGTGCATCAGGGTTGTAGTGATGCTATAATGGTGACATTATTCGTGTTCATGCAAAACTTACATAAACACCATTAGGTCGTTATGTTAAGAGAGGGAACAGTGCGTGGTTTACAATTAAGAAAGGCTTGAGTTGGGATGATATCCTTTCACCATATCTACTTATACTATATGCTGAGCAAATTATTTGAGAGACTGGACACTATGAAAAAAGAATATGTCATCAATATAAGAAGAAGATTCATCAAAGACCTACATTTTGCTGATGACATAATCGTGCTTGCTGAAAGTGAGAAGAACTTGAAGCAGTTGCTACAGAAGATCAAAGAATACAGCCTTCAATATTGAATTGCCATTTCAGCATTAAGAAAGCAAAAATTCTCACCACTGAACCGGTAGATAACACATGATGGATGGAGAAAAGATTGAAACTGTTTGTGATTTCATTTTATATAGATCCATAATTAGCACCGTTGGTATCAGCAGTCAAGTGGGGTGTGTGTGTGTGTGTGTGTGTGTGTGTGTGTGTGTATCAATCACTGAGAAAGCCTGTTGTAAGAAATCTCCCTAAAGTATTGAGGAATAATCCTGTCAATCTTGATCTAAACCATGGTCTTTTCAGTAATTTGTTATGTTGCTGAGAGCTGGACAATGAACAAAGATGACAGAAGAATTGACGTCTTTGAACTGTGGTGTTAGAGAGGGACTGTCAAAATAATAAATATCTATGTCTTGGAGAATGTGAACTGAGTACTCCTCGGAGACAAGGATGATACTGCTTTATCTCATATACTTTGGGCATGTTGTTAGGAGAGTCTATTACCTACAGAAGTATATTATACTTCGAAAACTGAAAAGATGGCAAAAGAGAGGAAGACCCTCAACCAGATGGTTTTACACAGGTTCTGCAGCAATGTGTTTGAGTACCTCAGAGATTGTGAGGATGGCACGGGATAGAAAAGAGTTCAGATCTGTAGTTTCTAGGGTCACCGTGAGTTGTACTTGAGTTGACAGCACTTATAAGCAACAAAAACAATAATATAACAGCAGAATTTGTTTTTGTTATTGTTAAGTGCCACCAAATTAACTATGACTCATAGTGACTCTATGAAAAATCTGAATCTTATAGTTGGTATAAATAATATTTAATGGAGATATCATCACCTCAGGCATGTTCTAAATAGTATACAACGTAACATTACAGAAAAATACTAAACAGTGAAATCATAGATGTATTCTGTAACTTTGGGTATACTATTTCATGTCTGAGTATAGTTTGCTTTGGCATGTGGCAATGTGCTTAATATAATAATTGTTGTTATAAGGTAAAGTTATTAGGATATGAGGAACAAGATTATTTGAAAATGACTCTAGGTGTTCAATCTGGATACGATAGAGGAGTAACTCCCATTTTGTTTGCTACTGTCTCATTGGTTTCTTTCCTGGAAGCAAAGTTGTGTTTAACCTTAATTTCCCTTGGGCCCTAAAATTCACATATACTAGACATTTGATTTTCCCATGCAACTTTTCTAAACCTGAAACTCAAATTGCCTGGGGCCAGAAGTCTGCTTTTCTCCTCACTGACAGATATGTTTTGTCATGCATGCCTGGTAGGAAGTAGAAATAGAGACTGAAAACCCCCAGGAAAGTAAAAAACATATCATATAGCAAACCCTACTTCCTCCATGTCTCTCTCTAGAGACAACTATAGGATTGAGAACACACATTCTCCCCTATTGTGATATTTCCGTAAGTTCTATTTTTTAAATTTACATAGTGTAATAGTATAATAGTGTTCTAAGACATTTTCTTAATATAGGGAATAACATATATGTTAAACATTATATAAAAAATAAAATTATTTTAGTAAAATAACAAAAAAATATTGTATGGGTATCATCTATAATTTAAAAAAACAGTATGGAGTCTGGTAATAGCAAAGGAAAGAAAGGTACAAAAAATAAATAAGACAAAGAATAATAACTTTGATCTATATGTTTAGACTGTAATTGAACTAAGTAGCTAAATACAAACTTAACTGAATGTATTCTGAAATCACCACCAGTGTGCTTTCTTAGGAGACTACTTTCTTTTAGACTATGGAAAATTTATATATGTTTTAGAAATTTATAAATTATTTTCATCACTGACATTAGCACTTATGCAGGTAATGCTTTAGAAATTATAAATATTCTGTATTGTAGAAATTACTTTCCGTTGACCCTTTACATATAAATAAACTAATATTCAGACTTGGAGAAGGGCTATTATTAATATAATTTTAAATAAAATGTAGGTGCTTTGATTCCTAATCTTTATCTGTCATTTATAATTTGCTAAAAACTTCATAGTCTTCAATAATTTCATACCAGTCAGGAAAACTTTCATACATTTAGCATTAGAGATGTGTAGACTGATAATAATAGAACACTTCATAATGCCAGCAGTTATAAACCTTTCCCTGAATATGTCCTTCTTTTTACTATACTGAGGACAAAGCTCAGCATTTCAAAGTCCTAAAGCAACGAAATAGGACTTCAACAAGAGAAAACAAGAAAAATTGAAAATGCCTGGAAAACTGCAATCTTAAAATGTGTTGTTATCAAACTTCTGACAAAAATATGAAATTTTAGAAAAATGTGTCTAGATAATCCATGTGCTATTTGACATGCTATGTTGAACAAATAACAAGGAAAGATTATGGGATCACTTATATTAAAAACACACTCATATCTGATTCCTTCAATTCTTAACAATTACTTAGCACAACTGTCTTTACAAACATATTTCATTTCCTTTCCGATAAAGAATGAGTCTTCCCTTCTCAAAAGCTTTTATTGGTGTTAGAAGCAGCATGTGTAGGGTTGAATCTCTTCAGTAGTTGCAGCCCAAGTGATAAATGAAAGAAAAAAAAATAGGGAATAAAATAATGTAGATAGAGTCAGTGCTTGAACTGTATTATTTTCCTGGACTTTCTGGTGTGTTGATGTATAGTAGATCATTTTGTTACTCTTTAATAGTCTATCTTGGCTTTTCCTTTTTAAAAAAAAAATAATTTTAATGAAAGTTTTACAGAGACTTTGGATTTCCATTCATTCATTGTTGCACTTTTCTCTCTGCCCCCAGCTCCCCAATTCACTCTTCTCTTTGAAAAGTTAAAGAAAAATTCTTTCATTGTTATATAATCCCTCCCCCAAATCCACTCCACTATGCAGCCTTAATTCTGGATTCATGTCATGACAATAATACCTAAACATATTTCCCTTTTAAACAGTTCTCTCACTCAGCTGTTTCAATGCAGTATACATTATTTATCCCCTCTTTCCCAGTCTCCCCTCAACCCTGATGTCAGTCCCATTTTTCAACAGTGGCACCATGCAATATTTGTCCTTTTGTGACTGAGATATTTAACTCAGCATAATGTCCTTTAGGGTCACCCATTTTGGGTAACATTTCATGAGTTCCTTGTTTTTCAATGCAGCATAATTATTTATTCCATTGTGTGAGTATACTAGAGCTTCTCTATCCATTAGTTTGTTGATGGGCACTTGGGTTTTTGTGAACAAAGCAGCAATAAACATAGGTGTGCATATATCTGCTTGGGTGGTGGTTCTGGTTTCATTAGGGTATATTTCCAGTAGTGGAATTGCTGGGTCAAATGGTATTCCTATTTCCAACTTTTTGAGAAAGTGCCATACAGCCTTCCATAGTGGCTGCAACATTTTACACTCCCATCAACAGTGAACAGTGTTCCAGTTTCTCCAGAACCTTGCCATCATTTGATGTTTGCTTTTCTGTTAAATTTTTCTCTTTTTACTAGGGTGAGATGATATCTCATAGTTGTTTTGTATCTTGTCTTTTCAGTATTTAAAAATATGATAAAAAAGAAAAATAAAATGAACCCAAATTAAGCCTTTATTATTTTAGAAAAAAATAAACTTAGTTTATTTTGAATTGATAGTTTTATTAACACAACTATTCTGCACATTTGTAAAATGATAATGATGGTCATATAAAGAGAAATAATATATGTTTTTAAATAAGAAGATTAATATGTATTCATAGTCAGAACTTATTAACTTGAAATAGCAAATGTAAAATATAGTATGTTGAAAAGAAATCTTTCTACCCCATTTTGAGTTTTTCCCATTAATAGCATCTTGCCATAGCACAACATATTTGTTATACTTGAGCACCTATATTTATATATCATCATTAAGTCATATTTATCTTATGTCCTAGTTCTTCTCTAGGATCTGATGCAAGATTGTACATTTAAATCTATGGTAAGTTCTATTCAGGGTTTCTCTGACTGTGAGTTCTTTAGATGTTCCTTTTTTTGTTTTTTAAATGGCTTTAACAATTTTTGCTCTAACTATAAACTTTATTAGCAAAAAGGCTTGGAAGAACCCTAGAAACATTAATCCACAGCATGAACAGTCTTCCAAGCATTCTGAAAAATCCACAACAAGGAGAGGATAAAATAGATGAATGGAACCTTCTAAGAATCAAATCCTTATGCACATCCTGAAATTTCTCTAACAGGGTAAAAAGGGAAACCACAGACTGGCGGAAAATATTTGGTAATGACATGTCTGATAAGGGACTTATATCTATAATTTATAGAATACTCTAGCACCACAACATGGTGAAGGTAAACAACGCAACTGAAAAATGGGCACAGGATATGAACAGACATTTCACCAAAGAAGACATTCAGATGGCAAACAAACACATGAAGAAATGTTTGTAATCCCTACCTCTAAGAGAGATGCAAATCAAAACAACTATGAGCTATCATCTCACCCCATTCAGAATAGCAAAATTCAACACAGTGGCAAACAACAAATGCTGGTGAGGTTGCAGAGAAACCGGAACCCTTATTCACTGCTGATGGGAGTGTAAAACCACTATGGAAGGCAGTATGGCGCTTTCTCAAAAACGTGGAAACAGAAATACCATTTGACCCAGCAATTGTACTACTGGGAATATACCCTAAAGAAAGAAAAACTGCCACTCAAGCAGACATATACACACACATGTTTATTGCTGCTTTTTTTCACAATAGCAAAAAGTTGGAAACAACCCAAGTGACCATCAACAAATGAATGGATAGAGAAGCTGTGATATATTCACACAATGGAATATTACAAAGCACTAAAAAACAAAGAACTCATGAAATATTATACAAAATGGGTGACCATGGAGGACATTATGCTGAGTGAAATATCTCAATAACAAAAAGACAATATGGCATAATGCCACTGTTATCAAACATGATTGATATGGAAGTTGATGAGAAACTAAGAAAAGAGGGGATAAATAATGTACACAACATTGAAACAGACGAGGGAGAGAACTGTATAAAAGGAATATGTGATTAGATATTATCGGCATGACAAGAGTCAAGACCTTCATAGGAAAGTGATGTGGATGGGGTGGGGGTACTGTATAACAATGAAAGATTTTTTTTTCCAAAGGGAAAAAAGTGATCTGGGGAGGTGCAGGGAGGAAAATGTGCAATAATAAAGGATTAGAAACCCAAGGAAGCAGAGGGACGTGGATGTGCAGGGTGAAGGAGGGATTAATCATTGGGTTGTACAATTTGATGGGTGGGTATGTAAGGGAAGTTGAAAGAATTTGTTCAAATTGGCATTTTAATTTTGTAAACAAACTAGTGTGTGTGTGTGGGGGGGGGGGCGGAAACTCAGTTTAAAAAAAGTTGAGCTCTGGTATAATTGTCCACAGTGAATTGAACTGCTTATCTAAAGCCTGCATGTCTCAGGTTGTTTGAATTCTCCAAGGATGCCTTGGGAGAGAGATGGCAACTCTTCACTCATTACAATTTGTAACCCTTGGAAGGTCATAATGAGTCAGAAGTTGCTTGATGGCACTGACTTTGAATATTTATAAGGAATTTCCTAAAATATCTCTCAATTAAATTTTTCCATTTTACTCTCCTGATTAAATTAAGTGATATATTTTGAAGGATCAGGGCACAGAAGTAAAATTAGCATCATTTTTACGTTGCATTTGTAATTTTCTTTAGTGTTGTTGTTAGGTGCCATCACGTCGAGTATGATCCATAGTAACCCTGTGAACAACAGTTTTGAACACTGTCCTATCCTGTGCCATCATCACACTTTCAGACCCACTAGAGTCCATTATGATAGTTACTGTGTGAATTCACCTGGTCGAAGGTGTTCCTTTCCTTTGGTAACACTTTGCCTTTCTGGATGTGATATCCTTCTCCAAGAAAGAGCCCCTCCTAGCAATGTGCCTAAAGCAGGTGATACAAATTTTATCATATTTTCTCCAAAGAGCACTCTGGAAGCACTTTCTCCAAAATATGTTGGTTTGTTCTTTTGGCCGTCCATGGAATGTTCACTACTTTTCTCCAACACCACAGCTCAAAGGCATCAGTGTTTCTTCTGTCATTCTTTTTTATCGTCCAGCTCTCAGATGTATAGCAAGTGATCAGAAAGATCATGACTTGAATCAGATGCATTTTAGTCCTCAAGCTGATATCAATTATTCTTCAATAATTTGGAGAGGTTCCTAACTGTAGATATTCCCAGTGCAATATATTTCCTGATTTCCTGACTGCTGGTACCAAGGGTATTGATTGTGGATCCAAGTAAGTTGAAGTCCTTGACAGTTTAGATGTTTTCTCTATCTATCATATTGTTGCTTATCAGTCCAATAGTAAGTGTCTTTGTTTACTTGACAATGAGATGCAATCTACATTGAAGGCTGCATTTCTTGATCTGAATTAAGTGCTTCATATCCTCCTTATTTTCAGTAAGCAAGGTTGTATCCTCTACATAATGCAGGTTATTGATGAGTCTCCCTCTGATCTTGACATCACATTTTTCTCCAGAAAGTGTAGGTTCTTGAATAATTTGCTCTGCATACTTATTTAAAGGTGTGGAGAGAGAATACAATTCTGATACACTCCCTTCTTAATTTAAACCATGCAGTGTTTCCTTGCTCTATTCATCCAACTCTCTTCTGATCTACGTATAGGTTTCGCATGAGAACTATTAAGTGCTTTGAGATTCCTGATCTTCTCAATGTTAGCCATACTTGTTATGATCCACATAGTCTCAAATGCTTTGGCATAGTCAATAGAGTATAAGTGGCCTTTCTTCTCGCATTTTTTCCTTTCAACTACGGTCCTTTTGACATCAGTAGTGATATCCCTGGTGCCATGGCTTCTTCTAAATTCTAGTTTTTTCCTCTTGATATATAACCTATGCTTTATCCATTTTAAGAGGCATAAACGCAGGTTATATACCTGGATTTCACCTGATGGCATGCATAGGAATCAGATTGATTACATATGTGGAAAGAACCGCTGGAGAAGTTCAATATCAGCTGTGAAAACTAGGCCAGGAGCTGATTGTGGAACAGACCACCAACT
>NW_006399850.1:8854367-8857929 GCF_000299155.1 Elephantulus edwardii
GAAAACAAACAGATTCATCTTGGAGAGGATTAAACCAAGCTACTCCTTGGAGGCAAGGATTCTGGGGCTTCGTCTGACATACTTTGGACATGTTGCCAAGAGGGACGGGTCCTTGGAGAGGGACATCATGGTTGGGAGGGTGGAGGGACAGCGCAGGAGGGGAAGACCCTCTATGAGATGGATTGATTCCGTGACTGGGGTAATTGGGATGGGTGTGTCAGAGGTGATGCGGTTGGCGCAGGATAGAGCAGGGTTTAGGGCTGTTGTGCATAGGGTCGCTATGAGTCGGAAACGACTTGACGGCACATAACAACAACATGAATTATTTTAATGTACACTTATGAATGATACTTATTCACATTTTATAACTACTTCTATAAGATTTTCTCTCATCACTAATAAAATTCAATTTTTATTAAGTAATTTCTCAATCTAGTAACTACATTGTCTATTAAGGTTTTTAACTAGTTTCTAACAGTAATATTTCAGAGAAGATGTATATCACATATAATGTATGTATATAAGTCAACTGATATGGAAGTACTACTAGATATATGAGACAAAATCTCTTAAAAGTATAATAAAATCTTAAACTCTACTTAGCATTATAACTGCCACATTTTTTATTAATAATACAATGGTTTTGTGTACCATCAAGTTGGAACTGATCCATCTGACCTTTTGATGGGTTTTCAGAGGCAGTTAACAGCATGGGAGGGAGTAAATATTCATCCTTCTTTTGCAGAACAGGTTGTAGATTAGAACTGTGTACCTTTGGGGTGGAAACACAAGAAAATTAACATTTTGGTAAGCTATGTGTCAAGAAGACAAAGATTCTCACCACTGGACCAGGATGGATGGTGAAGAGATTGAGATTGTTCACAGCTACAGTTTGCTTGGCTCCACGGTCAACACTCTTGGCACCATCATCCAGGAAATAAAAAAAGTATTGTGATGGGAAAGTCTGTGGCTAGTCACCTCTCTAACGTACTCAACAGCAATGGTGTATCTCTGGAGACTAAGGTGTGCCTGATACAGGCCATAGTCTTTGCAATCACTTGTTATGCATCAGAGAGTTGGACAATGCCTAGGAAAGATAGAAGGAGAATTGATGTCTTTGAGCTGTGGTGCTGGAGAAAAGTATTCCATGTACCCTGGACTGCCAAGAAAACAAACAGATTCATCCTAGAGAGGGTTAAACGAGGCTACTCCTTGGAGGCAAGGATTCTGGGGCTTCGTCTGACATACTTTGGACATGTAAGGAGAGACAGGTCCTTGGAGAGGGACATCATGCTTGGTAGGGTGGAGGGACAGCACAGGATGGAAAGATTCTCTATGAGGTGTATTGATTCAGTGACTGGGGTAATCGGGATGGGTGTGTCAGAGGCAGTGCAGCTGGCGCAGGGTAGAGCAGGGTTTAGGGCTGTTGTACATAGAGTCGCTATGAGTCGCAAACGACTCGACGGCACATAACAACAGCACCAACAACAACAACAACATGCTGTTACCAGGATATTATTGTTAAGGGCACAAAAAGATTTTAAAACTCTTATTAACACGTTGCCGCACACCTTTAAATTGATGACCGTGCTTAGAAACACATTTTTTTTCACTATAGCCATCATTTGTAGCAATGTGTTAAAGTCCTATGTACACATAATTTATGTGATGTATAATAGGGAGTGGTGGTGGATTAGTTATAAAGAGTTACACTGGTAGCCCAAAGGCTAGTTGTTTGAATCCACCAGAAGCTCTGTGACAGGAAAGATGAACAATCTCCTCCCATTACATTTATTGCCTCTGAAAACCTACTGGAGGGTCAGCTATGAATCTGTTCTGACTTGATAGTACATAACAATAGCATCAATAATAAGAACAATGTGTGGTTGGGTTGAAATAGACTTGATTCAAAAAAGCCTGCAACAATTATGCTAAAACTTCAGTATGGTGCATCAGAGCCATCTATAAATGTTGCTAAAATATACCCTTCTGTATACTACTCACATAAATTTTAATTTGTAGTATGCAGGGTAGTCTAAGAATCTGCAATTTTATCAAATTCTAAGTGATGTTGGTATTGCTGCTTTGCAGATCATATTTTAAGAATTAGATAACATGTACATAAGATGTTATGTTCATTGACAAGAGTGATATCTTATACACTTTCCTTTGGTGTTATAGCAATTTGAACCTTAAAAACTTGTAAGTGGGCTTCTAATGTGCATTTATTAATTTCTCTTTGATTGGAGAAAAAAAGAGAGAAGAAATTCAAAGGCTATTAGTCCAAAGAAGTAATAGGTCATATGATGACTTGAACTCCATTATCTCTGACTCCCAGATTAAAAGAGTTAGATGATGCCCACCTACCACTGCTGCCTGATCAAAGTAGAAATGTTACTGAGTGAATAGGAGAAAAATATAGCATACAACTAAAAATCATAAAATACCACCCTTACTGGTATGATATGGAATGGTACAATATCTAAGACTATGGCCCCATAGCACCCGTCAAACCTGGAACTTAAATCAGCACCATGACTTAACCTCTGGTCTAACAATAAATTGGGCTATGAGATAATCAATAAAATCAAGGAACAACACATTCTGAGATGCAATTAACCATTAAAAATCAAAAGGGCATCATTGGCCTAGGTATAAAACTCACAAGGCCAGAAAGAATAGGAAACAAAAGAATTGGAATGAATAGTAAACAAAGGTGAATGAAAAGAGAAAATGTAAAAAGTATTAGGATATAAGGATTGTAATTAATGTCACAAAAGATGTGTGAATTGTTTAAAGGAAAATCCAATAGCTTTGCAAACTTCTACTCAAATCAGAATCAAAAGTTGTAGGGATTTCCCCTACTTCTATTTTTTTAGTTTGAGAGGAAAATATATTGGGGAAAATTGGGGTAAGTGTAATAAATACTAGATTTGAAGAGGAAAGATGTGATCACTTTCTTTGAATCACAACTAAACTGTCATATGAAAATCAGCTTCTACCTTTATGTTAGACAATATTAGAAATATTAGAAATGTAATACAGAGTATCATGTGTTCAAAAAGATTTTTAGCATTATGTATGGAGAATTTGATGGCCTAAGTCTCAAGCAATCAGGATTTCTCTGATTTTGACCATATCATGTTGCTGTCAGTCTCTCATGATGCAGTCAGTATGACTTCAATTTAAAGTTGTTAAGTACAACTGTCATGTACAGCTTCTTTTCTTGGAAGGTCCTGAAAAAAAGTTCTTGTTCTTAACCTTCCACCCCAGGATTGACTTCTTGTGGGTTAATACCGCTTGTCTTCCATTTGCAGCCTGGTTTTGGTGCAAGAGGATGGCTTCCCAGGAGAGAGAATGTGTCCTCCAGGACCAGTGCACAACCTTTTTTCTTGCGGCCCTTGGGCCCAAAACTATTTGTCTGGCAATAGTGTCCTGCAAGGCGAGGGGTGATCCCATCTTCCCAGGGATCACAACAAGCTATGGCTGACTCTGAGAAGAATGGGAATCCCAGAACATTTGATTGTGCTAATGCGAAACCTATACTTGGACCAAGAGGCAG
>NW_006399850.1:8860105-8860699 GCF_000299155.1 Elephantulus edwardii
GTGGATTGATTCAGTGACTGGGATAATTGGGATGGGAGTGTCAGAGACAGTGCGATTGGCACAGGACAGAGCGGAGTTTAGGGTGGTTGTACATAAGGTCGCTATGAGTCGCAGGCGACTCGACAGCACATAACAACAACAACAACTTACTCATTATGTATTCAACTTCATTATGTTTTATTGAATTTCTTGACCTGTACTCAGATTATTTAATGACTCAAGTGCCCAAAATTAGCTTGATATTAAGTATAGATATCCATAGCAAACTTAATATAGTTTTAGAATTTTGTTTATATACAATTCAAAAGCATGTGCTTAAAATTTCAATTTATCAAATAACTAATTCATCAGTAAAGGGGGAAAAATCAACTATCTTCACAAATTTTACCACTTAAGTCTCTGAAATTTACATTCAACATTATTACTATAATATAAAATCTATCTCCATTAGTACTGTAAATCTCTCGATACATCATATTGTCATTTCAAGTAGAATAAATTTCTTAAATTACATTCTCTATGAATTATTTTCTTCCTTCATCACCATAGGTTCTTGCTCAAATGTTATTTCTTTAAATTCCTCTGTATCAGCCA
>NW_006399850.1:8867801-8889863 GCF_000299155.1 Elephantulus edwardii
TTGAGACAGCGAGGTTGGCACAGGATAGAATGACGTTTAGGGCTCTTGTACATAGGATCACTATGAGTCGCAAGCCACTCGATGGCACATAAAAACAACATGGAGAATTTCACAAGCAGTTACAAGAGTATTTCCATTAATGCAGCTCTTGCTACATTTGCTAACATTATAGCAACATAATCATCTTCATCACAAAGTTTGCAGTGATGAAACATATCATGAACATATATTCTAGATTTAAAAAGTCACTCTAAATTCACATCCTTTAATGTCTTAAAGCCAGCTATCATTTGTTGTTCATAATTCATATTTTGAAATGTTTTTAATTAATTTTAATGAAAGTTTACAGAGACTTAGGGTTTCCAGTCATTCATAGTTGCACTTTTCTCCCCACCCAATTCACTTTTCTCCTTGATGATTAAAAGAAAAACTCTTTCATTGCTGTGCAATCCCTCGCCCCAAGTCCACTGCACTGTGCAGCCTTCAATCTGGACTTCTGTCATGACAATAATACCTAATCATATATTCCTTTTAAACAGTTCTCTCCCTCATCTGTTTCAATGCAATAAACATTATTTATCCCATCTTTCTCAGTCTTCTCCTAACCCCAAAATCAGTTTCGTTTTTTAACAGTGGCCCTATGCAGTATTTGTCCTTTTGTTACTGGGATATTTCACTCCAAAGTCACCCATTTTGTATACTATTTCATTAGTTCCTTGTTTTTCAATGCAGTGTAGTATTCCATTGTGTGAATATACCACAGGTTCTCTGTCCATTCATTTGTTGATGGGACTTAGGTTGTTTTCAACTCTTTGCTATTGTAAACAAAGCTGTGATAAACATGGATGTGCATAAAATTACTTGGGTGCCGGTTATGGTTTCTTTGGTGTATATTCCATCTTCTTTTAATACTTCCTGGATCATTTAATATTCTGCCCAAAGCACCTTTAATAATTGCAACTTGAGGCTTGATTTTGTACTTCAGTTCCTTGAGTTTAAGAAATGCTGAGCAAGTTCAGCCCCTTTCATTTTCTGAGTCCAGCTCTTTTGAACATTTCATTATAATACTGCCCTTGGAAAATCTTCTCTTCAGCTCCTTAGTATTTTGATTTCTTCCCTCTGTTTTGGCTTCTCAGCACTCTAGTGCAATATTCAGTCTCTTCTGACATCCATTTTGGTTTTCTTCTTCCTCTGTCTTTGTAATGCCTTTTTGCATTCTTCCTAGATGGTATACTTGATATCCTCCCATGACTCATCTGGTCTTCGCTCATTAGTGTTCAAGGTCTCAAACCTGTTCCTGAGATGGTTTTGAAATCCTGAAGCAATTGCTGCAGAAGGTCAAGCACTAGAGGCTTCAATATGGTTTGAAGCTCAATATCAAGAAAACAAATCTTCTCACCACTGGGCCGATTGGCAGCATCATGATAGATGATGAAGAGATTGTAATTGTCACAGATTTAGTTTGCTTGGCTCCACAATCAACACTCTTGGCACAAGCAGCTAGGAAATTAAGAGACATTGCATTGGGAAAGTCTGCTGATAGAGACCTCTCCAAAGTATTGAAGAGCAAAGATGTTAGCCTGAAGACTAAAGGGTGCCTGATACAGGTCATAGTCTTTGGAATCACTTGCTATGTGTCAGTGAGCTGGACAATGACTAGGGATGATAAAACAAGAATTGATGCCTTTGAACTGTGGTATTGGAGAAGAGTATTGTATATACCATGGATTGCTAAATGAATGAACAGGTTTTTCCTGGAGAGGGTTAAACCAAGCTGCTCCTTTGAGGCAAGAATTATTTGGACATGTTGTGAGGATGGGCCGGTCCTTGGAGAGGGAAGTCATGCTTGGGAGGGTGGAGGGACAAAGCAGGAGAGGAAGACCCTCGATGAGATGGATTGATTAAGTTATGGGTGTAATATAGGTAGGTGTGTCAGAGACATTGAGCTTGGGAGGGTTTAGGGCTGTTGTACCTAGGGTCACTATGAGTTGCAGGCAACGCAATGGCACGCAACAACAACATGGTCTTATTTGCTAATTACAATAGACATATTGTCCTTTCATCACTTCTTCCGAGGTGCCAATACTCCCTTGGCCTGATCCTTTAGAGTGTGTATTGACTATACATACTATTTCAACTTTTCCAACCCTCCACCCCCCAGTGATCCTTTTGTTTTCATAATAACAGCCTAATGCATTATTTGTCTTATTATGACTGAGTTATATGAGTCAGCATCATGTCCTCTAGAATTGCCAAAGTTGTGTAATATTTTGTGACTTTGGTGTTCAGTAGTGCTGCATTTGTTTGTTGATGGGCATTAAAACTGTTTCCATTTTCTTGCTATTTTGATTAATGTCACAGTGAAAAGGTGTACATATCTTTATTTGTAACTTAGTGCCAGTTTCCTCAGGAATACCCTTAGTAGTAGAATAGCTGAGTCATATGTAATTTCTATATTCACCTCTTCGGAAAAAAATGTCAGAATATCTTTCTTAGTGATTGGACCATTTTATACTCCTACCAGCAATACATGAATTCTAATCTTTCAGCCAACTTGCCAACATGTATTGTTTGCTATCCTGTTAAACTGCTGTTGCTGCTAGGGTGAGATGATATATCATAGTTGCTTTCATTTGCATCTCTCTGATTGCTAGTGACTTTGACCATTGCCTCATGTGCATATGGGCCATCTGGATATTTCCTTTATGAAGACACTTTTCATGTCTTTTGCCTCTTTCATAATTAGGTTATTAATCTTTTTCTTGTGAAGGCACAGTAATGTTCAGTAAATTTTAGTTATCATTCCCTTATCTGAAATGTCATTACCATTTAAATATATTTTTTGTCTTTTTATTTGAAAGACTTTTAGTATTTATTGTAACATTGATCTTGTTTTCATGAATTAGTTAAGTTCCTGATTTTCTACAAATGCTCTAATCTCGCCTTCCTGTTTAATGGACAGTTTTGTTGGATTTTAGACTCTTAACTAGCGATCTTTATTTATTTTTTTTTAGTTTGTGTATATGCCATCCCTTTGATTTTTGTTTGTATGCTTTCTGCTGAGAAGTCTGAGCTTAATGTAATTGATTTTCCTTTATAGGTGATGCTTTAATTCTCTCAAGCTGATTTGCTGATTTTAGTATTCTATCCTTGTCTTTCATTTTGGAGAATTTGACTATGATATGTTGTGAAGTTTGTCTCTTAATATGGCTTTTCTTATGAAGATGATTGACTGTGTGGAGGGACAGGACTGTGCAAGTGAGGCATGTTGGTCTATCCACTAAAAGATTGGCTATCTACTATTCTAAAAGCTGATTGGCCAGTCTCAACAATCTACAAGAGGATTGACTAGTCTCACCAATAAACTGAACAGCTCTAACTTCAGAGATGTAGAATTTTTCCCTAACAAAAGGAATACTCCTTACAACAGAAGATATGGATTTCTTCGTCCAACCAGAGAGGAGAGACCTCCCTCAAAGCATTGAAATGTGGCATATCTTGGGATGGTAGTCCCAGTAATGGCTGAACTGGAGAACTGGATGTGAGATGGTGCTTTGAAGTGGGAGAAGCCAATGTTGATAAGACTGAGAACTTTGTTGGACAATTAGATCCATGAGATTTGAGGCTGAGGTGCTTGTATGCACATTTTGGGAAATGTCTTCACTGTATTTTTCTTATTAACCTGAATTACAACCTTTTAACTCCCCATTATGTTTCTATATTATCTGTGAGCTATTAGATTTTTGACCCAGCCAAGCAGTAAGATTGATGTCGAGATGAATAGAAAGAGGCATTAGAGAGTGGGGGACATATCTGACCTCATGGGAATTGGTTTTCTGATATCAATGCTGTGGGTGTGAATAGTTTTCTCCTTTGAATTTGGTAAAAGTCAGATAGGGCAACACACAGGGCCCTAGGTCATTTTACATAGGTCTTGTTGCTTTTCTCTTGGGGTCTAATCAACTAGGAGTTCTCTGAGCTTCTAGAATGTCTGTTTTCTTGTTTTTATCATACCAGGAAAGTTTTCTTCTTGTATCCCTTCCACTATATTCTCAGTTCCTTTCCTCCTGTTCCTTTTCTGGAATTCAATCACACATATTTTGGTTCATTTTATATTATCTCACGTGATTTTTATGTTTCCTTCATTTTCTTTCTACCTTATCTCTGCTTTTTTTTCTTTTAGGAAGTTCTCACTCCAAATCTTATCTTCTATCTCATTGACTTTCTATTCAATCTCTTCTATCATAGTCTCTTGTCTCTCCAACATGCTGACATGTTTTAATATCAGTCTTGTTATTCTGGATTACATTTTCATGTTTTTCTATTTTCTATTTTTCTAATATTCCTTTGGTTGTACTCTCTTTGTCTTGTAATGGTTGCTTTTAAATTATTGAACATATTTATGAAGCTTTTACTCTTTATTCCATTATTCCATCACTTTTAATTTCTTGAATTTCCATTCTTTGAATTCCATGTCAGTATATTTCTTCTCAGAGGTATTCATTGAGTTTGTGATTTGGTTTGCTTTTTTAGGACAAGGCTTGCTTTGTTTTTCATAATGGCTAAACCTGGCTCCTGCTTCCTTGCCATTATATGGGATTCTTCTTGATACATGTGAGATATTTTCTGTTGTGTCTGTGTATGTAGCTGTCCATGATTTATCTTTGTTGTGCAATTGAAAAAGTTGCAAAATTTGAAGTTGCAATTTGGGGTTGATAGAATCTACGAATTCTAGATTTATGGTATAGGTTCAAGATGTGATTCTCAAGATAAGCCTATTTGATATCATGTTGGTGGTGGGTAGGTGGTTTTGGTACAAGCAGATCTGTGTTGTGTGGTGAGAGACCAGGTATTTGTGTCTGACAGGCTTTGCCTTCCAGTCAGTTCATAGGATCTGTAAACATAGTAAAGAAAATTGCTGTCTTTTCACTGAAAAAAGTATTTATGCATATTCTCACAGAATGGGCATGTGCAAGACCACCTTCCTGCTGAGACTGCAGAACAAAATACAAGTTGTATTTGTCTTTCTTCTGTCATCCCTACTGGAACTGTCAATAGGCTATTGAGTGAGATATTTTGTCTAGAGGTAGGCAATGGCCAAAGCTATCACATACATAGTGAATATGAGATAAATTGCCTTAGTATTACTCACTCAGTTCCTTTATTCTAAGAAAATCTTCTCATCCAGTCCCACAAGGACATCAAGGAAATGGGGTCCCTCTCTCAGTACATGGCGCTTGCCCAGCACTTAGCAGAACTGCTCTTCCATGGGACCATTAAACCAGACGTCAAAACTCTCAGCAGCGACTTCCACTGGTACGGCTGTATCTGCTGGCATCATTGGATCCAAAGAAGCTGTTTGGCTTTGCTCCACTGGGACTGATCAATTATTAACATTTAAATTAATAATAATCAATTTGTCATTATGTTGTTATTTGGTTTTGTTGAGTTATGTAAAATTCATAGCAACTTTATGACTAACAGATGTGAGCCCTCTCCTATTCTGTACCATCCTGTTCAGTTATGACATGGTTGAGGCAGCTAAACACCCAATGTAACTGGATAGAACCTTCTATTTAGTGCCTTCTATACATCTTTTTTGAAAGAACTTTGATAACACAATGGTTAAGCATTCAATTGCTAATCAAAATGAATGGCTAGAATCCACTGGCCATTCCCAAGGAGAAAAAAGAAAGTGTTTTAGTCCTGTTGAGATTTTGTTCATGTTAGGTGCTCTTTAGTCAGTTCTGACTCATAAAAACACTACAATATGGAGTAATGAAATCCTGGTCCTGAGCCATCCTCACAATAACTACTATGTTTAAGCTCATTATTTCCGTCTCTATGTCAAATTACTGTATTGAGCACCTTTCTCTTTTCATCACCCCTCTACTTTACTGAGCATATTATCCTTCTCTAGGAACTGGTATCTCCTAATAAAATGTGCTAAGAAGTGAGAGGAAGTCTTCTTAGGAACATCCTAACTGTTCTCATTCCAAAATGTTCTATTATAGGGATTGACAAACTGACTGAAACAAAGCATCGAATAGTAATAATTATGAGGTTGGTCCAGGATGGAGCATTATTTCTTTATGTTGCATGTAGGAACCTGCCCAATAGCACCTTATAAAATCAATGTCTGTGATGTGACTTTATAAATTCTGTTTTATTTTTTTTTTCATTTAAATGTCCTAGATTCATGATTTATATGTTCAATATTCTTATAATTAGTGGCTGTTTTCAGCCTCTTATTGTCATTATTAATTTATGTCACATAAGAAAAGTCTCAAACAAAGAAAAAAAAAAGTCTCAAAAGCTTTATGTGATCCATGTCAGTAATGTCAGCTTAACTTTCAGAATATAATTCTTCTCTAATTGTATTTTTAATTTCTTTTCATTTAAAGGTTTCATCTTCCAGCACCATAGCAAACATTGTTTTGCTACTATATGTTGTTATTGTTGCTATGTACTGTTGAGCCCACTAAGAAACATGACAATTCTATGAATGATAGCGTTGAGTCCTGCCCTATCCTGAGCAAATCTGTCTCTGATACACCTACCTTCATTTCTCTAGTTACTGTATCAATCTATCTCATCCAGGGTCTTCCTCTCCTGTAATGACCCTCTACCCTTCCAAGCATGATATCCCTCTCAAAGGATTAGTCTCTCTTGCCAATGTGCTCAAAGTATGTGACAAAGTTTCAAAATATTTGCCTACAATAAGCAACCTGCATACAATGAGCAACCTGGTTTCACTGTCTCCAGAATAAATCTGTTTGATCTCTTGGTAGTTCTTGGTATATTCAATATACTCTTCTCCATCACCACAACTCAAACATACTGAATCTTCTGTCATCCTTCGTCACTGTGCAGCACTTACATGCATAGCAAGCAATTAAAAAGACTATGGCCTGGAACAGGTGAACCTTAGACTCTAGACTGACATTTTTGCTCATTAACACTCTCTAAAAGTTCCTGACAGCAGACTTTATAATAAAGTTATCTTTTTAGAAGCATATTGACAAATCCTTATTTCTATTCTGCTTTATATGGAAGTCCCACTGAAATAATGATAGTAACACTGATTATATTAGAATTGCACAGGATACAGCTTCCATCATCATGTTGTTGTTGCTGTTGTTTTGTGCCATTGAGTTGTTTGCGACTCATAGCAACCCTATGTACAAGAGCTCTAAATGCCGTTCTATCCTGTGCCAACCTAGCCATCTCAAACGCACTTATTCCCACCACTCCAGTCACAGAATCGATCCATCTCATCGAAGGTCTTCCTCTCGTTCGCCGCCCCTCCACTCTGCCAAACGTGATGTCCATCTCCAAGGACCAGTCCCTCCTTGCAACATGCCCAAAGTATGTCCCACAAATCTTCAGAATCTTTGACTCCAAGGAGCATTCTAGCTTCACCCTCTCCGGGACAAACCTGTTTGTTCTCCTAGCAGTCCATGGTATATTCAACACTCTTCTCCAACATCACAGCTCAAAGGCATCAATTCTCTTTCTATCAACCCTATTCACTGTCCAACTCTCTGATGCATAGCACGTAATTGTAAAGACTACAGCCCAGATCAGGCACACCTTAGTCTTCAGTCTGACATCGTTGCTCTTCAGTATTCCATCATCATAGTAACGTGTAAATCATCACAATACAAGTTGGTGGATGATTAGTTCCTTCAATCACAGGCAAGACGGTTTTAAAAACACTATAAGGTTTTTCTGCTCTGTCACATAGTCACAATGAGTTAGAGTCAACTCCACAAAACAACATCCATTTAGACAGATAATAAATTCACATAGTTTATTTGATTTCATTTGAAAAACAGGGATACAGTTTTTAGTTTGCTTGGCATCACAGTCAACACTCTTGCCATCAGCAGCCAGGAAATTACAAGACATATTGAGATGGGAAAGTCTTCTGTCAGAGACCTCTCCAAAGTACTGAAGAGCAGTGATGTCACTATGGAAACTAAGGCACACCTGATATAGGCCATGGTTTTTGTAATCACTTGCTATGTGTCAGTGAGCTGGACAATGACTAGGGATGATGGAAGAAAAATTGATGCCTTTAAGCTATGATGTTGGAGGAGAGTAGTGAATATACCCTGGAATGCTAAGAAAATGAACAGGTTCAGCCTAGAGAGGGTTAAACCAGGTTGCTCCTTAGAGACAAAGATTCTAAAGAAGCTTCATCTGATATACTTTGGACATGTTGCAAGGAGGGACCAATCCTTGGAGAAGGACATCATGCTTGGGAGTGGAGGAACAGTACAGGAGAGGAAGACCTTCTATGAGGTGGATTGATTTAGTGACTGGGGTAATCTGGGTAGATAAGTCAGAGACAGTGAGATTGACACAGGATAGAGCAGGGGTTAGGGCTGTTGTACCTAGGGTCTTTGTGAGTTTCAGGCAACTCGACAGCACATAACAACAATAACAACAACAACACACAGAAATTAAGAACAAGAAATACACACTGAGTTTTCTCATAAAATAGAAGTATCTAAAGAGAAGTGACAATTCTATTCTTTAAACAAATATAGAAACTAGTCATAATTTAAAGCATATATGTTTTTAGCTTTTAGATTTCTATTGGTTGGAGAAGACTGATGAAAAATAATGGTAAAAATTACAAGTACTTGAACAGAAACAATGTAAAGTTATGTCAGAGCAAGAACTTAGTAATTTATCCTGAAGTTATTTTTTTTAATAATTTTAATGAACATTTACAGAGATTTTGGATTTCCATTCATTCATTCACTGTTGCACTTTTCTCCCTGCCCAGCCCTCCCCTCCTTCCCCCTCTTCCTGAAGTTATTATACTGCAAATATCCTATAAATCCTAACAGTCTAACAACAAAGATTGTTGTGGTTAGGTACTATCAAGTCAGTTTTGACTTATATAAACCTGATTTATAACAGAAAAATTTAAAAAACAACTTTCCAAAAACTGCCATCTTTACAATCCCCCCGGTAGACACATTTAAATCATCTCTTGATTTGCTGTCTTCGCAATTCTGAGACATTGTTGGGTATATTTTTTCCCTCTTAGTTTCTGTTCTTTAGGCGATATTCAAGCTTCTTTATTTTGCATAATGGTGTTGATGAAAAAGAGAATCACAAAGAGGATTTTCTTTCACCTTAAAATTGAGCCTGAGTGTTCCCAGTCGGAATAATCTTTTACGCACTTGGAATTTGAATAAAATATCAAATATTGTTTTCCTCAAATGAAAAAATTCCTCTAGCTTCTGTTTTACTGAATATTATCAGTAACATCAGTTGCCAAAACATTTGATTGCTTTGATTCTAAAATGTATAAATTCATTACTGCAGGTTTATGTTAGCTCTTGAGCAGAAATTAGTTAATTATCATATGAATTTCCAGTTTGGGAACCTTTACCTTTTACATCGTTACTATAACTATGAAGAGAATAATCACTCAGAAATTATATGTGTTCCTTGAAACCAATAAAAGTCATGATTAGCAATCATGTAGGCTTTCAGTGTTGTCTGTTAATAGTCAGCTTATTAATTTTACTATGATATATATTGTTAAAATAATATTTACCCATGTCTTTACAAAAATTATAACTTAGCTGTATTGCTTAATGAAGAGACTTTAATAAGGGACTATTGCCAGGCAAGATTGGAATTAAAGAACAGAAGACACATGTACCCAGATATCAGTAACATCAGAAAGCTGCTATTACCGTGGCTGAAGGAGAAAGGAGAATTTGTTCTTAGTACCAGGTGAGAACTATAGTCTATCTGTGGGGATCATCTATACCTGAGAGACTTAACAATTGTAAGAGGCACTGAAGCAGTAAGCGGGAAAGGAACATTCTGTTTGTCCTTTTATCTTCTTATCTATTGAAAGAGCTTTCTATCTGCCAATCCAATGAAAAATCTTCGTAGATGAGTCTAGAAAAATCCTTGTGTAAATTTTAGCCCCAGGTTCATAAGACAATATAGAGAAAGAGTTGTCGGTCGAGGTAGGCAAAGAATAACTATCACCTGCAATGACAAAGTTAGGGAGGGAAAGAAGAGACAAACTTAGGGAGAAATCATGAGAAACTTCCACAATCCTCCATCTTATTTGTTCCAATTCAAACTTCTATTCCAACATTTGACTCAAGTTTTATTGTTCGAGTTACCATTTGCCTTAGTTTTCCAATTATTTCAGTCCTCTGCTGATCAATGTTAGCAGACAACTTCAGCAAGCTGAAATACAAAGAGTAGGGGATTATAATTATCAAGGGTGGAACACATTCTTGTTGGCTCAGTATAGAAAGTCTTTTGGGATCTTGTAGTCTGGGTCCTACTACCTCTTTTTCCATTTTAATATACTACAACTTCTCCATTTGAGTTTTGTGAAATTAAATGTCCAAGTTGATTTTCTCGAAGGGTTCAATCACTTTTTTTTTTTCAGTTTTGTAGCTAGTTTTCTGAATCCTTTACCACCAATCACCATCATGACTGGATAAAAATAGTCACTGATGTTTTCCTCCCTCAGTCCTTGGATCTTTTTCTAATATCTGCTGGCATCTAATCTTGATGTGTAGAAATCTGAAGTAAGCTTTGTTTCTTTGGAATTTAACTTGCTATTATTTGTGGATAATATGAATAGCTTCCTTTTCTTGAAGTTAGTAATCACGTCAAGATAAGAATTAATCTTGTCAATGCTGTATTTTTCCCCTATTTCTCACAATACATCTTTATTAATCTCTAGTTTATGATGCATGTTTAAGGTTTTGTCCTCACAAGATAATATTTTTTCTTCCTTTCTTTCATAATATCAGATATCATTTTGCTACTGAATGTCAATTTGACAAATATTTCTATTATTTCACCTTCACCTAACATTAACGTTTTCCTAATCAGTAATGTTGGCACTCTGGCGGCATAGTCAGATGAGAGTTGCATTGCTATCCCACATATTACGCCTTTCTGGCAATTTGAATTCGCCAGCAATTCTATGAGGGAAATGTGGAAAATATTCTGAAGTGAGATTTATAATCACAGAAACCCAGTAAGAGCTCATTCTAATTCATGGGAAATGAGTTGTTCTTTGTTTTGTTTTTTTGGTTTAACTTGGTTTTTTTTCTAATGAAATCATCACAATACCAAATCATTTGCAATTAAAACTTTTCCAATACTCCTTATCTAACTTATCTATATGCAAACAGGCAAAACTCTTCCTCACAATGTGTCTCTCTTCCTTCATATCCCAAGCTTGCCTATGCAATTTTCTTATTATTTCTAAGCTTGTACAAAAGAAGAGAAAGTTTATATAGCAAAGAGGTGAAAAGAGACTGAAAGATTTGCTTAACAGACATAACTGATACTCATAATTTTTTTTATTTCATGAAATTATTTTAAAGGATGATATGATATTAACACATTGTCACTGAAAATTATATTTGGGCATGTTTTTCAAAATTATTTCTGCATTTCACACCAAGATTTCCAGTATATGCCAAGTTAGCTTTCCCTTCCCTCTTTTCTTAAATTAGTAAGTCATTGTTGTTATTGTTCTTGAGTAATGTTGAGTTGGAAATTATTCAAAGCTGACTCTGCTGCATATTCAGAGGCAGTTACTAGTATGGGAGAAGATTCCCATCTTTCTGCGGAGCAACTGGTGGTTTCCAAGCACTTGCCTTTGCGATTGCAGGGCAGCTTCCTGCCACTAAGTCACCAGAGCTACACGATTTGTCTGTCATTGCATTGAGCTGGAACCTACATATAGCTGACCACCATGGATCCCAAGGCTGTAAAGCACACAGGTAGAGATTGCTCCCGGTCAAGGAACCACTGATGGACTTGAACTATCAGTGAAGCACAGCCTTTGCATTAGCAGCAAAGCTCCCTGTGGACTATGCCCCCAATACTACTCATAAAACTAATTGTTGACTTTATGTTGTCTTAAATGAACAAATTTGTTTAATGTTATAGATTCTTTCTAGATACCAACCCTACCTATTTTCCTTATCTTTGACTAATAAAGATCTGACGGCTTTACAATTACAATAAAAATTACAGCATTTGTCAGGCACTTTTGAGTTCTTTTAATGCCATGTCATTTAATCTTTGTGATGTTGTTGTTAAATGTCATCGAGTTGTAGGCAACTCATAGTGATGCTATGAATGAAAGACCTGAACACTTGTATGACTTTCTTTGTATCTCTAAGTTCACAGGGTTTCCAGAGGCAAGCTATTTTCGAAGTGGATGCCACTCCTGCTTCCAAGCTTGTAGTTCAGTAAAAATTTCATATTGTGTCTGTTGTTTACTGTTGTTGTTATATACTTTTGAGTCACCTGCAACTCATAATGACTCTATGCACATTAGCTCTGAACCCTGCCCTATCCTGAGCCAACCTCATTATCTCTGACACACCTGCTTTCATTGCTCCAATCTACATGTCAATACATCTCATTCAGGGTCTTCCTCTCCTGTGCTATCTCTCCTCCCTTCCAAATATAATATCTTTCTCCAAGGACCAGACTCTCTGGGAAACATGTTCAAAGTATGTGAGATGGAGTTTCCAAATCTTTGCCTCCAAAGAACAACTTGGTTTCATTCTCTCTAGAACAAACCTGCTTTCTCCTGGCAGTCCATGACTTTGTCCAATGACAAAGGCATTGATATTACTTCTGTCTTTCTTAGTCATTGTCTAGATTTCTGATCCATAAAAGTTATTGCAAAGACCATGGTTTGGATCAAGCACATCTTAATTTCTAGAACGGCATCTTACCTCAATAGACTTCCCTTATTGTTACACCTTAAACACAACAGTTATAGTACAAAACCAGTAACAATCAATGAGTAGAAAGTAGCCATTGAAAAAGAATATGTCCAGATACCAAATGATAAAACTATTTTCAATTGAAATATTTGAACAAGAGTGTGTCTAGATACCAACTGATAAAATGATTTTAACTTGAAATATTTTCTATTCCATTGAGCCACACTATAAGCAGTTCCTGGATAATAACAGCCACCAGTTTACACTTGTAAGATACAGACAAGCTTTTACATTTATCTTCATGAATTTGAGTGATAAAAACCTGCTATATGGGAATAATCATTAGTATTATAATTATTCAAAGTGTATATACATTTTATTGGGATACTCTATATGTGTAACATGTATTCTTTAAGAATAAACTAAAAGTGAGAAGATTGTGTTCTATTTTTAACTGGTATTATTTACACTAATTTGTTCACTTTGTTATAGATTTTTCAGTTACTGAAATGATTTTTATTTTTAAAAACAAAATTAAAACTTTAGCTATGTTTGGATAAAAAAATAAATATCTACATATCACCACACTACGTATGTTGGAAAATTTCTTTTAATAAATAAAATATATTAATGACCAATATTAACAGAAAATTCTTTATTTGTCCTTCATCTTCTGAAACATGCAAACTTATATGTTTATACTTTCCTTCCATGTATTAAAATGGCAATTGTAACTTGGAGACTTAAATATATGCCATATGTATGAATGGAAAAAGAAAACTAATAGAATTCTCACAGAAAGGTAAAGGTAAACAATACAATTGAAAAATGGGCACAGGATACGAACAGACACCTCACCATAGAAGACATTCAAGTGGCCAACAAGCAAATGATGTTGTTGTTGTTGTTGTTGTTATGTGCCGTCAGTCGTTTGCGACTCATAGCGACCATATGCACAAGAGCCCTAAACCCTGCTCTATCCTGCGCCAACTGCCCTGCCTCTGACACACCCATCCAGATTACCCCAGTCACTGAATCAATCCATCTCATAGAGGGTCTTCCCCTCCTGCGCTGTCCCTCCACCCTCCCAAGCATGATGTCCCTCTCCAAGGACCCGTCCCTCCTGGCAACATGTCCAAATTATGTCAGACGAAGCCCCCGAATCCTTGCCTCCAAGTAGTAGCTTGGTGTAATTCTCTCCAAGATGAATCTGTTTGTTTTCCTGGCAGTCCATGGTACATTCAGTATCTTCTCCAGCACCACAGCTCAAAGGCATCAACTCTCCTTCTATCCTCCCTAGTCATTGCATCTCTGATGCATAACAAGCGATTGCAAAGGCCATGGCCTGTATCAGGCGCACCTTAGTCTCCAGAGAGACACTGTTGCTCTTGAGTATTTTAGAGAGGTCCCTAACAACAGAATTTCCCATCGCGATCAAAATCCCTAGATCTAAGAGAGATAAAAATCAAAACAATTCTAAGATATCATTTCACCTCAGTAAGAATAGCAAAATATAACAGAACAGCAAACAACAAATGCTGGCGAGGTGTGGAGAAACTGGAACACTTATTCACTGTAGGTGGAAGTGTGAAATGGTGCAATCACTGTGGAAGGCAGTATGGCGCTTTCTCAAAAAGTTGCAAATAGAGATACAATTTGACCCAGTAGTTCTACTATTGGGAATATACCCCAAGAGACCATAACTATTACCCAAGCAGATATATGCACACCCATGTTTATCACAGCTTTGTTCACAATAGGAAGGATTTGGAAATAACCTAAGTGCCCATCAACAAACAAATGGATAGAGAAGCTGTGATATATTCACATAATGGAATACTATGCTGCATTGAAAAACAAGGAACTCATGCAATATGATTCAAAATGGGTGACCCTGGACGACATTATGCTGAAGTGAAATATCTCAGTCACAAAGGGACAAATACTGCTTAGTGCCACTCTTGTGAAATGGGACTGACATCGAGGTTGCAGGGAGACTGAGAAAGATGGGATAAATAATGTATACTGCATTGAAATAGATGAGGGAGAAAACTGTTTGAAAGGGATATGTGATTAGGTATTACTCTCATGACAGGAGTCCAGAATGAAGGCTGCATAGTGGAGTGGACCTCGGGGGAGGGAGTGTATACCAATGAAGGAATTTTTCTTTTACTTTTCAAAGAGAAGAGTGTACTGGGGGGAGGGGTGGGCAGGAAGAAAAGTGAAACAATGAATGAATGGAAATCCAAAGTCTCTGTAAATTTTCAAAATTAATTAAAAAAATTGTTCCAAAAATTCAAACTGGACATTTTTTGTCAGGAATTCCCAACAGCTTTATATTGCCTTGAGTTTTGTTAGTGTACACTCTTCCTTGAAAAGTCATTATTAGTGGAAGTTGAATGTAGGTTCTTAGTCAGCCAACATACAGTGCCAACCAGAGTCTAATCCTGTGATTCTCCTTTTCCAAATCTACTTTTATTTTTTTATGGATAAAACATGCCACTTCCTTCACTAGACTAGACTAATCCCCAGTCTGATTCAATTACTTTCGGATTAAAATTAGAACGTCGCCTTCAGATTTGGATGCCAATTGTTCCAATTGCTTTGGAGTTAATATTGACTCATGGTGACCTCAAATGTGTCAGAATCGAGCTGTCTTCTATAGCGTTTTCAATGGCTGATATACATATTTGACTAGAACTTTTCTGAGGAACTTTTGGATAAACTTTTACCTCCACCTTTTTTGCTGTCAGGCAAGTACTTTCATAGATTTCACCTACAACGTTTTTCTTTCATTTCTTTGGGTTTAGTAATTTTAGCTTAAAAGACATTTAATATTCAGTAACTTACATATTATACAGGGTTAAAAAAGAAAGATTGCAGGAAGAGATTCCAAAGCAGTAACTTATCTGTAACAAAAAATGATTTCAATATGCAAGCCTTTGGAAAAACCCAGACATACTAAAATTCTGTTATATTGTGGAAGTGTACTCACTCTTCAGACATGCTGCTTTGCATTAGCAATCCTCTTTGGTAAAAAAGAACAAACAAACTGAGGCCTTGTACAATTCTATCTGTCATATGAGGTTGCTATAATTCAGATTTCACATCACTTAACAATAATAGATTTCTTTAGGCTTTGAACAAGTCATGCTGTTGCAAACCAGACTTGTAATTTCATATTGACAGAAGAATGCCCTCAGAAGTTTCAGAGACTTATATTAATATACAATAATTCTTGCACCTCTCTAAACAGAGTCTTGTTTTTGTTGGGTACCATATGATTTTTATATAAACATCGCTTTTAAGCCTGAAGCATCTAAGATTTGGTTAAGATCTATGTCTTTTTACATATTGGCTTATATAGATTAATGGCTACATGAGAACTCTGGTGGCCTCGTGATAAGGAGTTGTGCTGCCAGTCCTAAAATACATGGTTTGAATTCACCAGCTGCTCCATGGGAGAAAGATGGGCAGTCTCCTCCTGTGCAATTCATAGCCTTTGAAAACCTGCTGGAGTGTCAGTTAAGTGTTGATTCTGACTCGATCACATGTAACAACAGATTAATAGCCACAGTCTTTAAACACACCATTCCAATTGTTCATTATAAAATGATCATGTTTTTGTTTCTCACAATCATTTTGTAAGACTGCACATCCTAAGTAGTTTTTTTTTCCCCCTAAGTAATTTCTTAAGAAAAGTTTGAGATCCTAATCGTATATACCGTGAATGCTGCCACTTGAAAACTTCTACTACCATCAGAACCAGTGCGTATGTACAGAAGCATGTGGATTTTCAATCAGGTAAGACCCTGAGTTATGGAACTCTCAGACAATTTCAATTTCAGGCTGTAAGCTTCCCGTAGCAAAACTGATTTTCTAAACTTACCTCTTGACTGGCAGTCAGGTTAATTCTACTTTCACATCACTCACTTCCCATAGAACTTTGCAGACAGCTACAGACTAAAGGTAGCAGCACACTAACTATTTTTTCCCCCATTATTTTTCTTTTATATTGGTTTGCACACAAAATTTGTATACAGTGTGTTTTGTTTATATACATTGGGTTTAACACATTCTTCTACTCACATTGTTTCATTCCCATATGTTCATATATTATGTTTTTTAAATTAATCACCATTGACACATGCCCACCATTGCCCTGCCTTTTCAGGTCCTCAGTGAGTCTTTCTAATTTCTTCACCCCTCACTCTGCCCACCAAATTCTATGACTTTGTGAGTTCCCCATCACCCAATCCTCTGGGTCCCTCCTCCCTTCCCATCCACCTTTGGACTTTTGTATACACCTTTACTAGTATTCTTTCTATTTTTACAAATAAAATGTGGTCTTATGCAGTATTTGTCTTTATAAGACTGAGTCAGTTCACTTAACATAATGCTTTCCTGTCTCTTGCATGTTATACAGTATTTTGCAAAATGGTTGCTTTTGAATGCTGCGTCATATTCCATAAAGTGAATGTACCATAATTTCTCAATCCATTTGTTGATGGACATGTGAGTTGTTTCCATTTTGCTGCTATTGCAAATAAGAAAGTTACTGTTATTTTTGTTTTATTTTATAGTGTTTCTATTATAGTTCCATTGAGTCTGTGGACTGCATTCCAATGTATTCAGTAAAAATCTTGACCAAGGATTTCCCATTTTGGGTGAATAAATAACTTTCTAACCAGTAATGGCCATGTACTTTTCTCACATTGTTTGACTTTGGAAGTCAAATTTAATCATTTATCTCTTTGCACAATACTTTGTAAACATCTTTATAAAACCTTGGGCATTTTCCACTTAAAATCTCCAAAGTGATAATTAGAACATTTGCATCCCTAGGCTTCTTTGCTGCCTTGACACTTTCAATGGTCTATATTTCATGAACTATAATTGTGTACAGGGAAGGTAGAAACAGAAATATCAACATTGTAATCAATAGTTTCAAGATGCAGAAGCAACTATGGTGTTTGAGACAGTAGCTAGGGCTGAAGATTATATCCACTAATGAGGAAATATTGGGGCTTTGGACTACAGCAGTATTAATGGTAAAATGGATAAGACTTTAGTTACTTCATGTCATTCCAAAAAATGAATGATGAAAATCTAGTCTAAGTAAGATCCACTGAGAGTTATATAACTAAATAATAAATATGATAAACTTTAAATATTTTTTTCAGAAAAAGTCTAGGAGTAAACAAAAAATGAAGACTTCTACCACTCTACAATTGGGAAACGGGAAAAGTATATTATGATGTCTTAGATTTTGCCTTCAACACTAAATCTTTCAGAAAGTTACTAAGGGAAAAGTGTATTGTAGTGGATTACTTTTAATCTTTTTTTTTTCAAAAAAGTAAATATTCACAATTTACAAGCTAACAAATCTATCACTCCCTCATGGCCATCAATTAGATGGGGCTCATAGTGACCTTCCAAGTCTGTGAATTTTAGTGGGAAAGACTACATCTTTCTCTCTTAGTGAGGTTGTACATTTGAACCATGAAAGATATAAGGCTTTTTGATTAGTAGTACAACATAGTTTATCCTGCCATCAGCGCTCAAAACAGACATATCACTCATTCATGCATTTCCAGAGAGTCTGAATTGATTTGTAGCTTACTTACAAGTGGTTTTCAGGAGCTTGTAAACTGCACATAAAGAGATTGAAATCTTTTTCTCATGGAACATATGGTGGATTCACACAGCCCCAAAGTCACTAGTGCCTTTGAATTAGCAGAAAAACTCCCTTCAAACTAGACTACCAGAGTTTCCTGCAACTGATAAGAAAGCGATCATTTGATACATTCTACCTCTCTATAGGGCAAAAGAAGGATGAGCAGTTTCCTCCTTTGTGATTTACTGCCTTTGAAAACTCACTGGAGGGTCAGCTATGAGTCGGTTCTGACTTGAAACCACATCCAAATAGAGGTAGCTCTGTGACTTAGTGGTGAGGATTGTGCTGCCAACTCAAAGGCAGCTATTCTAATCTACCAGCTTCTCTGAAGGAGAAAGATGGGGAATGTCCTCCCTGGCAGTTTACTTACTCTGAAAAAATCCCCTGAAGCATCAGCTATGAGTTGGTTCTGACTCACCAGTATATAACAATAGCAACAAGATCTCCATATATTCTGAATTCAGCATGTGTAAATCCCTATATGGGTGTTAATGTCCATGCTTCCAAATTAAAAGTTAGAAAATGCATGGTTTTTTTTTTTTTAAAAAGAGGAATGCATTAAATAACAAAGTCAAGATTTAGACATTTTAATCTGTAATAAGCAATGCTAAACTGAGGTATCAAATTATCTAAACCATAAAGAATGGAGGTTACTCAATTTATTCTGCTTTGTGAAGAAAATAAATTTACTATAGCTAAATTTAACTATAAATATTCAAAAGTTTTTATAAAAAAATCACCAAAAAAAGAACAAGTTCTAAGAAAAAGATTTTTTAATATAAAGAAACCATTTTCAGTATTATTATAGGGTTAAAAAGAGAGGAAAAGAACAATTTGATCAGAGTCCTGTGTTAATTAATTAATGACTACATATTAGTTCTCTGCATTTATTTTATACTGTTGTAAGCTCTTTAACTATCTTTAAAGATGTTTGAAGGTATATTCCAACCAGTGTAATAGCTGGGTCATATGGAATTGCTATGCTCAGCTTTTTGGGTAAATGCAAACTGCCTTCCAGAGCAGTTGTACCATTTTACAATGCCATCAACAGTGTATAAGATTTCTTATCTCACCACATCCTCTCCAACATTTATTACTTGCTGTCCTGTTAAACTTTACCACTGCTACTGGGGTGAGATAGTGTCTCACTGAGGTTTCATTTGCATTCTCTTATTGCCAGTGAATTTTATATGGTTTTGAAATTCAACTGGAACAGGCTCAAGGTCAAATTTTGGTTATGGTGGATTTGATTTAACCTTCTTTACCTTTAATTTGAGCTTGCATATGAGTAATTGGTGGTCTGTTCCACAATTAGCACCTAGCTTATTTTTCACACAGCTTATATTGAGCTTCTCCAGTAATTATTCTTCCCACAGGTGTAGTTGATCTGATTCTTAAAAATACCGGTAGTTGAAATTCATGTGAATAGTCTGTGTTTATGTTTAAGATTCTATAAAATTTTTTATATGAAGTCCTTGTTTAAAATTATATTACCAAATATTTTGGGGGGGGTTTTCCCCCCACAAATGAAGATTTATACACTAATGTACACAGCATTGTTATCCATCATGGCAAGAACATGGAAACAGTCCAGATGTCCAACCACAAGTGAATAGACTGAGAGAGTATGTACATTCACATGATAGAATACTATTAAAAATGCAGGAGTAATGCTTTTAAATATCACTACCTAATACTTTGGACATGTAGCAAGGAGGGACAGGTCCTTGGAGAGGGACATCATGCTTGGTAGGGTGGAGGGACAGCGCAGAAGGGGAAGGCCCCCTATGAGGTGGATTGATTCAGTGATTGGGGTAATGGGGATGGGTGTGTCGGAGACAGTGCGATTGGCACAGGACAGAGCAGAGTTTAGGGCGGTTGTACATAAGGTCGCTATGAGTTGCAAATGACTCGATGGCAGATAACAACAACAACAATTAAGGAGGGACTAGAGAGCAGAGGGCCAAGGACTGCAGCCTTCAGTATGGACTGAGGGTCAATGTCAAGAAGACAAAGATTTTCACCACTGGACCAATTGGTAGCATCAAGATGGATGGCAAAAAGATTGAGATTGTTCACAGCTTCAGTTTGCTCGGCTCCACAGTCAACACTCTTGGCACCAGCAGTCAGGAAATCCAAAAACGTATTGCGATGGGAATGACCATGATCTTTGCAATCACTTGTTATGCATCAGAGAGCTGGACAATGACTAAGGAGGACAGAAGGAGAATTGATGCCTTTGAGCTGTGGTGCTGGAGAAGAGTATTAAATATACCATGGACTGCCAAGAAAACAAACAGACTCATCCTGGAGAGAATTAAACCAAGCAATTCCTTGGAGGCAAGGATTCTGGGGCTTCGTCTGACATACTTTGGGCATGTTGCAAGGAGGGACAGGTCCTTGGAGAGGGACATCATGCTTGGGAGGGTGGAGGGAAGGCGCAAGAGGGGAAGACCCTCTATGAGGTGGATTGATTCAGTGACTGGGGTAATCGGGATGGGTGTGTCAGAGGCAGTGTGATTGGCACAGGATAGAGCATGGTTTAGGGCTGTTGTAGATAGGGTCACTATGAGTCACAAGCGACTCTACAGCACATAACAACAACAACAACAACAGAGAGCATTATGCTGTGTGAACTAACTTGGTTTCATAAGGACAAATACTATATAAAAGTATTATTGTAGAAATAGAAAGAGAACTAATAAAACATGTATGAGAATCTGAGGCGAGGGGGGAGTGTAGGACAGAAGGGTGAGGATGGGTGGGGTATAATCATAGGGTCACACAATTTGATGGGTAGAGGGAAGAGTAGGTGAAGGAAATGGGAAACATCCAGTGTGGAAAACAATGCATATGAACTTTGTACATAAACCAGTATGAAAGAACACTTTTTCTTTTAAAAAATGTTTCAAATATGAATTTTAAAAAAATTATTAATGTCACAAATTTATCAACTCTTCCTTCCTCAAGATATGGAAACATCGAGGAAAGAATTTTATTCTACTCACTTAGACTTCCTCTCCACAGACGGAGAACTCACAAATAGACATTTCTTAGTTTATTTGCATGGACATACCTTTATTGTACTTCCTCTCAGTATCACTGTTGTTACTGTTTATCACTGGGTGCTGTCAAGTCAAATATGACTCTTAGAGACCCTATAACCCTGCATATCTGAATCCTATCCTATCCTGGGCCATTCTCACCATCTTTCATACACTTGAGGTCATTGATGCAGTCACCATGTTTGTCCGTCCTGATGGAGATTTTCCTCTCTTTCGCTTACTCTCCACCCTTCCAAGGACCTGTATCTCCTAGAAACATGTTTAAAGTATAAACGATGAAGCTTTGACATCTTTTATTCAAGAAGCAGTTTAGGTGAACATTGTCCAAAACTTTTCCATACTTTTGGCATATTCAATACCTCTGTATTTTTGCTGTTGTTGTATTGCACTATTGGCATTTCAATAATTTTGGTATATTGAGTACTCTTCTAAAACATCACAACTCAAATACATCAATTCTTCTTCTGTCATCTTTAGTCATTTTCCAGCTCTTAGATTCATATCAAGTACTAAAAGATCATGGTCTAAATTAGGTATACCTTAGTCTTCCAACTGACATCATTGT
>NW_006399850.1:8890213-8892440 GCF_000299155.1 Elephantulus edwardii
ATTCTTCCTCTGATCCTGATGCCACATTCTTCTTCAGAGAGAACAGCTTCATGAATTATTTGCTCAGAATATAGTCTGAATAGATATAAAGGATATACTACTGACACACACACTTCCTGATTTTAAGCCATATGTTTCCTTGTTCCATTCAGACACTTCTTGGTCTAGCTAATATGAGCACAATTTCCTAGTTCTTATTAGTACAATTACATGTTCTGGAATTACCATTCTTGTCCAGGTTAGCCATAGTTTTTGTGATTCACACAGTCAAATTCCTTTGCATTCTCAATAAAGAAAAGATGGACATTTTTGTTACAGTTCTCTGCTTTCAGCTTATCATTGGCAATGATATCCCTGGTGCCATGACTCTTCTAAACCCAGTTTAATGTCTGGCAGTTCCATGTCAATGTACTGTTCCAGTTATTTTTGGATGGTTTTCAGCAATATTTTGCTTGCATGAGGTATTAATGACATTGTTAGATAATTTCCACATTTTGTTGGATTGTCTTTCTTGGGAATGGAAAACAAATGAATTTTTTCTAGTCAGACAGCCTGTCAACTGTCTTGCAAATATCTTGGCATAGACTGGTAAGCATATCCAAGGTTGCATTTGTTAGATGAAAATGCCAATCAGTTTCCTATCTATTTCTGGGGGCCAGTGTCTTCAGCACAGTTTGAGCTATTTCCTTTGTTACCATTGGGTTTTTTCACCATTTGTGAGGAAGAATCTCTACTCCATTTATATATGATTAAAGAACATTGTCCACTGGTCCTAAAATGTATTTACTTTTCTCATTTTACTTAAGTTTTCATTGTTTACAACGTAAGCATGTATCTGTCATATATATATAATACTCCGAAAAGACCTACTACAATTTGTTACATGTGAGAAAATCAGTGCCTTCAAATTGTGATAATGGCATACAGTATTGAATGGACTGTCAAAAGAACAAACATATGTCTTTTAAGGGAAGTACAACCGAGGTCCTCCCTACAAACATGTTGTTGTTGTTAAGTGCTGTTGAGTTGTAGATGATTCATAGCAACCCTATGAACGAAGGACCTGAAAACTTGTATCACTTTCATCGTTTCTCCAAGTTCACAGGTTTTTGGAGGCAAAATATTTTGGAAGTGGATGTCACTCCTGCTTCCAAGCTTATAGTAAAAATTTGTCTCACATTTTGTGTGTCTTTCTGGAGATTCCAGTCCTTGGAAAAGTCAACATTCTAAAGAGAGCAGAGAGAGAATCAGTGAGAGAGAAAGATGCTCAGTGAGATTGACTGATACAGTGACCTTAACAATGGACTTGGCCATGACAGATATTGTCAAGATAGTGTAAAATAGGGCAAAATTATTTCATTTTCCATAAAGTCACAGTGATTTTTCATCAACTCAGAGGTATCTAACAAGTAACAACACAGATATTTACATGAGTAAATATATATACATACATTTTATATAAATACACACACACACACACACACACACATTCTCCTTTATTTTTTAATGAAAAAAAAATGACGTTCCAAAAAACAGGGCTACCACAAATATATGCAAAGTTCATTTCTTGGTAAGATTTTCTCGTTTATGAATTTGGTAAAATTATAATTAAGTTAAACTTAAAGTCATTCTATCTTGTGCTAAAATGTAAGTTAACTCAGAAGTTTGTCAGTATTCTTTGAATTTAGAAAGTTCCAAGTTCCCACTATAGTTCCAAAATTTAGTGATCTTTTAATTTTTTTATAAAAAAATTCTAAACTCCTCATTTAAGGTTGTTCTATATCATAACTCAGGTTGATAATGGGTCTTCCTACAATCCTGATGCCACATTCCTCCTTATAAAGCCCAGCCTCCTAAGTGATATGTTTAGTTATAAATTGAAAAAGTATGAGACAGGTTGCATCCATGATGCACTCCTTTCTTGATTTTCAATCATGCATTGTTTCTTTCTCTGTTCTGAGAACTGCTTCCAGGTCCAAGTATAGATTTCACATAAGCACAATCAAGTGTTCTGGGATTCCCGTTTTTCCTAATGTTATCCACAGTTTGTTGTGATCCACACAGTTGAACACCTTTGCATAGTCAATGAAACCAGAAATTCCTCTGGTATAGTTTGGTTAGAATGTTAAATGATGCAGGAAGTGTCAAAAGAAGATGGAAGGAGTACACAGAGTCACTGTATCAGAAGAAATTGGCTGACACAGAAGAATTTCATGAAACAACATAT
>NW_006399850.1:8893190-8895410 GCF_000299155.1 Elephantulus edwardii
CAAGGACTGCAGTCTTCAATATGTATTGAAGCTCAACATCAAGAAAACAAAGACTATCACTACTGGGCCAATTGGCAGCATCAGTATGGATGGTGAAGAGATTGAAATAGTTAACAGTTTTAGTTTATTGGTTCTATAATCAACACTCTTGGTAACAGCAACCCAGGAAATCAGGCGATGAATTGCATTGGGAAAGTCAGCTGTGAGGGGCCTCTCAAGAGTACTGAAGAGCAGTGACATCAAGCTGGAGATTAAGGTGTGCCTGATCCAGGCTATGGTCTTTGCAATTAAGTGCTATGCATCAGAGAGTTGGACAGTGAATTAGGATGATAAAAAGAAAACTTTTTGAGCTGTGGTGCTGGAGAAGAGTGTTGAACATACCATGGACTGCTAAGAGAACAAACAGGTTTGTCCTGGAAAGTGTGAAGCCAGAATGCTCCTTGGAGTCAAGGATTCTGAAGCTTCACCTGACATACTTTGGGCATGTGGCAAGGAGGGACTGGTCCTTGGAGCGGGAAATCGTGTTTGGGAGAGTAGAGGGACGGCGCAGGAGAGGAAGACCCTTGATGAGATGGATCGATTCTGTGACTGGAGTGGTGGGAATGAGTTTGTTTGAGACGGCAAAGTTGGCACAACATAGAATGGTGTTTAGGGCTCTTGTACATAGGGTCACTATGAGTTGCAAGCCACTTGATGGCACATAACAACAACAACGTTCTTTGCTTTCAACCAAAGTCCATCTGATATTGGTAATAATGACTCTAGTGTCATGACGTCTTCAAAACCCAGCTTGTATTTCTGTTAGTTCTTTGTTGTTGTACTATCCCAATAATTTTTGGTTAATCTTCAACAGGATATTGCTTGCATATAATATTAATTATATTGTTCAATAATTTCCACACTATGCCAGGTTAATTTTTGTTGGGTTTTTTGTTTGTTTGTTTGTTTGTTTGTTTGTTTTTTAATGCAAAAAAACCCAACCTGTCAACGGGCCAAACGATTGCCTTCCAGATTTCTTGGCACAACCTGGTGAGCAAATTCAAGGCACCATCTGTGTGTTGAAATATATCATTTAGTATTCCATCAATTCTTGGTACCTTATTTTTGCCAAATCCTTCAGAGCATCCTGCACTTTCTCCTTTATCACCATTGTCTCTTGATAATATGTTGCTTCATTAAATTCTTCTGAAACAACTAGTCCTCTTTGCTACAGTGACTCTGTGTGCATACTCCATCTTCTTTTAATCTTCCAGGATCATTCAATATTCTGCCTATAGCATTCTTAAGCACTATGACTTGAGACTTGGCTTTGTTTTTACATTCCTTCAGCTTCAGAAATGCAGAGCAAATTCAGCCGTTTTGATTTTCCAACTCCAGCTATTTGCACATTTTATTATAAGTGTTTACTGCGGAAGGTCAAGGACTGTAGTCTTAAATATAGATTGTATCTCAACATCAAGAAAACAAAGATTCTCACTGCTTTTCCAATTGGAAGCAGCGCCGTGACAGATGGAGAAGAGAGAGATTTTTAACAATTTCAACTTGCTCACCTCCACATCAACACTCTTAATACTAGCAGTAAGGAAATCAAAATAGAAATTGCATGGAGAATATCTGTTTTCAGAGACATCTCCAAAGTACTAATGAAGTCAGTCTAGGGACTAAGGTGCACCTGATCTAGGCCAGAGTCTTTGCAATTACTTGCTATGTATCAGAGAAGTGAAAAATGACCAAGGATAACAGAACAATTGATGCCTTTGAGCTGTAGTGCTGGAGAAGAGTCTTGAATGAACCATGGACTGTTAAGAGAACAAATAGGTCTGTATTGGAGAGGGTGAAACCAAGTTCCTCCTTGGAGGTAAGGATTTTGAAGCTCTGTTTCACATACTTGGGGTACATAATTAGGAGGGACTAATCCTTGGAGAAGGACATCATGCTTAGAAAAGTAGAAATACAGTGCAGGAAAGGAAGACTCCCAGACCCATTGACAAAGTAACTGGCATCATTAGTGGCAGGATTCAGAGCTATTGTACATAGGAGGCTTTGAGTTGCAGAAGTAACTCGAGGAGATATAACAAAAACAACAAAGTCTTCAATGCATGCTTCCCCACCTGTGAAATAGTCACTTGTCATTATGCAGTTTCACTAAATACCCTTTTGTACTTTAAAGAATGCAAAAATACCACTAAACCAATAAATATTATCACTATGTTGTTGTTG
>NW_006399850.1:8895730-8897436 GCF_000299155.1 Elephantulus edwardii
TCCAAACCACAGCTCAAAGGCATCAATTGTCTTTCTATTATTTTTAGTCATTGTCCAGTCTGACACATAGCAAGCAATTGCAAAGACTATGGCTTGGATCAGGCGCACCTTAGTCTCCAGACTGACGTTGCCGTTCTTCAGTACTCTAGAAAGGTCCCTGAAAGCAGACTTTTCCAAAGCAAATCTCTTGATTTTCTGGTTGATGGTACCAAGAGTATTGCTTGTGGATCCAAGCAAACTAAAGCTGTTAACAAACTCAATCTCTTCACCACCCATCATGATGCTGCCAATTTTCCCAGTAGTGAGAATCTTTGTTTACTTGATTTTGAACTTTAATAGATCAAGATAGATGTTCTCATGGATTTCATTGCTTCTTGTGTGGAAACAGTTTCCCCCTTCCAAATTGTTTTCTGAAACACCAGTTGCTAGCATCTCAACTAACAATAAAGCTATCAGACAGTAATTGATGGCTTGTGGTGTTTTCAATCTTTATAGGAACAGACTGAGACATCTCCTGTGGAGTGGTTGATTGATTTACGTTCATACTCTTCTGATTACTTCAACAATTGTGCCATCAGGAACCCTTTAATTTCCATGTCATTCATGTAAGCTTCTTGTTATTTCATTAAATACCATCATGTTGACTCTGACTCACAGAGGTCCTTCAAGAGATTTTAAGTCTGTGACATCCTCACAAACAATTGCGTGATTGAATTTTGTATATTCAATAGTTTATTCATAGCAAATGTCTTTTTTAAAAAAACAACACAAAATCATCTTTATATATGGACTTAACCTGATAAACTGTATAGGAAGCAAATTGACAGTATCTGCAGAAGTATGGCTGCAGTCATTTTGCCAATTCATATAATTGAAGTTCTTACTCTTTTTTGGTGACTCTACCATTCCAAGTGTGATGCTGTATCAGTTGATTTTCTGTCTTATAGGATACAGTATTAATTTCCACTATGAAGCAAGAGTGGCATCCACATCCTAAACAACTTGCCTCTGCAAACTCTATGAACTTTAATAAATATCAATAGCTGTAGAGGGGCTTCAGTCCTTTTGTTCATTGGGTTGCTATGAGTCGTGTTCAACGTGAAGGCAATCAACACCACCACTATTCAGAGAAGCTTTCTTTCTTGATTGATGTCTGCTTCCTGACATACAATTTTCTTGATTATCCTAGATAAAAACTGCTTGTTTATTTTTTATAATCATTCAAATTATTCTAACAGATTGCTCATCCTCTATGCAAGTATCGAAACATTGCCATTTGCTCTGTTGGGAACTTAGAGATCTTTAAGTTTTTATAATCACCAGGCCAATTAGTATCTGTAATTAAACATAATGGAAGTTTCCTAATGACTTTGCCACCTCAGATACTCAGGATAATATGTTAGTAGGAAAAATATCTATAGCTTCAAGGTAATGTCTGGAATGGTAATCAATATAAGAATGGCATGCTGATGTGAGCATAACAGCTGTTTATTTTGTCAAGTGTATATGAACCCTAACCTTTGCCAGCTGTGCTGGATGGAAATGTTACATATTAGTCTAAATCAAATAGCTAATTAATTAAAAAATAGCTTCACTCATATGCAATTTTGTCGTTCAGGTTGAGAGAGAATTCATATTTAGAAAAAATGAACCGAAATTAATTTTTTATGATTTGCATATACTCTTCTATTTAGAGTATTGAAAAG
>NW_006399850.1:8901461-8903483 GCF_000299155.1 Elephantulus edwardii
TTTCGGAAGCTAGACTCTGAAGAATAATGTGACATCAGGATCATAGAAAGTCTCATAAAATGTCTTCACTCTGTAGATGACAAAACATTGCTCCCTGAAAGTAAACAGAACTTTGAACACTGACTACAGAGTATCAAAGGTACATCCTTCAATACGGATTACATATCAACATCAAGAAGGCAAAAATCCTCACCACTGGGCCAATAGGCAGTATCATTATGTTGTTGTTATGTGCTGTTGAGTCGCCTGCGACTCATGGCAACCGTATGTACAGCATCCCTAAACCCTTTTCTGTCCTGTGCCAATCACACCGTCTCTGACACACTCACCCCAATTACCCCAGTCACTGAATCAGTCCACCTCATAGGGGGTCTTCCCCTCCTGCACTGTCCCTCCACCCTCCCCAGCATGTTGTCCCTCTCCAAGGACAGGTCGCTCCTTACAACATGTCCAAAGGATGTCAGATGAAGTTTCAGAATCATTGCCTCCAAGGAGCAGTCTGGTTTAACCCACTCCAGGACAAACCTGTTAGTTTTCTTAGCAGTCCATGGTATGTATATTCAATACTCTTCTCCAGCACCACAGCTCAAAGGCATCAATTCTTCTTCTATCCTCCTTAGTCATTGTCCAACTCTCTGACGCATAACAAGTGACAAAGACCATGGCCTGTATCAGACGCACCTTAGTCTTCAGAGTGACACCATCACTCTTCAGTACTTTGGAAAGATCCCTAACAGCAGACAATCCCATTGCAATACATCTTTTGATTTGCTGGCTGCTGGTGCCAAGAGTGTTGACTGTGGAGCCAAGCAAACTAAAGCTGCGAACAATCTCAATGTCTTCACCATCCATCCTGATGCTGCTAATTTGTCCAGTGGTGAGAATCTTTGTCTTCTTGATATTAAGCTTCAATCCATATTGAAGGCTGCCATCTTTGGCCCTCTGCAGCAAGTGCTTCAGGTCATCCTCAGTTTCAGCAAGCAGGGTTATGTCATTTGCATAATGCAAATTGATAAAATATTGAAATTATCAGTGACTTCATTTTACTTGGATCCACAATCAACACCCTTGGGACCAACAATCAGGAGATCAAAAGATGTGTTGCATTGTATAAGTCCACTGTCAGGGGCTTCTCCAAAGTACTGAGGAACATTCAGGCCATGGCCTTTCCAATCACTTGCTATGCATCTACAAGGTGGACAATTAAAAAGTATGACAGAAGAATTGAAGCCCTTGAGTTGTGATTATGGAGAGAGTACCAAAAGACTTCCAGGAAAACAAATATGTAAGTCTTTAAAAAAGTATAAACAGAGTGCTCCTTAGAAGAAAGAATGGCAAAGCTTAATCTCACGTGTTGTTAGGAGAGGTTATTTCATTGATAAAGATATCATACATGGAAAGGTGGATTGCCAGCATTGGGAAGAAATACCTTCAACAAAATGGATTGGCAAAGTGACTGCAGCACTAGGCTCAAGTGTGTCAGAGATTATGAGGATGGCACAGAATCAACTAAGATCACAAATGTAGTGCATAGGGTCACTATGAGGCATACTCATCTCGATGGCGCTTAACAATAGCTATCTCTACACATGAGATATAGTAAGGCATGTTTAAGTATGAATTTGAAAACTTAAGAGCTCTGGTAGCATAGTGCATTATGTATTGTACTGCTAACCAGAAGGTCAATGGTTCAAATTGGTCATTTGCCTCACAGGGCAGATAGATAATCCCGACTACTGAAATATATGTTGCTATCAAGTTGAGTACGACTCATAGCAACCCTATGAACAAAGACCTGAACGTTGTTCTATCCTGTGCCATCCTCACACTTCCTGACACACAAGAGTCCATTGCAGCAGTTACCATGTCAATTCACCTGGTAAAGAGTCATCCTATTCTTCGCCATCACTCTAACCTTCCTAGCATCATGTCCTTCTCCAAGGAATAGTCCCTATTAGCAACATGTCCAAAATATGTGAAGCAATTTCTCATTATTCTTGGCTTCAAAGAGCACTCTGGCTG
>NW_006399850.1:8904328-8905229 GCF_000299155.1 Elephantulus edwardii
GTAATGCAGGTTGTTGATGAGACTTCTTGTGCTCCTGATGCCACATTCTTCTTCATGGAGTTTAAATTGTCAAATAATTTGCGAAGATACAAATTTAAAAAGTATGGTGAAAGGATGCATTGTTGTTGTTGTTGCTGTTGTTGTTATGTGACATCAAGTAACGTGATTTATAGTAACCCTATGTACAACAGCCCTAAACCCTACTCTTATCTGGTGCCAATCTTATTGTCTCTGATACACCTAACCCATTTACGCCGGTCACAGAATCAATCCACCTCATCGAGAGTCTTCTTCTCTTGTGCTGTCCTTCCACCCTCTCAAGTATGATGTTCCTGTCTAAGGACTGGTCCCTCCTTCAGCATGTCCAAACTATGTCAGATGAAGCTTCATAATCCTTGTCTCCAAGGAATATTCTGGCTTCACCCTCTCTAGGACAAATTAGTTTGTTTTCCTAGTAGCCCTTGATATATTCTTCTCCAGCACAACAGCTCAAAGGCATTAATTTTCCTTCTATCATCCCTGTTCCTTGTCCAGCTTTTTTGATGCAAAGCAAGTAATTGCAAAGATCATGGCCTGAATCAGATGCACCTTGGTCTCCAGACTGACATTGTTGCTCTTAAGTAGTTTGGAGAGGTCTCTGACATCAGACTTTCCCAATGCAATTCATCTTTTACTTTCCTGGCTGCTAGTACCAAGAGAGTAGATTGTAGAGCGAAGCAAATTAAAGCTGATAAAAATCTCAATCTCTTCACCATCAATCATGATGCTGCCAGTCGGCCTAGTGGTGAGAATCTTTGGTTTTTGATGTTGAACTTCAATCCATATTGAGAATACTGTCCTTGACATTCTGCAGCAAGCACTTCAAGTCCTCCTATTTCAGCAAGCAACGTTGTGTCATCTG
>NW_006399850.1:8905769-8908714 GCF_000299155.1 Elephantulus edwardii
TCCACACAGTGAAATGCCTTTGCATAGTCACTGAAACATAGATAGACATTCCTCTGGTACTCTGCTTTCAGCCAAGATCCATCTGACATTAGCTGTAATATCCCTAATACCACAACCTCTTTTAACCCAGCCTGAATGCAGGCAGTTCTTTGTTGATGTGCTGTTACAGTCATTTTGGGATATTTTAAGCAAAATCTTGCTTGCATGTGAAATTAATGATATTGTTCGATAATTTGCATACTCTGTGGGGTCACCTTTCTTTGGAAGGGGAAAAAATATAGATCTCTTCCAGTAAGTGGCCAGGTGATTTTCTTTAAGATTTCTTGGCACAACTTGGTGAGCACATCCAGAGCAACATCGGTTTGTTGAAATACGTTAATTGAAATGACATCAATTCCTGGGGTCTTGTTTTTTGCCAATTCATTCAGAGCAGCTTGAACTTCTTTCTTCATCACCATAGGCTCTTGCTTGTACACTGTTTCATGAAATTCTTCTATGTCCACAATTTCTTTTGGTATAATGACTCTGTATACTCTTTCCATCTTCTTTTAATGCTTCCTGAATCATATCATATTCTGCCCAAAGCATCTTTAAGTATTGCAATTTGAAGCTTGAATTTTGTTCTTCAGTTCCTTCAACTTAAGAAATGCTGAGCAAGTTTGGCCCCTTTTATTTTCTGACTCCAGCTCCTTGCACATTTTACAGTAATACTTTACTTTGTCTTCCCACACTGCCCTTTGGGATCTTCTGTTTAACTCCTTAATTTCTTCCCTTTGCTTTGGCTTCTCAGCACTCTAGTGCAATATTCAGAGTCCTTTCTGATATCCACTTTGATCTTTTCTTCCGCCTCTGTTTTTTTATACTGACCCCCCTACCTTTTTCCTGGATGATATTCTTGATATCCTCCACAGCGCATCTGGTCTTCGCTCATTAGTGTTCAAGGCCTCAAACCTATTCCTTGGATGGTTTGTAAATTCAGGTGGGATAGACTCAAGGTCAATACTTTAGGGGTAAAAATAAGACATTTTTGGTTATCTGTTAATTTCTGAGATATCACAACACTATTACTTCTAAACTTTATTAAAATAGGCCAGTTTGATGTGTAATATAAAAATATGATATATTTTTGTTTTAGTTTATAGTTGGTTTAGTTTCTATAGTACCTATTCTGTAATACTGATATCACTTGAAGGCGAAGTTTGTTCCTGATATCCAAGTCATCTTTTTGTGGTTGTAATTTGCCATCTAACTAGTTCCAATTGTTAACAAACTTAGTATAACTGAACAAAACCCTGACTCATTTTGCACCATCCTTACAATCTCCGCTGTGATTAAACCTATGGTTTCAGTTATGATGCCAGTCTATTTCTTTAGGTTCTTCTTTTTTTATGATACCTTCTACTTTTTCAAGCCTGCTGTCCTTCTCCAGGGACTGGTCCCTCCAGATAAGTGGCCTACAGTAAGTGAGACAAAGTCTTATCATCTTTGCCTCTAAAGAGCATTCTGACTTCATATGTTCCAAAACAGATTTGTTCTTTTGGTAGCCATGGTATACCCAACATACTTTAAAAGCACAGGAATCCAGAATTAAGGTTGCATAGAGAAGTGTACTCGGGGTGGGGGGTGAGGGGAAGGGACGTGGGAATTGTATACTAATGAAGGAATTTTTTTTCTTTTTTTTTCTATTTTCTCTCTTCGGAGGGGGAAGCAAGCTGGTGGGGAGGGGTGGGAAGGGAGAAAATTGCGGCAATGAATGAATGGAAATCCAAAACCTCTGTAAAAAAAATAAATAAATTTTTAAAAAAATTAAAAAAACAACAATGCTATTCATAGATATCAATGCTGCTTTGTTATTTTTACTGATACTGATACTGATTGTCTAACTTTCACATGCATGTGAAGCAATTGAAAAGACAATGTGTGTCTTCTCACACATGTAATTCCACAAGTGTGTCAGCCACAACTTAATGTTTAAACTGACACCCTTGTATTCTAGCACTTTTTTTTTTAAATAGTTTTTTTCTTTTATACTTGGTTTGCTTCCAATGTTAGTATGCACTGTTTTTCACTACGGATCTTTCCCATTTCCTTTACCCACCCCTCCTCCTTCCCATCAAAGTGTGTAACCCGATGATTACCCCTCTCCCTGCCCATCCTCACTCTCTGCTCCTACCCTCTCCTTCCTCTGGATCCTCGTACCCGTTTTACTAGTTATCTTAATATTTCTACAATGATAGTCTTATGCAATGTCCTTATGGGACTGAGTTAGTACTTTAAAGAGGTTTTTTGGGGTTTAGTTGTTATTTTTCATTGAATTCCTTTTTAATAATTACAAGCACCCTGACTTCCACCCCTACTCCTGCCCAGGCAGCAGCAGGAGTGTTTTATTGACTGGGACATGTGTTCCCAGCAGCAAGGACCTCCATACCAAAAGTGCTTTTCATAAAATAAAAGACCCCAGGACAGAAAGTGGTGCCTATCCTGTGCAAGACAATATATTTTAAGACTTTAATATATCTCTGCCAGGGGGAGGAAAGGGACACCTGGCAGCATCTTAGAGAGGGGACCCCAGGCAGCCCCAAGCCATCCTGCCTCTTCAGCCACTTTATTAACTCGGACACACCACACTAAAGGCATCCCCTGCCGCCCCCATGCCAGCCTCCTGCAGTCTGGGCAGCTGGCTGGGCCATCCTCAAGTCCGTGAGGGTCAAAGTCCCAGGCCCACCCATCCTCACTTGTGGTCAGACTCTTCCTAAGCCTCAAGAAGAAGGCTGTGACGGATTTGAGTTTCACACTCTTGCCATGCTGCTCAGCAGGGTCCTTGACATCCCAAAAGTGTGGCTCTACCTGGCAGAACTGGTAATTCTCATTCTGCATGAAGCTGGCATGCCCATGGGTGAACTGTTCGGCAGTATTCCAAAGCCTCTGAAATCCCTGGGTAAAGC
>NW_006399850.1:8908819-8913415 GCF_000299155.1 Elephantulus edwardii
CCCCCCGGTCAGAAGGTTTCCCCTCAGGGGAGCTGAACAGGCAGCTGGAGAAACTAATCAAGGAGGACAGCACTAAGGAGCCAGTGTGTGACTGCATGGAGACTAATCGGAGTGAGTAGCAGGTATCTTCAACTCATTAGTTCCGGTCTTCATGATGACTCTCTGCTAGTCAGCAATTTTATTTGAGAATCCCCTCAGAGTGGATGTTGAAGTGCTGAAAGCACACGAAAAAGTGCTACAAAAATATCTGTGTGATAAGAAGAAGGAGCTCCAGATGGTGGTCAGATCCTTATAGTGACTTAGAACAGCCTGGGAACCTGCTTCAGACATTCTTAGATGTGCTGTACAGTGAAGATATGGTTAAAGAGGATGCCTTAAAGAGACTTCTGACAGCAGATGTGTCCAATGCAACGTACCTTTTGATCGACTGCAACTACCATGGGTGTTGTGGAACAAAGTAAAAATCATGGACAACTTCAATCATTTCACCATTTATTATGATGTTGCTTATAGGTACAATTGTGAGGATTTTTATTTTCTTTACTAAGGTATAATCTTTCCTGAAGTCTATACTCTTTGAGCTTTGTATGTGAGTGCTACAAGTCTTATTCCTGTTCAGCAAGCAAGCATTTACATTCTGCATGCTGTACGTTTTTGATAAATCTTTCTCTGTTCTTGACACGGCATTCTTCTTCTCAGACCCTTTGCTTAATATACAGATTCAATAAATAAAAAGGATATGATCCTTATGCACATGTTTCCTTATTCTGATTTTTCAGTATCCCCTTCTGTTCACAAGATTGCTATTTTGTGGGTTTCTCACAGGTTCTACTAAGTGTTCCAGAATTCATCTTATTCTCAATGCTGTACTTAATTTGTTATGAGTTAAGTGCCTTTGGATAGTAAAAAATATCACAGGTAATCATATTTCAGCTTCAGACAGTATCTATTTAAATTCCTTATTCAGGTCAAGACCAAGGTAAAGCGTACTTTTAAAAGAAATTTAGATTCTTACAGAAGAAAATACACATTTCTTCCTCCATTCTAGATGTCAGAATTGAGAATCTTCTTTAATTTTTTGCTGCAAGATCCACACCATCCTGTTAAGGTTGTAGTAATTTTCAGCCTAAATGATTGCGAAACACAGACAGATGCATTGGGGAAGGCTAATTTATAGGCCTATATTCTGGCTGTTGAGAGAGTAAGTAAAAAACATTTCATAGTTTTGGCTTCCATAGAGAATATTATTGATCCTTGACTCCTAACCAACTTCTCCCAAAATAAAAATAGCATTCACATTCTGAGGACACTGAAATAAGACTAAAAAAGTTTGACTGACTTGCTTCAAAAAACAATGGAAAAGTTGTTACTGGAGGTGATGGTATTGCTGTTAGACGTCATTGAGTTTACTATCACTCACAGAGATCCTGTGAACAAAAGATTGGAATCTTACCCTCTCCTGCACCATCTTTATGCTCTCTGACATACTTAAACCCATTGTTGAAGCTACTGTGTAAATCTATGTCCGTGAGGGTCATCTTTTCTTTCACAGACCCTCTCTACATTTCTAGGCATGATATCTTTTTCCAAGGACTAGCCTCTCCAGATAACATGTACAGAGCATATGAGGAGACGTTTTACAAAGTTTCTGCCTTGAAGGACCATAATGGCTGTACTTCCTCCAAGACAGATTTTTCTGTTCTTTTCGTAGTCCATAGTCTGTTTAATACTCTTTGCCAACACCACAATTCAAAGCACCAATTCTTACTCAGTCGTCTTTATTCATTATCCAACTTCCAGATGCATACTAAGCAACTGAAAATATCATGGCTTGGGTGGATCCATGACAGTAGAGTTTTTTTTCTCAATACAATATGTATTTGATTTCTTGACTGATTTAGCAGGGATGTTGATTGTTGATATAAATAAAATAAGATCATTAACAACTTCAGTCTTTTCTTCTTCTATAATAATATTGCCTATTGGCTCAGTAGTGAGGATTTTTGTTTCTTGGTATTAAGATGTAATCCATATTCACGGCTGTGGGATTTTTTAAATTTTATTTTCTTCAGTTCTGAGAAAGAATATTGTAATTACTCCAAAGACATTCACACATCTTGTAAAAATTCTGCTCATCCTAGATTTATTTTATTTTAATTGGTTATAGGCTTGCCTGACCTCTACTTTTTGAAGTCCACAACCAGTTTATTCCCATATTGAAAATATTAAGGTCAGTTAATTCTTTGTTTTGAATTAAGAGTTTAATGAAAGCTTACAAATAACTTGGATTTCCATTCATTCATTGTTGCACATTTTCCTCCCTAGATCTTAACATTTAAGATTTCCGGAGTTGTTTTCCTTACTTTCCACAAGCCTGGCATCTTCTGACTATTGTTAAATGCTTTCTGAGCCTTGGTTGGCTCTAATTCCAACCAGTTACGTCATAAAATTAAGCAGGTAGAATTTATGAAATTAATCATAGAACGCTCTGGAAAGTTATTTTGTTTCTCTCATAATGAGTATGTTTAAATCCTTTCTGTGCCTTTTTTTAATGTTTAGAGATTAACGACTGGATGACCAAGAGCAAACATAAATTTATGCTAAAAAGGCTCAACCTGTTGCTGCTGAATTAATTCCAACCAGAAGTGACCCTATGAATATTATATTAAAACTGTGTTCTAGAGCTTAGACTTTACTTCTAAGGTGCCTTCACTGCAGCCTGGACTTCTTTCTCCTATACCGTTACTTCTTTTTTTTTTTTTCTTCAGCTGTCAAACAACTTATTGTTATTTGTAGAATGACATCTTATAAAATAGTGATACATAATACAATTCAGTGAATTGAGCTGGTATCTAGGATTCAGAAAATCTGACCCTCTTCCTATTTTTGACATTGTTCAGTGCTCTTAGGTGGGTGTAGGGTACCTCCATTTCTTGACTTTTCATGTGAGAAGAGAACTATTTTATTTCCTAGATATGCAAACAATTGCTGACAAAAATTATTAAACACTCTGCTAAAAGGGAATGTTATATATGGCAATGCCCGTGAAAGCCAAGACCGGTGTAAGGTCCTGTCAGAAAAGGAAGATGCAGGTATTTTTCATTAAAAGCACTGCTAGGGAAATGTTAAAACTGCACCTTGCTAAGGGAGCGAAATTCTCAGACCTGGGAAAGCAAGCCCATCCTGGAACACACCATAGTATTTCCTTCCAAAATGGTTAAATATGGACCAAACTTTTTTGTTTGGCAACTCTTTATAAGCTTTCCCTCTTTTGATGCTCCCTGTATCTTTCAACAGTTTACACAGAGAATCAACAGAATCAGCAAAACAAGACTCTTCAATTCTTTCTGCTTCAAAAATACCAATTTTATTCTTCTGTTTTAAATCTCTAACTCCAGATCTCTGCATATTTTATTTTAATACTATACTTTGTCTTCTTGAGTTGCCTTTTGAAATATTCTATTCAGTCATTTTACAGTGGCATTAGAATATTAATTTTTTTTCATAGTGGATGCCTCAAGATCTGCTTGCCTTCAGCTATTCCCTGAACCATAACTAAATTTTGAAAAGCAGACTTGATAATGTCACTGTCTGCCCCAAATCTTTAATGCATTTTCCTTTTCCTTTAAAAATAACACTGAAATCTTTATGTACATTTTCATGTCCTTCCTTGACTTGAACCTACCAACCCAATCTAGCTTGTGTCATTAACCTGACCACAACCCGCTTCATCACAACTCAGCTTCACCTAACATTGGAAATGTTCCATATCGTCTATCTTCTTTTTAGAACAATTTCTACTATTATAATATTTTCCATTCCAAAAGTCACCCTCTTCAGCCTCCAATCCACCGCAGTTCAGTACCTCCTTAGTCATGATATTGATCTCATTTTGTGCCTTTATATCTAAATCACCTTTCCCCTGATTGTTAGCATAGATTAACCTTCCATTCCAAGAATTAGCTTATCCCTTTAATATAAAACTTACATGAATTGGTTTCTTAAGATTTATATTTATAGTTTAAAAAAAATAACCAGTTTACCATCTTACTGGTGCTATGGGTTTGGAGTTGTTTGTTTGGTTTTGGTTCCTTCAATAATTTCTAAAGCATCTTTAGCATTTTTCTAAAACAGAGTTCTCTCTTCAAAAGTCCCAAATAACAATGATGTCGATTAAAAGGCTAAGGAGTGCCTGATTCATTTTGAGCTGTGGTGTTGGAGAAAAGTGCTAAATATTACATTGACTGCCAAATGCTCAAGCAGATACGTCTTGAAAAAGGTGCAAACAGCAGACTGCTCTTTAGAGAAAGGATGATAAAGCTTCACCTTACACACTTTGGGCATGTTGTTAGTAGAGGCTATTCTTCATAAAGGTACATCATGCTTGAACAGGTGGAAGGTCAGGAAAAGAAAGAAAGATACTCAAAAAGATGGACTGACACAGTGATAGTGACAATGAGTTCCAGTACATCACAGATGATGAGGATGGCACAGAATAGATTAATCCTAGAGTTGCAATGAGTCATACTTGGATTTTGTTGATGTTGTTATGTACCATTGAGTTGCTTGCAACTTATAGTGACCTTATGCCCTGAA
>NW_006399850.1:8913515-8914155 GCF_000299155.1 Elephantulus edwardii
TCAGGAACCTCTCCAAAGTCCTGAAGAGTTATGATGTCAGTCTAAAGACTAAAGTGTGCCCAGTTCAAGCCATAGTTTTTCCAATAACCTGCTATGCATCTGAGTGCAGGACAATGAGTAAGCATGAGAGACAGAAGAATTGATGCCTTTAAACTCTAGTGTTGGAGAAGAGTACTGAGTCTACTTTGGACTGCCAAAAGGACAAACAGATGTGTCTTGGAGAAAGTGCAACAAGAGTGCTTCTTGGAGGCAAGGATAATTAAGCTTTGTCTTACATACTTTGGGCATATTGTTAGGAGAGGCTATTCCCTGGAAAGGGACATCATGCTTGAAAACATGGGAGTCAGCAATAAAGAAGATTGTCAATAAGATGAATTGATACACTGACTGTGGAAATAGGCTCAAGTGTGTTGGAAATGATAAGAATGGCACAGGAAAGAACAGGGTTCATATCTGCTGTTCAAATGGTTGTTATTTCACTCAGCATAATGTTCTCCAGAGTCAACCATTTTGAATAATATTGCATGAGTTCCTTGTTTTTCAAAGCAGCATAGTATTCCACTGTGCGAATATACCACAGCTTCTCTAGCCATTCGTTTGTTGATGGGCACTTAGGTTGTTTCCAAATCCTTGCTATTGT
>NW_006399850.1:8914255-8921109 GCF_000299155.1 Elephantulus edwardii
TTTGACATCCTCCCACAACTCATCTGGTCTTCGCTCATTAGTGTTCAAGGCCTCAAACCTGTTGCTGAGATGATTCTGAAATTCAGGTGGGATGAAATCAAAGTCACCTTGATACTAATGTTAAAATAATTTAAATCAAGATTTAGTTTATTTATGTTAATATTCTTTAGACAGTAAATCTCACTTTTTTAACATTTTGGTTAACACTTCTTGTTTTCAGGTGCTGTGTAGTGAAATACGATTCATAAAGACTATGAACAAAAGATCTGAACCCTGTTCTATCCTGTGCCATCCTCACACTTCCTGAAACACAAGAGCCCATTATGGCAGTCATCTGACATACTTTGGGCATGCTGCATAGAAGGACCAATTAGTTCTTGGACAGGCACATCACACTTGGGAGGGTAGAGAGACAGCATAAGAGAGAAAGACTATAAATGAGATGAATTGACTCAGAGTCTGGGGTAGGTGTGTCAGAGATGATGAAGTTGGCTCAAGATAGAACAGGGTTCAGGGGTGTTGTACATCGGGTCACTATGAGATGTAAACAATTTGTTTATAACAACCACATTCCCAAAACATTTCTCTTATGATATTAAATAACTCTTTGTTTTGCCATCTAGTCAGAAGTGAACATTGGTAACCTAGTGGCAAGAAACTACCTAGCAATCTCAAAGGCATGTGGTCCAAATCCACCAACTATTCTGCTTGAGAAGGAGGAGCCGTCTTCTTCCATGCCATTAACTGCTTCTAAAAACCCACTGGATGGTCAGCTATGGATTAGTTCTGACTTGACCGTACACAACAACAGCAACAGTTAGAAGTAAAGGGCTGACCCTTCAGTGGCTTTTTCAGGATTTGTAAATCAATCCCAAGGGAGGAGATTACCCATATTTTTCCTGTGGAAAAAATGGTGTATTCACACTGCTTGGTTTTGGCTGGCAGTGCAACTTTATACCAATGGGCCACCAGAGCTTCCTAGTAACAGAGGGAAGATAGTAACTTTGGAGTGGAAAATCCTGGGAGAAATCTTTTCAATCAATTAATCAAAGTCAAGTATTACCAGAAGTAAAACATGTTAATATTCAAACACTTGTACTAAAATACAATGAAAAGGGCACACATGACTTGTGAGACCAAAACATTCACTGCGATACAAATAGTGTGACAATTAGTATTTGTTTTCTACACAAATACAAATAAACATAAGTAATATAGTCAAGAAAAATATAATGGCAAAAGTGTTTAAAAATACCTAAAGATCAAGCAAACACATGAAGAAATGCCAAAGATTACTAATTGTTTTATTGTGACTGTTGCTAGGGCTATCGACCAAAGTATGGCTTATAATGACCCTGTGAACAGACATGAAACCTGTCTTATCCCGTTCCACCTTCATCATCTCTGACACACTTGAGTCAAATATTACAGTCACTGTGTCAGTCCACCTCATTAGTAGTAGTCTTCCTCTCTTTTGCTGACCCTCCGCCTTTCCATGCTTGATATCCCTTTTCAAGGAATAGCCTCTCTCTCATAGCAAGAATTCCAAAGTATGAGAAACAAAGCTTCGTTTATCTTTGCCTCCAAGGAACACTCTGGCTGCACTTTTTCCAAAACATATCTGTTCTTTTGTCAGTTAATGAGCTATTCAGCATAACTTAAAGGCATGAGTACTTCCTCTGTCATCCTGATTCATTATCCAGCTTTCAGACATGTAGCAAGTGATTGAAAAGAATATGGCCTGAATCAGGCACACCTTAGTCTTAAAACTGACGCCATTGCTCTTAAATATTTTGGAGATATTTCTGACTCGGCCAATGAAATACATTTCCTGATCTCCTAAATCCCTGTGCTACAGTGTTGCTTGCTGAACAAGATTAAATCATTGACAACTTCAATCCTTTCTCCATGTATCTTGATGTAGTCAATTGGTACAGTGATGAGGACCTTTGTTTCCTTAATGCTGAGATATATTCCATTGGTCCAGTGGTGAGGAGTTTTGTTTCCTTGATGTTAAAATATATTCCATTAAGAAAGCTGTAGGTTTTGATCTTCCACAGAAGCATTTCAAGTCCTCCTCACTTTTAGCAAACATGGCTGTTTCATCTTCCTAATGCTGGTGGTTGATGAGTTTTCCTCTGATCCTAATACCATATTTCTCTTCATGGAGCCCACCTTTTGACTTATTTTATTAGTGTTCTGATTAAATAGGTGTGAAAAGAGGATACATGCCTGATGCACACTTTAACATATCTAGTCTTGGATATGTTCACCAGTCTAAGCTAGGAAATTTGGAGACAGCTGATTGACTGACTCACTTAAAGACTTTCATATTGTTTCCATTCCCAATAAAAGTGACTCAACAAAATATTGGAACTGTATCACTAATATCATGTGCAAGCAAGATATTATTGAAGATCATCTAAAACTGACTAGATTAGGACATTGACATGGAATTGTCTAAAGTTCAAACTGGGTTTTGAAAGAGTATGGCACCAGTAATATCATTGCTAATGACAGATGGATCCTGTCTGAAAGCAGAGAATAACAGAAGAATGTCAATTCATGTTTTATTGACTATGTAAAAGCAATTGACTGTGTGGATTGTAAGAAACCAATATGGACCTCTTCCAGTCAATTGTTCAGACAGCTGTCCTCCAAATTTCATGGCATAGACTGGTGAGCATATCCATGGTTACAGATAACACAGCTTTGCTTGCTGAAAATGAGGATGATGTGAACCACTTGTTGCAGAAGATCAAGGAATGCAGCCTTCACTATGGATTGCATTTCAATGTCAAGAAAATAAAAGACTCTTATCCCTGGGCCAATAGGCAGCATCCATGAAGGATGGAGAGGAGATTGAAACTGTCAACAGCTTCATCTTGCTTAGATCTACAATTAACACCTTTGGTGCCAGCAGTCAGGAAATAGGAAACACATTGCCCAGGGAAAATGGGCAGTTAGGTATCTCTCCAAATTATTGAGAAGTAATGATATAAGTTTGAGGACTAGAGTACATCTGATTCAGGCCATAGTCTGTAGTGCTGTAGAAAAGCACTGAACATCCCATCCCATTGATGGCCAAGAGAATGAACAGATAGCTCTTAGAGAGGGTGCAGCCAGAATGCCCTTAGGGAGCAAGAATGATGAAATTTTGCCTCACATACATTGGCCATGTTGCTAGAAGGGACTATTCCTTGGAGAAGGACATGATGTTGGGAAGGGTGGAAGGTCAGTGAAGGAGAGAAAGACCCTCAATCAGGTGGAGTGACATTAAGACTGTTGCAATGGGCTCTTGGGTTTCAGGAAGTCTGATGATGGCACAAGATAAGACAGGGTTCAGAATTTTTTTTGTAGGGTTGTTATGAGTTGTACTCAGTTCGACAGCATCTGACAACAACATACATTGTAGGTGAGAATGTAAAATGGTACAATTGCTATGGAAGTCAGTCTGTCATTTTATCAAAAAGTTGAAAATAGAAATGCCATTTGATCCAAGTTTCCACTACTGGAAAAAACTCTAAAAAATCAGAGTTGTAACACAAAACACTCATGTTTACTGCAGCATAAGTCATAACAACAAAGAGATAAAAAGAAACTATGTGTTTTATTATTATTATTAAGTGTATTATTATTATTAAGATTATTAAAAAATCTGTGATACACGCACACAGTGAAGTGTTATGCAGTATTGAACAACAGTGAAGAACTCATGAGATGCGACTTCACTTATCCACAACGTGGATAATTCTAGAGGACATTATTTTGGGTAAAATACTATACATGACCCCTGTTAGAAACATAAGATAAATGAGCAGGACTGATGGGAAGAGAAAGAAAGAATGAATGGACAGTCAGACATTACATGTATTACAATTATCTATCTTTAACAAGACATACACTATAGTTTGAACAGAGAGGGGCAAAGAAAACAAAATTAGAACTCTGAAGTTTTTTAAAAAAATATGACTAACATGCAATTATTTGAAAACTTGTTGAGTCCTTGTTGGTAACATATTTAGAAAGATAGTTGCACATATCTATGTTATTATGAGGCCTTCTTCATATATCCTTTCAAGGAGGAAAGTCTGTCCCTTTCTCTGGGATATAAATTTCAAATCAATCTGTCTTTACTTTTTCCCTTCACTCTACATCCTCAAGTTTTCTTCTCAACCCTGGGCTTTAACAAGAAATTTTGGTCTACACTAGAATACTCTGTGCAATAAAGTTTCCTCTCCCAAGAAACCCTAAAATTGCTACACTGTGCTACCTTCATACTCTGACACCGTTTCCTCTTCTAATCTTTTCTGCCTGGCACAGTTCCTTTAGCCTATTCAAGAAAGGGGAACTAATGAATCGACCTTACAGTAACATTTTTTACCTGAAACCCAGAATTATTGAAAAGTATGGCTTTCTCACCGTCATCAAGTTGGATGAAAACATCTGATTTTCCTGCTATAATCCATAGACTTCAAGACTGTAGGTTATATTCAAATATAAGTGGACTAAGTAGGATATCAGTATCATGAGAAAGGGCATCTACATATCTGCAAATTTAACCCTGAATTGCCTCCTCAGAAGTTGAAAACTCTTAAGTTTTAACAACCTCAACCAGAAGAAGTTGGTCTTCTTCTCGAAGCATGACACAGTCAAAATATGCCCAAAGCAGGTAAGCAAAGTAGCCAAAGTTGCAATACTATTCTTTGGCTAAATTTATTCTGCCATATGGATAAGAAGTAGACAGAAGTGCCTTATGTCCAAACTTATATCTATCTTAAAGGTAATCCCTAGTTAAGCAAAGAGTATGAAAAAATATCTATTGAGCCAGAAAATGAAGTCACCTAGCAGAACTGGACATGAGTCTGCAATGCAACCTTCTTTTCAGGATGGTATGACTAGAACTTCTCTAGTAAATTAGTATTCCTGTACCTATCAACCAATTGCAAGGATCATGGCATTCCCTGAAAATACTATTAAGAGTTTCTCTAATGTCACTCCTTAATAGTAGTTTAGTGTTAACAAGATGCACTATAATCCCTGAGGGATGCAGTTCAAATCCACCAGCTGCTCTGCAGAAGGATGAGCATTTTCCTCTAGTGTGATTAACTGCCTTTGAAGGGAGGGTCAGCTATGAGTCAGTTCCAACTTAACGGCAAACAACCAATTTTATTATAAATTGTAAAATTAATATATCCCAATCTACTAACTAGGGTTTTAGAATTTCAATTTTATTTGTCTTTTTCAATAGATGTAATGTTAACCCTTATTTCAAATTAGACACTGTGGTGTGCTATTGAGCTACAGAAGTCTTAGAGACAGACACTTTTGCAATGTTGAAACAATTGTTCCTTAAGTGAATGTAAAGACTCTCCCTGCTTGGATACATTATATGATGGGTGAAAAAGTTATACACTCACACACAACACTGAGCTAATGACAGTTGCCAAAAATGAGAAGGTAGCTCAAAGTCAGAATTAAAAGTTTAAGCATGTGCCTAATTGGTTAACTGGGACTGGATCAAGAGATTAGCATCTGATCACTATAATTATAATGCATACATGAAGATTCAACACTGTGGCAAGACTTAATATTGAGACTCCTAATTAAATGTAGTAACTCTAAACATAATGTGACTTTTCTACACGAAGGTAGCCGCAATTAATAATATAGCATATTTAGGTCACTAAAGATCTAGATAGTTTAAAAGCATCTTATGTGAAAACCACAATTTAAACCATGTTAAAAGCACTTGCTTAAACAGTGGATTAACAGTTATTAGATAATAAAAGTTAAGTTACTTAGGTTAGCAATGAAAGGTTTAGATGTGCACTATTTGCCTCTTGTGATAAGCTGAGAATATCCCTGTTCCCTGTCTGAGAAAATGTTCTGCTTGAATATATCAATTGACTTATTCTAAATTCAGGTTTAAAAGGGTCACATTTTATATCTGCCTATGAAGTTAATGAAGGAATAAGTCTTCTTGTGCCTATTGAAAGCAAAATTTATCCAACAGTTTATTGCCCTGCAGATGTCCTTACCTGAATAACCAGTATGCCCTTAAGTGATAAACTGACAAGATGGAAAGTATTTGCTGTGCAGGGAGCATTACTGAGCCATTTTATATAGCCAGTTTATATCAACTTATACTGGTTGGTGATGGTAATTGTAATCAGAAATATCTGAAAAGCCCTGGATTGATGACGTACTTACTGCAAATCTTCCAATATTTGACTTGACAAATAGACATCATATTAGTCTAATACTATATACATATCCACCTGAAATAAACTTAGAATATAAATCTCGAAGCTTGAATTGGACACAAGTGGATATTTATTTCAAGATCATAGATAGTCTAAGTGGGAAGATCACTGAAAGTCTCCATTTAAAAGTAGTGTATTGCTGAGTGAAATATCTCAGTCACAAAAGGACAAATACTGCATAGTGCTACTATTACAAAACAGGACTGACATCGGGGTTTGGGAGAAACAAAAAAAAAAGGAGATAAATAATGCACACAGCATTGAAACAACTGAGGGAAAGAATTACTTATAAAGAATACATGATTAGGTATTAGTTGCATGACAGCAATCCAGAATAAAAGCTGCACAGAAAGTGGACTGGAGTGGGAGTGGGGAACTGTACAACAACAAAACTATTTTTTCTCAAAGAGAAAAGTGAACTGGGGACGGGAGATAGGTGAGTAGGGAGGAAACTGTGCAACAATGATTGAATGGAAATCCAAGGTCTCTATAAACTTCCATTAAAATCTCAGTTAAGGAGCTCTGGTGGCCTAGTGGCAAGGAGCTGCACTGAGAGGCATGTGGTTCAAATCCACCAGATGACCTGCT
>NW_006399850.1:8921209-8922792 GCF_000299155.1 Elephantulus edwardii
ATGGTGTCCCTCTCCAAGGACTGGTCCCTCCTTGAAACATGTTCAAAGTGTGTCAGATGAAGCCTCATAATTCTTACCTCCAGGGAACAGCCTGGTTTCACTTTCTCTGGGATGAAACCGTTTGTTCTTCTAACAATCCATGGTATATTCAATGCTCTTCTCCAGCACCACAGCTCAAAGGCATCAATTCTTCTACCAAACATAGTCATTGTCCAGGTTTCTGATGCATCACAGGCAATTGCAAAGATTATGGCTTGGATCAAGTGCATCTTAGTCTCCAAACTGATGACATTACTCTTCAGTGCTCTGGAGAAGTCCTTGACAGCAGACTTTCCCAATGTAATTCACCTTTTGATTTCCTAGCTGTGAGTACCAAGCAAACTAAAGCTGTTAACAATCTCAGTAACTTCGCAGTCTATAATAATCTGCCCAGTGGTGAGAGTCTTTGTTTTCTTGATGTTGAGCTTCAATTCATATTGAAGGCTGTAGTCCTTGACCTTCTGTAGCAAGCACTTCAGTTCCTCCTCAGTTTCAGCAAGTGGGGTTGTGTCATGTGCATAACACAAGTTGTTGATGAATCTTCCACCAATCCTGACCCCACATTTTTCCTCATAGAGCCCAGCCTCTCATATGATCTGTTCTATATATAGATTGAAAAGGTATGGAGATAGGACATATCCCTGGTGTACATCCTTCCCAATGTCAAAAATGAATATTTTACTATAATGTAGGATGGCTAGGATAGTATATCAACATTTTTACTTTTTAACTCTTCATCGTTATCTGAATTGGCCTTCATTTTCTTCTAGTGATTCAGTGAATGTCATGTTGATTTCATGGCCATCTTAAGTGATACATTTAAATTTTTTACTAATGAGATAAAAATGGAATTTGTAACTAAAGTCGTAAATCATCTTTTCTCAAACATCATCTTGTGAAAGTAATTTTACTTTATATGTAGTTACTTTTACTATAACAATATTATTAAACTTAATTATGTGAATGCCATAAGTATAATGACAGTAGGCCCATAGAAGTTTTCTGCATCCTATCCTGAAATTAAAGAGTAGAGCTAATAGAAACAATTCTGCATAACCTTGTACTAAATATAATGAAAAATCATTATTGAAAAATTTAAATTATCATTACTGTATATGTACATGGGAATCAACTCTCCATGTTCTTTGATTTACATACATTTAAAACTAGGTGGGAGCTCTGGTGGCCTAGTGGCAAGACGCTGCACTGCAATCCCAGAGGAACACGGTTCGAATCCACCAGATGCTCTGCCGGAGAAGGAGGCGCAATATCCTCCTGTACCAGTCAGATCTGATTTGATGGTACACGCACACAAAATGATAAAAAATAAAATTAAAAAAAAAAAACACCTAGGTAATCCCTGTGTTTCTTGGTATAAATTAAAATTCATAAAGAACATATTGCTTTTTAATTTGTTACTTATTTGTTGCCAACTAAGTAAAGTGTTAATTGTTTGGCATGTTCATACCCTGAGAACTTAGAGAATCAACAGCTTTAAATTAAAGCTGCTTCAGGAACAACGTGGAAAATATATTAAGGTCTAC
>NW_006399850.1:8929882-8931340 GCF_000299155.1 Elephantulus edwardii
AAGAGCTTGTTACTGAGAAAAACACCAGTATGGGAAGCCAATACTAAATATTTGTAATAAACTGAGTGTTAGAATGCCCTCAGGATGTGAGGGAGGTACATACAAGCTAGAGTTCACCCTGAGGCACTAAGGCAATCCTTAAGAGTTTGCTGGATTCTTGCATTGTATTTGCTGACCCCTCCCTTCTGAGTCTACAGGAAGGTTTTCAATAGAAAGAGCTCTGCTTCATTTGCATTGAATTTTCTTTGTAATTTACTTCCTGATAATTTTCAATAAAGATACAGGGACGCTGAAAAAAAAAATAAAAATGAGTGGAACAGTACATTGTCAGTTTACAGACTAAGGTGCACCTGATCCAGGCCACAATCTTTACTTACTATGCATCAGAGAACTGGAAAATGACTAAGGAAGATAAAAGAAGAATCAATGTATTTAAGTTGTGGTGCTGGGGATAAGTCTTGGACATACCATGGGTCACCAAGAAAGCAAACAGGCTTTTCTTGGAGAGGGTGAAATCAAATTTCTCCTTGGAGGCTAGGGTTATGAAGTGCCATTCACATACTTTGGACATGTGGCCAGGAAAGACTAATCCTTGGAGAAGGACATCATGCTCAGAAGGTTTGAGGGACAGAACAGGAGAAGAAGACTCCAGAGTAGATGGATTCACACAGTAACTGGCTAATAGGGGTCCGTGTGTCAGAGTCAGTAAGACTGGCTCAGGATAGGGTGGGCTTCAGAGCTGTTTTACATAGGACTGTTATGAGTGGCAGGTAACTCGATGGCAAATAACAACAACAGCAAGTTTTAGCTATTGAGGTTCAAAGGAAATATTTGGCTAAAATGCAGAGGAATAAATATATTGGATTCAAGATATTAAATTTCATGATTCATATTTTTGTGGTTGCTGTGGTTGTGTGGTATAGGGTGTATTGTAGCTGATGACATTCCACAAAACAAAACAGAATTGACTCACAGGGTATCTTAGGCTATAGCGTTCCTGCCCCTTTTTTATGTTATTTGAGTGAGTGTTTATAAGATATATTTATTCATTCATACATTTTGTTTTGCAGCATTAATTGTAATACCTACAATGTTTGCTTATATACTTATTGTGTATTATCCTTTCATTAAATCAACTTATTAATTTATAATATAATTTTTTTACTAATTTATCCCACTTTTCCATCTTGATAAACAATACATAAACAGTACTGCCAACACCCAAGCTTAGAAAAGGCTGTGGCATCAGAGATAATAATTGCTGATGTCACATGGATCTTGGTTGAAAGCAGAGAATACTAGAATCCTATTCCTAGACTAAGAAGCTGTTGTCTTAACACAGCAAGGAAACATTGTATGTGATCAAGAAAGATGTGTATCATGGCTGTATCCTGTCTCCATTTCTATTACATCTGTATGCTGACCAAACAAATCATTCAGGAAGCTGGCCTCAATGAA
>NW_006399850.1:8936760-8952196 GCF_000299155.1 Elephantulus edwardii
TGAATGAATGGAAATCCAAAATCTCTGTAAATGTTCATTACAATTTAAAAAAAGAAGAAAAAAAGAGACAAACTGGGACCAAGTTTAGAAGGCCTAGTCTATAGTATAAAAACCTGCCTAATACAGCCAGAAATGCACAATCTGGAAGGATAAAATTGATGAATGGGATCGTCTAAAGATTAATCACTGTGTTCATCAAAACCTTTTTATAACAGGGTGAAAGAAAGCCTACTGACTAGGAACAAACATTTGGCAATAACATCTCAGATAAGGGTCTCGTAACCAAAGTTTACAGACTACTCCTGGATTTCCAGAAGAAAAGTACTGATAACCCAATTACAAAATGGGCAAAAGACATGGAAAGACTTTTCATAGAAAAAGACATTCATGTGGCCAACAGACAAATGGAGAAATGCTCAATATCACTGGCAATAAGAGAGATGCAAATTAAAACCACAATAAGGTGCTATCTCACTTCAGTAACAGTGGCAAAGTTCAGTAGAACAGCAAGCAATAAATTTTGGAGAGGATTTCAAGAGGTGGGAACTCTCATATACTGTTGGTGGGATTGTAAAATGGTACAACCACTCTGGAAGGCAATTTGGCATTTTCTCAAAAAGTTGAATATAGATATTCCATATGACCCAGCTATTCCTCTACTAGGAATATACCCCAAAGAAATGAGAAATTAGATACAAACTGAGATTTGTCCACCAACATTCATAGCACCATTATTCACCATCACAAGAACATGAAAACAGCACAAATGTCCAACCACAAATGAGTGGCTTGAGAAATTGTGGTACATTCACACAATGGAATACTATGCAGCACTCAGGAACAACAGTTTTTTTAAAAATTACTATTTAACTTTAGAGAGGCTGGAGAGCATTATGCTGAGTGAACTGAGGCAGTTTTGCAAGGACATTACTGCATATGACCATTGTAAGATCACCGAGGAAGGACAGAACCCAGTGCAGGCCAAGAGAGATAGTTTACCAAAGAGACACTGCTGGGCTGGCTCTCAAGCATAAGACCAGCCCCAGTAAGAGTTAGATAGGGATTTAATACTTTCTAACAAGGGACTTGGGGAAGGAGATGCTTACAGATGCTTCCTTAAGACAGAGAAGTGGGCTAGGGTCTCTGAAAACTATTCCTGGGAAAGATAGTAGTTTCACAGAGAGAAAAAGCACAGCTGCTATTTCCTGTGACTAGATACTCTCAGTAGCCATTCTGGGAGAGGAAGGAAAGGGTTCTGCAGTCCTAATAACCATTATTATAAAAATAGAAGTACAACTAGTAAAAAATGCATGGGAACGCAGAGAGGGAAGGGCTGAGGATGGGTAAGGGCAAAAAACCATAGGGTTGCACAGTTTGGTAGAGGAGAGTTGGAGGAAGGAAATGGGAAGTATCCAGGCTGATAGACATAGTTCAATGGTGATTAATTTTATAAAATACAATGATGAGAATTATTGGATGAACCAAAAATGCATGAAGAATAGTGTGAAACACAATGTATACAACTTTGTAAGCAATGCAATGGGGAGAAAAAATATAATTCTCATGTACTGTTTGTGGGAATGTAAAAAGACATAATCACTATTGAGAACAGGTTAGTATTTCATTAAAATGTTAAAAATAGACATACTTTTTGATTCAATAATATTGCCATCTTAAGGAAGGAAGAACTGTGTCACAAACATATATGTAAGTGCCATGTCTATTGCAGTGTTATTTATAACAGCAAAGCTATGAAAACAGTCTAAATGTCCATCAAAGAATAATAGTTAAAGAAATTATGGTTTATTCACATAATGGAGAAATATGCCACACTTAAAAATGAGATGGATTTTACAAACACCGTACAAAATAGACAGTTTCCTTTATGGAAACAGCCAGTCTTTTTTTTTTTTCCCCCTACGGAGCCACTAGATAAATTAGAGTGCAGATATATCCAAGTAAAATTAAATTGTTGACAACTTAAGTGTTATATTCATCAATAATGATGTTGCTTATTGGTACAAGGGTGAAGATTTGTGTTTTCTTGATGTTGAGATATGCTCCACATTGAAAGCTATACAGCTTTTGCTCTTCTGCAGCCAAGTGTTTCAAGTCCTCTTCACTTTCTGCCAGCAAAGTTTTATCATTTGCATAATGCATGTTCATGATGAGTTCTCCTCCAACTTGGTGCCACATTCTTCTTCATATAGCCCAGTTTCTCAAGTGATTTGCTCAGCATGCGAACTAAGTAGGCATGGAGAAAGAATATAAAACGTATTCACAACTTTCCTCATTTTAAATTATACAGTGTTCACTCATTCTGTTAAAATAACAGCTGTATATAAGGTTTTCATATAAGCACAATTAAATATTCTATGATTTTTCATTCTTCTCAACATTATAATAGGATGGGTTTATAGAATCTCCCCAAGATTATAACTATTCTCGAGACAGTCTTTCTAAACAACACAAGGTTCTGGTGCTTTAAAACTCTGTCTCACCACTTAAAGCAATATCAGCATATCCCTCTTTTTTGAAATCATGCTGGGAAAAGTTGCTGATGTTGTGTACCTTCAAGTCAGAAATACCCCATAACAGATTCTCCAATGGGTTTTCAGAGACAATAAATTATATGGTAAGAGGTTTCCTATTTTCCTCCTGTGGGTCAGCTTTTGAATTCAAATTGTATGTCATTGAGTTAGCAGCACAATTACTTACCACTAAGCCATGAGAAAGTCAGAAAGAAAGGAAGGACATCAACAAAAATGGACTGACAATAACTCCTACAATGGTTTTGAGCATGATAGAGATCATGAGGATGGCACAAGATAGGGGAAAGCTCAGATCTGTTGTTTACAGTCTCACTATGAGTTCACTATGACACCTAGCAACAACAATAATATCCCTCTACAAAAAAGAGTATTCAATTAATACAACCTATTCTCCATAACTATTGCACACAGTATTAAAATAAACCTACAGGAACCAAAATATGATCTTGAATCAAGTCCATCTGAATTTCACAATCATCTTAAGAATAGATTTGAGGCATTGAACACTAATGTTCAAAGACTTGATGATTTAAGATTATATCAAGGATATCACCCATAAAGAAAGCAAAAGGTCATTTTTAAAATAAAGGAGAAAGGAAAAAATCAAAATGGTTGTCAGAAGAGACTCCAAAGACTGCACTGGAGAATCAAGAAGCCAAAACTAAAGGAAAACATTTTGAAGTAAAAAACCTGGACAGACAATATCAAAGGGTAGCTCAGGAGGACAAAGCAAAGTATTATAATGGTATGTGCAGAGAGCTGGAATTGGAGAATAAAAAGGGAAGAACTTGGTCATTTCTCAAGCTGAAAGAACTGAAAAACAATTTTATATCTTTTGTTGCAATATTGAAAGATGCAATTAGCAATATATTGAATGACTCAGAAAGCATCAAATAAGATAGAGGAAATACACAGAGCCACTGTACCAGAGAGAATTTATTGACTCTGAAAAATTTTAGGAAGTACTATATGAACAGGAACCAATGGTAATGAAGGAGGAAGTAAAAGCTTCATTGAAGTCATTGGCAAAAAATAAGGCCCTAGAAATCGATGGAATATAAATTTACTTGTTTCAATTAACAGATGCAGTCTTGGATGCACTCACCAATCTATATCAAGAAATTTGGAGGATGGCTGTCTGGCCAACGGATTGGAATATGATCATATTTATTCCCATTCCCAAGAAAGATTATCCAACTGAGTATGGAAATTATTGAACAATATCATTGATATAACATGCAAGCAAAATACTGCTGAAGATCATTCAAAAACAGCTGGAACAGTTCACAGATAAGGAACTGCTGGAAGTTTAAACAGGACTTAGAAGAGGCTGTGACACCAGGGATATCATTGCTGATATCAGATGGATTCTGATTGAAAGAAACTCTAGAAGAATTTCTATTTGTTCTTTATTGACTATACAAAGGTGTTTGACTGTGTGGATCATGATAAGTTGTGGCTGACATTGAAAAGAATGGGAATCCCAGAGTACTTGATTGTGCTCATGAGAACCTATACCTGAACAAGGAGGATGTTGTATGAACAGAGCAGGGGAACACTGCATGATTTGGAAATGGGAAGGAAGTGTGCCAGGGTTATATTCTCTCCCCATACTCATTCAATCTGTATGCTGAGCAAATTATATGAGAAGCTGGACTCTCTGTGGAAGAGTGTGGTAAAGGAGACTCATCAATAACCTGCATTATGCAGATGACACAACCTTGTTTGTTGAAAGTGAGGAGGATTTAAAGCACTTTTTGCAAAATATCAAGGAATGCAGCCTTTGGTATGGATTTTATCTCAATCTCAAGAAAACAAATATTCTTACTGCTGGACCAATAGGCAACTTCATGATGGATGGAGAGGAGATTGAAACTGTCAACAGTTTCATCTTGCTTAGATCCACAATTAACACCCTTGGAATAAGCAGCCAGGAAATAAGAAGACACATTGCAATGGGAAAATCTGCAGTTAAGGAACTTTTCCAATTTACTGAGGAGCAGTTATGTCAATTTGAGGACTAAGGTGTGTCTGATTCAGGCCTTAGTCTTTCTGATTACTAGCTATGCATTGGAGAGCTGGACAATGAATTAGGATGGCAGAAAAAGAATTTCTACATTTGAGTTGTGGTGTTGGAGAAGAGCACTAGACATCCCATGGATGGCCAAGAGAATGAACAGATAGGTCTTAGAGAGGGTGCAGCCATAGTTTGGACATGTTTCTAGGAGGTGCTAGTCCTTTAAAATGGACATGATGCTGGGAAAGGTAGAGGGTAGCCAAAGGAGTGGAAGACCCTCTACAAGGTGTATTGACATGGTGACTGCTACAATGGGTTCTTGTGTGTTAGCAAGCATAAGGATGGTGCAGGATATAACAGGGTTCAGATCTTTTTTTCATAGGGTCGTTATGAGTCATACTCAACTCTACAATACCTAACAATAACAGCAACAACATTGCAACAATATAGCATCCATATAAATTAGAAGAAATGGAATTTCCAACCTAAATTGAAGAATAAAAAGGTGTTATGAGAAATTTAAGTATGAGAAAATGTAATACATTTGCTATATGTTAGAAATAAGAATAAGAAATGTGTAGAAATTTGCTATATGTTAGAAAATATGTTTAAAATATTGTGAAAAAATATATACTAAACCATTTAACATGACCAAATAGGCCCATGGTAACCATGAGACCTCATTGGCCACAACATGTGTAGACCCCTGATAAGGAATTGGGATGTGTTACTGCCCATGTTATCAAAAGAATGCAACTAGTATAGAACATGACTGGTTAAGCCCATGTTGTTTTGGAACTAATGTGATTGGTTATACAACTTGTTTTGAAACTAATATGGTTAGTAAAAACCAAAGTTTGAATGCTGTTATTCTTAATATTATTGGTTGACTATAATAAAACCCAAAGTTTGAATATTATTTGTTGAATACAATGTAATACTCCAAAAAGTATAACAACTCTGAAATCCCAACTAAAACTGTACTTCTGCTAAAGATAATGAGCTGAACAGTGAGCTGAACACTGGAGACCCAAAGGCTCTTTTTAGAGCCAAGAACTCTGGCCACACTGGTGGACATGAACTGTTGAAACAGTGGAGAACTCTGGCCACACAGCTGGACATGAGCTGCTGAGACAGCCGAGGACTCTGGCTACATATGCCAATGGCGGTAAACTGCTGAGCTACCCAAGAACCCCACCAACTGTACCAATGGCCATGAGAGACAAAGGAAGGAGACGAATTGGGATCTCAGGGGTGAGTGTTTCCCACTATAAATGAATTTAAGAATGGCAATGTAGATAAATTGCAATTAACTGTTTAATGCTTTCTATGAATTAATGAATCATTATGTTATGATTAACTTATCAATTGTAATATAGATAAATTGCAATTGATTGTTACTGACTTAATGAATCAATAAATTATAATTGGTTTTTATAATATGTCTATGAGTAATTAATTAAGGCATAAGGCTCATGAAGAAAGAGAAGAACTTGCTCAGCATTTTTCAAAATGAACTGAAAAACAAACTCAAGCCTTGAGTTACAATACTGAGAGATGTTATGAGTAAAATCTTGAATGATATAAGAAATATCAAAAACGATATAAGTAATATACAGAGTCATTGTACCAAAAAGAAATTGTTGACACTGAAAAATTTCATTGAGTACCATATTAATAAGGGTCAATATTAATGAATAAAGAAGTTACCATTACCAAGTCACTGGCAAAAATTAAGTCCATAGAAGTCTATGTGATACTATTTGATGTCTTTCAACTAAAAGAGGCAGCTCTGGATGTACCATAGAAGGGGCAGCACTGGAAGTTCCATAGTAGGGAATTTGGAGGACAACTACTTGGCTGACTCACTGGAAAAGATTCTTATTTGTTCCAATTCCCAAGAAAGGTGATCCAATAGAATGTGGAAATTCTCACACCATATAATTAATATTCATAGCAAGCAAAATACTTCTTAAGATCATCCAAAAATTATTAGAACAGTACATTTAGAAAGAATTGGCAGAAGCTTAAGCTGGGTTTAGAAGAGACTGTGGCACCAGGAATATTGTTTTGATGCAAGAAGGATCTTGAATGAATGCAGAGAATACCAGAAAAATGTCTATTTGTATTTTATTGGTTGTGCAAAGTCATTTGACTGTGTGGATCATAACAAATTAAGGTTAACATTGAGAAGAGTAGATATTCTAGCACAGTTAATTACACTCATACAAATCCTATACCTAGAATGAAAGGCTGTTCAAATTGAAAAGGAAACAATCCACGTTTTAAAATCAGGACAAGCGTGCATCAGATTTATATCCTTTCTCTCTACATATTCAGTAGCTGGGCAAATTATTAAAAGCTAGACTCTATGAAGAAGAAAGTGGCATCAGGATCAGAGAAAAAAAATCATCAATCTTTTGTGTTATGCGGATGATACAAATTAGATTTTTCAAAGTAATGAAGTCTTTAAATGCTTGCTGTAGAAGACCAATGATTACAACCTTTAATATAGATTGTATCTTAACATCAAGAATACAAAATTCTCACTACTAGAATGAAAAGAAACAGCATGATAGATGGAGAAAAGATAGATGTTGTCAACTATTTCATTGAACTTGGCACCACAATCAATATCCTTGCTACCAGCAGTCAGGAGATCAGGTATATTGCATTGTACAAGTCTATTGTCAGGAACCTATCAAAAAATACTGAAAAACAATAATGTAAATTGAAAGACAAAGGTTCACCTACTTCAGGTCATAGTCTTTTGAATTATTACTGCATATATGAGAGTCAGACAATGAAGAAGGATGACAGTAGAAAAATTGATGTCTTTGAGCTGTGGTGTTGAAGAAGAGTACTGAATATTCCATGAAGAGCCAAAAGAACAAACAGATATGTCTTGGAGAGGGTACAGCCAGAATGCTTCTTGGAATACTATGACAGCTTCATCTGATATAATTTGGGCACATTGCTAGAAGAGACTATTCCTTGGAGTCAGACATCATACTTATGCTTGGGAAGGTGGAAGGTCAGCAAAAAAGAGGATTACTCTTGATGAGATGGGAAGACACAGTGACAGCAAAAATTAATTCAAGTGTTTCAGAGATGGCAGATATGGCATAGAATAGTATACAGTTTAAAATATGTTGTTTATTGAGTCACTATGAATATATTTGACCCAATGGAACCTAACAACAACGACCTTAAATTAATAAAATTTTATAAATCCTTTGTTTCATTAACCTAATTATTTGATTTTACATTAATAATAATTACATAGAAATGGTAACAACTTTATATTCTGCTTTTTACGGGTTTATAAGTCTATAAAATATCCAGATAATATACTTCATAACAATAAGAATAAAATATCCAGAAAATGAATTTTATAACAAATATTATGACAGCTTGGAAACAGGTGTGGCATCTACTTCCTAAATAACATGCCTCTAGAAACTCTGATAAATGTCGATAGTTGTAGAGGGGCCCCAGGCCTTTTGTTTATAGGGTTGTTATGAGTCATGCTTGACTCAAAGGCAATCAACAACAACAATACATTTTATGGACCCTCTACCAGGAGGATTGGGACAGTGACTGCTACAATGGGCTTTAATGTGTGGATGGCACAGGATAGGACAGGTTTCAGGTCTGTTGATTTTATCCACTCCCTAAACAACATGCCTCTGGAAACTCTATGAACTTTGAAAAGTGTTTGTAATTACAAAAAGGCTTTAGGCCTTTTTTTCATAGCATCACTATGAGTTGTGCTCAATTCAATGGCAATCAGAAACAACAACATGAATCATTTCTAGACCTGTCTTGAAACACAATGTTGTTAGTGACAGAATAATATCCATACACATACAAGGAAGACCAGTGAATACTACTATCATTCAAATATATGCACCAACAACCAGACTCAAAGAGGAAGAAATAGAAGATTTCTACCAACTTTTGCAATCAGAGATCAATCGAACATGCAATCAAGATGAATTAATAATAATGGGTGACTGGAATGCAAAAGTTGAGAACAGAGAAGCATCAGTAGCTTGAAAGCTTGGCCTTAATTACAGAATGATAGAATTTTGCACAATCAATTATCTATTCATTGCAAACGCATTTTATTGAAACATAAGTGCAGGCTATATACATGAATTTCACCTGATTATATACATAGCAATCAGATTGATTTTATCTGTTCAAAGAATCTCTGGAAAAGCTCAATATCTGTCGTGAAATCTACTCCAGGTCCTGAATGTGGAACAGACTACCAACTACTCATATGCAAGTTCAAGATAAAACTAAGGAAAATTAAATCAAATCCACAGGAATGAAAATTTGACCTTGAGTCTAACCCACCAGAATGTCAAAACCATTTCAGAAACAAGTTTGAGGCTTTGAACACTAATGGGTAAAAACCAGATGAGCTGTGGAAGCCTATCAATAATATCATCCAGGTAGAATCCAGGGGGTCAGTACAAAGACAGTGGAGAAAGAAAAGACCAAGACGGATGTCAGAACAGATTCTCAATATTGCATTAAAGTGCAGAGAGGCCAAAGCAAATGGTAGAAATCAAGACATTAAGGAGCTGCACCAAAGATTTCAAAAGGCAGCATGGGAAGACAAAGTCAAATACTATAATGAAATGTGCAAAGATATGGAGTCAGAAAACCAAAGGGGCCAAACTTGCTCAACATTTCTTAAACTGAAGGAACTGAAGAACAAATTCAACCCTCTCATTTTAATACTTAAGGCTGCTTTGGGCAGAATATTAAATCATCCAGGAAGCATTAAAAGAAGTTGGAAAGTATACAGAGTCATTATACCAAAAGGACTTGGTGGAAACAGGAGAATTTCATGAAACAGCATATGAGCAAGGGCATGTGCTGATGAAGGAAGAAGTTCAAGATGCTCTGAAGGAATTGATGGCATAGTAATGCCTCTCTCAAAAATAGAGACTTCTCTGGATGTGCTCATCAAGTAGTGCGAAGAAATCTGGAGGACAGTCACCTGTTAAAAAGAGATCTATATTTGTTCCCATTCCAAAAATGGTGACCCAACAGAGTGCAGAAATTATCTAACAATATAATTAATATTATATGCAAGCAAGATTCCCCTGAAAATTTAAAAAAAAAAATGACTGGAACAGCACATAAACTGAGACCTGCCAGAAGTGCAGGCTGAGGTTAGAAGAGGCCGTGGTATTAGAAATACTATAGCTAATGTTAGATGGATCTTGGTTGAAACAGAGAGTACCAGAGAAACACCGTTCTGTGTTTCATTGACTGCAAACACATTTGACTGTGTGGATTGCAACAAACTATGGCTGACTCTTAGAAAAATGGGAATCCCAAAACACTTGATTGTGCTTACATTAAATTTATACCTGGGCCAGGAGTCAGTTGTTAGAACAGAGCAAAGAAATATTGCATAGTTCAACATTGGGAAGGGTGTGTACCAGGGATATGTCTTATCTCCATGCCTATCTAATCTATATGCAGAACAGATCATCCAGGATGCTGGGCTCTATGAAGAGAAATATGGCATCAGAATTGGAAGAAAACAATCTGCGTTATGCAGATGACACAACCCTGTTTGTTCAAACTGAGGAGGATCTGAAGTGCTTGCTGCAGAAGGTCAAGGACAGCAGCCTTCAACATGGATTGAAACTTAACATCAAGAAAACAAATATTCTCACCACTGGACAGATTGGCAGCATCATGATAGATGGTGAAGAGATTGACATTGTTAACAGCTTTGGTTTGCTTGGCTCCACAACCAACACTCTTGATACCAACAGCCCCGAAATTAAAAGACAAATTGCATTGGGAAATTCTGCTGTCAGAGACCTCTCCAAGGCACTAAGAGCAACAATATAAGTCTGGAAAGTAAGGTGCACCTGATTTAGGCCATAGTCTTCACATTTATTTGCTCTACATCAGAAAGTTGGACAATGACTAAAGATGATAGAAGGAGAATTGATGTGTTTGAGCTATAGTGCTGGAAAGAGTATTGAACATACCATGGCCTGCCAGGAGAACATTGCCCTGGAAAGGGTAAAACCAAGCTGCTCCTTGGAGGCAAGGATTCTGAAGCACAGTCTGACATACTTGACCGTGTTTCAAGAAGGGACCAATCCTTGGAGAGGGTTGTCATGAATGGGAGGGTGGAGAGACAGCACAAGAGAGGAAGACCCTTGATAATATAGATTGACTCAGTGATTTGGAATAATGGGGATAGATGTGTCAGAGAAAATAAGATTGGCACAGAATAGAGCAGGGTTCAGGGCTGTTGTACATAGGGTCACTACGAGTTTCAGGCAGCTTGATGGCGCCTAACAATAAAAACAAGGTCGGTAAAATATTTCAATCTTCAACATTTAAAATGAAGGAAAAACATTTAAAATTAAGAGTGTTAAGAATACCCCTTCAAGCAATTGATTTTAAGTTAGAGGTGTTAAAACCAAGATTTTAAAAAAAGACGTTAGTACAAAATAAAAAGCTTTCAACAATTACGAAAAAGCAACTTGTTTTGATTTTTATATACTTGCTTTTCTACTTTGTTACAAATACGGTTTCTTTATTTAAGTGAATCTTAGCAATCATCCAAAGGGTTTTCAGATTTATGTTTTGTATTTGTCCATTACCATTCTTAACTCTCTTTAGCCTTTCTCTATCATCACAGGAGAGAGGTCACTCTCCTGTGAATTTTCCTCAGGCTTTAAATTTTAATTATTTTTGTCTCCCACCTGAGCCCCTACAAAACACCTAATTGATTTTCATTAAGTACTGCAGAGGGCAGATTTTCTTTAACTTGTCTATTTTGTACTGGAATTATTCTCACATATTAACTCCAACTTTCAATCTTGTCACAATTGGACACTCACCACAAATTACTGGAATGCTTCTGTAGAAACCATTCTACCCTGAGAGTATAATGAGCTCGCCAGGGGGAAAAATCAATTTAAAGACTATACTCACTACAATAGTATCTCTGTTCTTTTTAGACCCTCCTCAGTCTGCTTCTTCAGAAATTATTCATTTCTTCCCAGAGACTCTGCTAATCTCTAAGGAAGGATAATTGGTTTATTCCTGTTGTGATAAGTGATACAACCCATACATTATCTGGGTATTGCTTCCTACATAGAAGATACACATTCAATTAACTACGATCTACAAACCTATCTTATGTTTATGATAAATTTTAGAGATTTCCATACTTTAAAAAATTCTTCCCTCTTCAGGGCACTATGTTCCCCTGGGATCTTAACTAGAATCCTCCAAAATAAGGCAAACATAGACTACTCAAAATTGCTTCCTGCAGTGATAATTGATCTCCTCTTCACGTGCACCATTTGGGCTGCTGTTCCAACAGCAAGAATACCAGCAATAAGAAATGTTGATCCAGACATTACCATTGAATCTGACTAAAGTAAAAAAAAAAATTTAAAAAAAAGCACTGTTTTGTTTTGGTTTTTTTGTTGTGTTTTTTTGTTTGTTTGTTTGTTTGTTTGTTTTTACTCTAGAGGCTGAGCTTACATTTATTAGTCAGCATTCAATAGTAGCTTTGGCCTAATTGTTGCTCAAGCAAGAAAGAGTTAATCGTTAATATTTTATGATGCAGCAGTAAAAATGTTATTGTCAGGTGAAGCAATCTTTGCCTAAATATTAAAAAATCACTTGACTCTGTAAGATTAAACAAAATTGACATTATTATGAGGCATGTCATTATGGCCCAGGCATGATAATTTATTTATGTGCATGCATATTATTTCAGGAAGAATATTAATCAGCTCAGGAGTCCTGGTAGCAGAATGAGTCAAGAGATAGACTACTAGGTGAAAAGTCAGCTATTCAAACCCTCCAGTCACTTCATAGGAGTAAAACTAGGTAGTTCGCTTTAAAAAAAACCAAAAAAACAAAACAAAATCATCTTGCTCAGATCCATAATCAATATTCTTTGCAACACCAGCCAGAAAATCAAAAGACAAATTGCTCTAAGACAGTCTTCTTTCAGGGACCTCTCCAGAGTGCTAAACAGCAACTATGTCAGTACAGAGAATACAGTGCACCTGGTCAAGGCCCTGATTTCTACATTGCTTGTTATGTATCTGAGAGCTGAACGAAGCTACAGAAGACAGACAAAGAATCAATGGCTTTGAGTGGTAATGCTGGAGAAGAGTATTGATCACACCATTGACTACCAAGAAAACAAACAGGTCTGTCCTGGAGAGGGTGAACCTAGGCTGTTCTTGGGGGAAAGGATTTTGAAGCTCCATCTCATATACTTTGGTCAAGTTGCTAGGAGAGACCCATTCTTTGAAAAGACATCATGCTAGGAAGGGTAGTGGGTCAGCACAGGACACAAAGACCCTGACTGAGAGGGATTGAAATAATGCCTGTGGAAATAGCAGCAACTGAGGGAGTGAGATTGATTCCGGATAGGACAGGGTTCAGAGCTATTGTTTATAGAGTTGCTATGAGTCATAGTTGACTTGATGGCACATAACACCACCACAACAATATTAAGCAATGAATAAGTTTTACAGTATTTTCATTAAAACTATATACAAGATCATATATTTACTAGCATATTTTATTGTTTTAAATTAATTTTGCTAGAAATATAATTACAATCTGGTTGTAGCAAACTCTACAGATTATTTTTGTCTTTATTATTTTGTCATTCAAGCTTTTTCCAATCAATATCCCTCAAGCTAGATTACATAGGAGAAACAAAATGTTTAAGGCCAAATCAGTTGTCTCCAAGTCAATTCTGAATCAAAGTGGCCCTGTAAGACAAACAGAAATGCTCCAAAGAATTTCTGAGAACATGCTTTTTACAAAAGCGCTGCTGTTTCAAGCCATTGAATCAGTTCTGACTCATAGATACCCTATGTACACGAGCTGTAAATCTTGCTCTTTCTTGAGCCAACTTCATTGTTCTATCTTACCAGTCACTGAAATCAATCCATCTCATCCAGGGTCTTCCTCTCTTGCACTGTCAGTCCACCCTTCTAAACCTTATATACCTCTTCAAGAACTGGTCCCTTCTTTTAACATGCACAAAATATGTCAGATGGAGCTTCAAAATCCTTACTTCTAAGAAACAACCTTGTTTCACTCTCTCCAGGACAGACCTGTTTGTTCTCTTAGCAGTCGGTGGTGTATTCAATGCTCTTCTCCAGCTCTACAAATCAAAGGTTCTTCTATCATTCTTGGTTATTTTCTAGCTCTCTGATACATAGCAAATATAAAGACCGTGGCCTGGATTAGATGAACTTTAGTCTCTAGACTGACATTGTTGCTTTTCAGTTCTCTGGAGAGGTCCCTGACAACAGATTTTCCCAGTGCAATTCGTCTTTTGATTTCCTGACTTCTGGCATTAAGAGTGTTGGTTGTGGAGCTGAGATGTAATTGTTAACAACCTCAATCTCTTCTCCATCTATCATATTATTGTCAATTGACCCAGTTGTGAGACACTGTTTTTTTGATGTTGAGCTTCACTCCATATTGAATGCTGCAATCTTTGACATTCTGCAGCAAGCACTTCAGGTCCTTCTCAGTTTCAGCAAGAAAGATTGCATCGTCTGCATAACACAGGTTGTTGATGAGTCTCTCTCCAATCCTTATGTCACACTCCTCCTCATAGAGTCCAGGCTTCTGGATGATCTGTTCCACATACAGATAATAAAAGGTAAGAAAATAGGATGCACCCCTGGTGTACAGATTTCCAGATTTTGAACCCATACAGTGTTTCCTTTCTCTGTTTGGACAACTGCCTCCTGGTCCATCTATAAGCTTTGCATAAACACAATCAAGTGCTCTGGGGTTCCCATTCTAAGAGTTAGTCAGTTTGTTGTGATCCACACAGTTCAGTGCCTTTCCACAGTCAATGAAACACATATAGATGTTCCTTTGGTATTCTCTGCTTTCAGTTAAGATGTATCTAACATTCGCTATAATGTCCCTAGTTTCACAGCCTCTTCTAAGCTCAGGCTGCACATCTAGCTAGTTCTCAGTTGATGTGCTATTCCAGTCAGTTTTAGATGATTAAATAAAATTAAATAGAAATACGGGATCTTTTTTGCACTTGATATTAATGATACTGTTTGATAATTTTCACATCCCATCAGGTAACCTGTTTATGGAATGTGATTGAATATGGGTCTCTTCCATTGTCCTCCAGATTTTGGCACAATTTGGTGAGTTCATCTAGGGTAGCATCTTTCTGTTGAAGTATGTCAATTGATACGCTGTCAATTCCTGGGGCCTTATTTTTTGCTAATTCCCTCAGAGTATCTTGAACCTTCTCCTTCATCACCATAGGCTCTTGATCATATGCTGTTTCATGGAATTCTTCTATGTCAGCCAATTCTTTTTGATGTAGTAACTATATAATCCTTCTATTTCTTTTTATGCTTCCTGGGTCATTCAACATTCTGCCCACATCATTTTTAAGTATCGCAACTCAAGACTTAAATTGGTTATTTAATTACTTCAGATTAAAAAATGCTGAGTACATTCCTTTCGATTTTCCAACTCCAGCTCTTTGCACATCCCATTGTAATATTTTGCTTTGTCTTCACATGCTGCATTTTGAAATTTTCTCAGGTCCTTAACATCATGGTTTCTTCCCTTTTCTTTGTCTTCTTGGTGCTCTAGTACAATATTCAGAGTCTCTTCTGACATACGTTTTGGTATATTCCTCTTCTTACATCTTTGTAATGGCCTTTTGCTTTCTTCGTAGATAATATTCTTTATATTCTTCCACAGCTCATCTGGTCTTTACTTATTAGTGTTTGAGGCCTCAACTCATTCCCGAGATGGTATTTAAATTTAGGAGGGATAGATTCAAATT
>NW_006399850.1:8958898-8964556 GCF_000299155.1 Elephantulus edwardii
GTCTGGCGGCCTCGCCCTCACCCTGCGTCGCCCTCGCGCTGCGTCGCCCTCGCGCTTGTACATAGGGTTTTAAAGACCTGTTATTTCAAAAGTGATGGACAATTCTCTCTCTGATCTGTCCTAATTTGGGTGATCACCTTTATTGCTGACAAGCATTTTGCCCAAAAGAGTCAATGAGAGTATGTAGGTGACAGACAGATCAGATATTGGTCCGGGGGTCCAACCCTTTATCATACGTGTTGTGTTCCCACCCTAACCCCACCCTGCCAGCATCCAGCTCAGTTCTCTCTCTTTGCCCCTCCAGTATCTCCCATTCCTTGCACCTAGACAACGCTGGTTGAAAGGCTCAGGCCCTCCATTACCTCAGTCCTCCTATATCCCCATGCTTTTTCCCAGACCAAGCTCCTAGAAGCAAGTGGAGAATGCCCTTGTAGTGTGGAGACCACCCCTACTGTGTGGAGTACACCCAGCTGTGTAGAGACTGCGCTACCACCACTGTACCAGGAACACCAATATTACAAAAGCATACTACTACATATTTCCTACATTGGGTGCATGGTAGATTTGATCAGCTCTACTGTCCATTAACAGCTAGAAAAATGTTTAAATACATTAAATTTCTAAAGAAAAATCTTCTTCAGGAATTATGGGTAGTTGTCCATGATTTGTTTATTCAAATAGTATGATTTGTTTTCTTGAGTGATTCAAGTGTTAAACACAATTTCTTAATTTCATCTAAGATTTCTTTCACAACAAACTGTACTGAGAGAGTAGAACAAATTGGGATATAGTACTTACCTTCATAGAGCTAATATTAATCCTCTAATTAGACAAGTATCTGGTCATTATCAAGCAGGAAATTGTCCTATTAATAAGTGCTGCATTTATGCTTTTTAATTCTTCATTCTATGCTTTAATTTTCTCCCGCTATTGTTCGTTTACATCTCTTCTGCATTATAGAAATAATAACCATATCAGAAAAAGAAACATTTTAATAATGCATTTTAAAAGCATTTTAAATAATTTTAAGAATGCCTGTTTTCCTTTATGACTGCATGTGGACACAGTTTTGTTACATGGGATGAAAAATAGCACCTTCCTGTAATTTGGAGATTTGTCTAAATTTTTGATGTTTAATTAGTGTTTCTGCTAACATAATAAATATCTCTTAAAAGAAATCCAAAAAAAAAAAAAAACAAAGCTACTACTAGATAGGCACTCTGCTAGCTGCAGGCAAGCCAAATCACAGTTGCTTATTTCCTTAAAATATTATCAAAGAAGAAAATACTAACTTCAGGAAATGAAATAGTGCAGAGATAATGACTTGCCTTAGGGTGGAGTCAATTTCATTATACAAATATTTCATACAAGACTAGAAAGTTTTATCTTGGTAAAACCACATTGAGTAGTTTTCTTTTTCCTTAAATGTGTTATTTGATACATTATACATTAGCTTAGACATTCTTTGAAATTACATATATTTAGAAAAGCATACTATTTTCTAAGCAAGGATATCCAGTATTTCATCCTTTATGATTTTGAAAATTATTTTCTGAAAATGCATGAACAAATTCTATTCATCTGTTTTCTTTTACCTGAATTATATCAGTATAAATATATTTATCATAATAAATATCTTATATAAATGCTTTATATGCTATTTAAGACTGTTTTTAATTTCAATAGTCCCATTACAATTAAAATATTTGTACTCTACCATTCTAGTTATATATTAAAGTTATTATTTGGCCTATGGAGGCAATTTGTACACTTTGCTAAGATTTTATTCCACTAAGTAGTAACAAGTTGAGCTGTAATCACAAAAGCACACAGTTAAAATCAATGATCTGCTCCATGGAAGGAAGATGGGTAATCCTCTCCCATATGAGTTACTGTCTCTGAAAATCTGCTGGAGGATCAGGTATGAGTCAGTTCTGGCTAAACAGCAGATAACAATAATAAACAATACATCCAAGATTTTTAATGATATTTTGTGGCATGCATTAATTTATACCAAATATATTCTCTACACAAACTTACCAATTACAGATATATACAATGTCAGCACATTCAGACTTGATTTTAAAATTTACAGACTTTTGTCTTCCATTACTCATTTTAGAAATAAATACAGAATGTTGCTGTTACTGCTGCTATTGCCAGAGTCACCTAAAACTAGCATAGTTACCCTGTATAAAACAGCTCTGAAACCCGCCCTGTCTGAGCCAGTTTCACTGACTCTGACACACCTATTCTCATTGCCCAAGTTACTTCAATCCATCTCCTCCAGAGTTTTCCCCTCTTGTAGCTGTCCCTCCACCCTTCCAACCATGGTATCCTTCTCCAAGGACCAGTCTCTCCTGGCCGTGTGCCGTAAGTATGTGAGAGGGAGCTTAAAAATCTTAGCCTTCAAGGAGACACTTGGTTTCACCCTCTCCAAAATAGACCTGTTTGTTCTCTTAGCTGTTTATAGTATGTTCAATATTCTTCTTTAGTACCTCAACTCAAAGGCATCAGTTCTTCTGCCATCCTTAGTCATTGTCCATCTCTCAGGTGCATATCAAGTGATTACAAAGACCATGGCCTGGATCAGGCACACCTTAGTCTCCAGAATGACCCTGACAAAGTCATCTTTTGATTTCCTGACCACTGGTGTAAAGAGTGTTGATTGTGGAGCTGAGAAAGTTGGAATTGTTAACAATCTCAATCTCTATTTCATCTGTCATGGGGCTCCCAATTGGCTCAGTGGTGAGAATCTTTTCTTGATGTTCATTTTCAATTCATATTGAAGACTACAGTCCTTAACCTTCTGCAGGAAGTGCTTCATATGATTCATATTCATAGTGATCATATGGGAGTCAGAGTAGAATTGTGCTCCATAACATCTTCTATGACTGACTTTTTCTAATTATTAAATTTTGTTAGTTTTAATGAACATTTACAGAGATTTTGGGTTTTCATTCATTCATTGTTGCACTATTTTCTCTACCCTCTTCTCCAGTTCATTCTTCTTTCCCCCCCCTTGAAAGTCTGTTTTAATTGTCTAATTGCCACAGTGCTTGTCAAGGCCAGTTCTGATTAATCTCCTTTGTCAGTGTATCCTTTGCCATTCCCTATCACTCCTCCCTGAGAGAGACTTCACCCTGATTCATAAGGAAAAGGGGATGGCGTATTCTCTTAGCTACTTCCTGCTGAAAAGGGACGCTGTAGGTTTCAGGGTGAAGATCTTCTCTCACTACTCTAAAGGGCCCCTTTGGCAATAGGAAACACATAGACAATTATGGAGATTAATTTTGGAATTTAGATGCACTGTTATCAATTTTGCTTAGCCGTACATGTTCATATCCTTGAAGATGTATCATGGAAGTGTTGCAGCCTAGAAGACACAAATTTAACTAACAAGTTAAAAGTATATGAGTCAAAAATTAAAAATCAATAATATTCCAAGTAGAGGTTCTAATAGAGGCACATATCAAGTTACAGAGGGAAGGTAGTTCTTACAATAAAATGCCTATTGACTAGCACTTTGTCTATTATAGTATAAAGGTTAGGAACCACAAGATATAGAGGCTCAACTATTTTTTAAAAATGATAGCTAGATCTTTCTACCTCCTGGTGCCCATACACAACCAAATTTCAGTTAACAGCAATTGAGTTAATCATTTGCATTACTCAAGGACTCATCTTTGCACTATATTAATATTAGCTATGATAGGCTACAGGCCTGTAGCAAGTAAGACCACAATGATTTTATTTTTATTTTTAATTTTGTTTTGGTTTTTATTATGACTTTAATGATAGTTTACAGAAAAGTTGGATTTCCATTCATTCATCTTTACACATTTTCCTCCCTACGCCTCCCAACCAGTTAACTTTAAAAAAAAACCCCAAAAACCAAAACCATTCATTGTTGCATAATTTTCCCTGTCCCCCCATCCCCAGCGCATTTTGTGATCCATTTCTTATTCTGGACTGTTGTCATAAAAATAATGCCTAATCATATATTTTTTTCAAACTGTTCTTTCCTTCATATGTTTCAATGCAGTGTTCAATATTTATTCCCTCTTTTCTCAGCCCCTCCCAACCTTCACTGACCTTCGTCAGTCCTATTTTATAATAGTGATGTTATGAAGTAGTTGTCTTTCTGTAACAGATATTTCACTCAGCATAATGTCCTCCAGGGTTGCCCATGTTGTATAATATTTTATGAGTTCCTTTTTTTTCAGGACTGCGTAGTAATCCATTACTATAGTTTTTCTATCCATTCAATTGTTGATGGGTACTTAGGTTGCTTCAATCTCTTTGCTATTATGAATAATGCAGCAATAAATATGGGTGTACATCTGTTTGGGAGGCAGCTCTGATTTCTTTAAGGTATATTCCTAGTAGTGGAATTACTGGGTTAAAGGGTATTTCTATTTCCAACTTTTTGAAATGTGGTAATCTTCCATAATGGTTGTACAATTATTTACACAGGAGTGAATAAGGCTTCCAATTTCTCCATAACTTCGCCAGCATTTGTTGTTTGCTGCTCTGTTGAACATTACTATTGTTAACGTAGATTAGGGCTTCTAGAGTTCTTCCAGGCTTTTCTCTGATGAAATTTAGAGATCTTGGTTTTATTCCTGGATCCTCAATCCACTCTGATTTGGTTTTTGTGTATGGAGTGAAGAGTGGGTCTTTCTTGAGTTTCCCATAGATAGTTTCCCAACTTTTCCAACACCACTTGTTAAGAAGGCTTTTCGTTCCTCACTTAACTGGTTTTGTCTCTTTGTCAAAAATCGGTTGACTCTAGGTAGATGAGCAGATTTCTGAGTTCTTAATTCAATTCCATTGGTCTATGTGCTTGTCACTGTACCATTACCACACTGTCTTGACCACCACAGCTGTAGGATTTGAGATCAGGAAGTGAGATGTTTCCTACCTTGTTTTTCTTTTTCAGGAGTGTTTTGCTTATTCAGGGTATCTTTCAATTCCAAATGAAATTGGAAATTACCTTTTCCATCCCACTGAAGAATGGAATTGGTATTTGTATTGGGATTGCATTGAATTTGTAGATTACCTTTAGTACAATTGTCATTTTCACAATAATGAGTCTTCCCATCCATAAGTATTGTTTATTCTTCCATTTATTTCTCCAGGTCTCTGTATGCTTTTTTTAGTTGTTGTTGTTGTTGTTATGTGCCGTCGATTCGCTTGCAACTCATAGCGACCCTATGTACAACATCCCTAAGCCCTGCTCTATCCTGTGACAATCTCATTGCCTCTGACACATCCATCCCGATTACCCCAGGCACTGAATCAATCCACCTCATAGAGGGTCTTCCCCTCCTGCGCCATCCCTCCACTCTGCCCAGCATGATGTACCTCTCCAAAGACCTGTCTCTCCTTACAACATGTCCGAAGTATGTCAGGCGAAGCCTCAGAATCCTTGCCTCCAAGGATCAGCCTGGTTTAACCCTCTCTAGGATGAATCTATTTCTTTTCTTGGCAGTCCATCGTACATTCAGTACTCTTCTCCATCTCCACAGCTCAAAGGCGTCAATTCTTGTTCTATCCTCCCTAGTCATTGTCCAATTCTCTGATGGATAACAAGTGATTGCATAAACCATGGCCTGTATCAGGCACACCTTAGTCTCCAGAGAGACACCGTTGCTC
>NW_006399850.1:8965530-8996271 GCF_000299155.1 Elephantulus edwardii
TCCATCACTATAGGCTCTGGCTCAAATGCTATTTCATTAAATTCTTCTGTATCTGCCAATTCCTTTCGATACAATGACTCAGTATATTCCTTCCATCTTCTTTTGATACCTCCTGGATCATTTAATATTCTGCCTGAAGCACCCTTGATTATAACAACTCCAGGTTTGAATTTTTTCTCCAGTTCTTTGAGCTTAAGAAATGCTGAATGAGTTCGGCCCTTTTGATTTTCCGACTCTAGCTCCTCACACATTTCATTGTAGTATTTTGCTTTTTCATTCCGTGCTGCCTTTTGGAATCTTCTGTTCAGCTCTTTAGTGTCTTTGTTTCTTCCTTGTGCTTTGGCTTCTCTATATTCCAGTGCAATCTTCAGAGTTTCTTCTGACATACATTTTGGTCTTTTCTTCCTCTTCTCTCTTTGTAACGACTGCCTGCACTCTTCCTGGATGATACATTTAACATCCTCCCACAACTCATCTGGTCTTCGCTCATTTGTGTTCAAGGCCTCAAACCTTCTTGTAGTAATTTTTGAAATTTTCTTTGAATAGATATTTTGTACTTCTAGTTAGATTTGCTCCCAAGTGTTTAATATTGTTGTTAGCTATTGTGATGGGTATTTTTCCCCCTTAGCTTCATTTCTGTATTCTCTTTGGCACTGTAGAGACATCCAATTGATTTGTGTATGCTGATCTTGTATCTTGCCACTTTGCTGAATGGGTCAACTATTTCCAGTAGTTTTCTTGCTGATTCTTTAGTCTTCTAAGTATATTACCATATCATCTGGATATTGAGATAATTTTACCTCCTCTTTTCCAATTTGGATATCTCTTATTTCCATATCTTATATTATTGCTATCACTAGTACTTCCAATACAATATTGAAGAGGAGAGGTGATAGTAGGCATCCTTGCCTAGTTCCTGTTCTCAAAAGGAATGCCTTTAATTTCTTTTCATTTAGGTCTTGGGTCTTAGTTTTACATAAATACTTTTTAATTTGTTGAAGAATTTCCTCTCTATTCCTCTTTCGTTGAGTGTTTTAATCATGAAAGGGTATTGGATTTTGTCAAAGGCCTTTTCTACATCAATTGATAGGATTATGTAGTTCTTTGTTATTGTGTGAATTACACAGACTTTTTCTTATGTTGAACCATTCTGTCATACCTGCTATGGATCCAAATTTGTCATGGTGGGTTTTTTTTAATTTTTAGTTTTATTTGTGTGTGTGTGTGTGTGTGTGGTATTTTTAATATGGACTGTTGGATTCTATTGTTCAGGATTTTATTGAGGATTTTTTTTTTCACCTATGTTCATGGGAGATATTGTCCTATAGTTTTCTATTTTGGTGTTATCTTTACTTGACTGTGGTATGAAGAATATGTTTGCTTCTTAAAATGAGTCTGGGAGAATTTAATCTTTTTCTATTTCCTGAAATATTTTATGTAGAACTGGTGACAATTCTTTGAATGTTTGATAAAATACACTAGTAAAATCATCCAGTCTAGGACTTTTTTTGTTGGAAGTTGTCTATTACCTGTTCAATTTATTCTTTTGTAATGGATCTGTTCAGATGTTCTGCTTCAGTCTGTGTCAGTTTAGGTGTTGTTGTTCTTGTCAAGTGCCATCGAGTAGCAGGCGACTCACAGCGACCCTATGAAGGAGAATCCTCAACACTTGGGTCAGTTTAGGTAGGTTTTGAAATTCTAAGTATTAGTCTATTTCCTGTAGATTTTCATAATTGTTTGAGTATAATTTTTCATAATATTCCATTGTTAACTTTTTTATTTTAGTTGGTTCTGTTATGACATTATACCTTTCATCTCTTATTCTGATTATTTGTGCCTTTTCTTTCTTTTCCTTTGGTAGTATTGCTAGTGGTGTATTGATTTTAGTAACCTTTTCAAAGCAGCTCCTGGTTTTGTTGATGGTTTCAATTTTTTTTCTGTTTCAAACAGCTTGCTTTGGGAAACTCTGTGAACAGTGCTAAGGTCTATAGTTCATAGGGTTGCTATGAGTTGTCTACAACATAATGACACTTAACAACAATAACAATGACAACATGGAGAGAGTTATGTTGGCCTAGTGGACAGAAAGTTATGCTACCACGCCCAAAGTGGGTGCTTTTAGTCTTCAGCCCTCAGGTCTGGTTGGTTGGTTGGTTGCTTGCTTGCTTGCTTGGTTGATTGATTGATTGATCGATTGATTTTTGTCAAACATTCTTCTAAGTGGTATTGCACTGGTCTGTGAATTCCTGTATAGAGATAACCCATGATTGCTGTGATGTTATACACTGTGATACCGATTTGTCAAATGTAATAATGGTTACCCATGGTGAACAGTGTTTGGTGGAGGAGCTTCCCCATTAAAACAAGCTTGGAAGCAGGAGTGGCATCCACTTCAAAAATGGCTTGCCTCCGGAAACTATGAACAGAACAGTGCTCAGGTCTTTTGTTCATAGGGTTGCTGTGATTCATCTACAACTCGACTGCACTTAACAATAAAAATTTTTATAATTTCATTTTTTATAAGGTGTAAGGTTTTCTTACTGTTCTTTTTCAACTCACTGGAGATGTTGGTTTAAAACACCAATAAATAAACTTTCTTCCTTTTAGATGTGTTTGCTAATTTCTGTAAATGAACCTTTAATTGCTTACTGCTTTGACTTTTTCCCAGAGGTTTTTGGTTAAGTTGTGTTTTCTTTGTCATTTGCTCCAAGCAACTTTTTTCTTTTATCATTACTCTCTTCTGGTACCCACTCATGCTAAAGCAAGGTGTGGTTCACCTTCCAAATGTAGTGGGGTTTTTTTCCCCTCCCTTTAGCTTCTTATTATTAATTTCTAATTTTGTAGCTTTGTAATGTGAGAAGACACTTTGTTTTATTTCCATATTTTTTTAATTTATTGACCCTTGACTTGTGACCTAAAATGTGATCTATTTTCCATGCACATTGGAGAAGAAAGTAGCTGTTCTAATTTGGGGGCATTAGCCTGTACATATCTATGAGATTGAATTGGGGTTTTTGTGTTGTTTAATTCTTCAGCATCTTTGTTGAGTTTCTTACTGATAGTTCTGTCTTTTCTTGAGAGTGGTGTACTAAAGTCTCCTACCACTGTCGTGGTGTTGTCTCTTTTTTCAGTTCTGTTAACATTTCCTTTGTATATATTGCAGCTCTATCATTTAGGACATAGATCCTTATTATGGTTATAGCCTCTTGTTTTATTAAGCCGTGAAGCATTATATAGTGACCTTCCTTGTCCTTTGTTATGTTTTTTAGGCTGAAATCTGTTTTGTTAGAGATCAATATCACTATTCCTGCTTTTTTTCTGGTTGTCATTTGCTTGGTATATTTTTCTCACTCTTTTGTTTTTAGTGTTTCTTTACCTTCATTTTCAGGTGTGTCTCTCATAGACAGTATACTGATTTTTTTTTTTTATCCAATCTGTTATTTTCTCTTCACTGATGTATATAACTATTCAGTCAGTGTAATTTTTGAGAGACAGGGTTTAATTGCTATAATTTTGTTGATTTCTTTTTGGTGCTGTTGTTGATTACTTTGGTCCATCCTGCTTTCTGTGCCATCTCTATAAAATAGGACTTCCATTAGTATTTCCTGCAACAATGGTCTTGTTTTACAAACTCACCTTGGTTCTGCTTTTCTGAGAATATCTCTATCTTTCCTTCATAGTTGATGGACAGTTTTGCTGGGTTGACAGCTGTATTCTTTGAGTGTTTAATTTATGTCATTCCACTGTCTTCTCGCTCACATGGTTTCTGCTGAGTAATTGGCACTTAATCTTACTTGCACTGTCCTTCCACCCTCCCAAGCATAATGTCCCTCTTCTTGCAACCTGCCCAAAGTATGTCAGACAAAGCTTCAGAATCCTTGCCTCCAAGTAGCGGCCTCGTTTCACCACCTCCAGGATGAACCTATTTGTTCTCCTAGCAGTCTATGATATATCCCGTACTCTTCTCAGCACCACAGCTTAAAGGCATTAATTATCCTTCTATCATCCTTAGCCATTGTCCAGTTTTTATGCATAACAAGTAATTGCAAACACTAACGACTGCATCAGGTGCACCTTTCTCTTCATATTGACATCATTGTTTTTCAGTTCTCTGGAGAGGTACCCGACAGCAGACCTTTCAATACAATTCATCTTTTTCTTTCCTGGTTGCTCGTACCAAGAGTGGTATCAATCTCTTCACCATCTGTCATGATGTTGCCAATTGGCCCATGGTCAGAATCTTTATTATTTTTTTATGTTGATATTCTTCTAGGGCTTTCTTATTTTTCCTCCATTTCTCATCTACTTTTTTCTTATAGAAGACCAGTGTTTAGAATTCTATCTTCTATTTCACTAGTTCTGTGTTCCAGCTCTTCAACTCTGTTTATATGTCTCTCCAACATGTTGACAGCATGTGGAACTTTAGTTCTTATATTCTGGATTGTGGTTTCTTGTATTTCCAGAGCCTCTAATGCCTTGTTTGTTTTGTTTGCATTGTCTTGGATTGCTTTTTTTTTTCTATAATTATATTTTATTAATTTTCATAAACATTTACAGAGATTTTGGGCTTCCACTCATTCATTGTTGCACTATTCTCTCTACCCTCCTCCCAGTTTGTTCTTGTCCAAAGGCCACAGTGCTTGTCAAAGCCAGTTCTGATTAATCTTCTTTGTCAGTGTGTCCTTTGCCATTCCCTATCACTCCTCCCTGAGAGAGACTTCACCCTGAGTCATAAGGAAAGGGGGATGGCGTATTCTCTTAGCTACTTCCTGCTGAAAAGGGACGCTGTGGGTTTCAGGGTGAAGATCTTCTCTCACTACTCTAAGGGGCCCCTTTGGCAGTAGGAAACACATAGACTATTATGGAGATTGATTTTGGAATTTAGATGCACTCTTATTGATTGTGCTTGGCTGTACATGTTCATATCCTTGAAGATGTATCATGGGGGTGTTGCAACCGGCCTTTCTCCTGCCAGGTTAGTTCCTCAACAGCTCGCCTGATAGCTCCGGGTGATGGCTGGATCCAAGGTGGTGCCCCGAGGTCACAGGGCTGTGGTGGGAGTTGAGATGCGTGGTTGTGGAGCTGCAAGGGGGGTGGGGGAAGGGGAGGAAAGCAAGGGAATAGGGGACAAGGAGCGCAGGGGTTGGACACTATCACCAAGAGGTGGGGACGGGGCTTGTGCGCTGCTGGGGGTTTATGCAGCAGCACCCTGTGTGCTAAGGGTCACACAGATGTGGGCTGCAGGGGGGGGGTCCCACAGTGTCCGGCAGTCTTCACTCCTCTGGGGTCTCACAGTCTTCGCTCCTCTGGAGTTCCGCGGCAGGTGGCTGGCTGCTGCTCTTCCCGGGTCTCTTCCGGGTCCCTCCCCCGTCTGGCTGGCGGCGGCCTGCGTTCCCCCCGGCGGGCGGCGTCACCCTCGCGCTGCGTTGCCCTCACGCTGCGTCGCCCTCACGCTTGGATTGTTTTTCTTAGTTCCTCTTAGCTTTTGCTTGCAGAGTCATGTAATTCTTTGAGTTTATCTTTCACCCGTTGAAAAGAATCAATCTTTGTTCTTTTGAATTTTGTGTCAGAATGTTCTATCAGACTTTCTGGTTTCAGGAAATCCATAATTCTTTGTTATGATCACCTTTTTGGGGGTGACATCTTGTTTTGGTTTTGTGGAGGGAGGGTGTTAGACAATCTGTTTCTCGATGTCATTGTTGTGGTAGAATTTCTAGTGCCTGAGGCCTTAGCAGGACTTTGGCATGATAACCTTGGCTCAGGAGCATACTACTCCAAAGAAAGGAAGGGGAGTTTACCCTGCCTGAAATTCTCTCTGATCCTTTGAATCAAGATAAGACATACTTCAGTTGAGGAAAAAGGAGGCCTGTAAATTAACAACCTTCTTGGCCAGACAAAAGCCACAGCTAGCAGGAACAAAGGGTCAAGTATTGGCTCTGGAGAGGGAAGGAAATGGCTTCACCGGTGACATTGGTACTTCTGGCACAGGATAGCTAGGAGGCAGTGGAGCAGTGGTCTACTGCTCTGGGCAGGAGTGTGGTCTGGACAACGCTAACAAATTTTTAAGACAGTTGTGTAGTTAATATACTGGAATAGATCCACTTCTGTGATATTGGTGCTTCTGGTGCAGTACAGTGAAGTCGCCTCATGTATGTGGCTCAATTTTAGCTCATTTCCATTGAGTCAGAACCCATTCATAACTGACCTTTCAGCAGGTTTTCAGTGACTACAAATTGCACATACAGAGACTTCCTACTTTTCTTCAAGTGTACAGCTGTTGGATTGGTATAGCTTGACTTTGACAGGCAGCACAACTCCTTATCCACTAGGATTCCAAATCTCATTTCATTGGAGCTGCTATCAACCAGGTAATTAATTTAAGAACAGGATTTCTTCCCCTTCATTGTCTACTTGTAGGAGATGTAAGGGGAGAGGGACCTAACAAATAAGATTATTGCTTTAAATATCTTGGTCTAAAAATATAATTTCCATTTACATATTATTGACAGTAACCAAAAGCTGAGCTTCAAAGGACTCTGGACTATTTTATCTCTTGCTGCCAAAACCCTAAACCTGTAAGAGAGACGTATAAACCATAAAAAGTACTACAAAGGTGTGGTTACAGCATAGTGTCTTGTTCCATTCCACTTTGCACTGTTTACACACAAAGCACGTACCTATATCTCCTTCACTATTTCCCTAAGGGAGATAATTTAAATTTTTATTGTCTTATGGCACCCAGCTAAAAATCTACACTACATAAGCCTTTTCACGTGTCTAGATGTGAGTTCTTATTTGAGAATAGTTTTAAATTAGCAGAACATTTTTTTCAAGTTGTAATCATCTAAAGAAATGCAAAAACTAGAATGTATGGACAGGTTGTATGTTTAATTCTCCAGAAGGAGCCGATGAGGGTGGCTGAGTCTGACTTCTACCTGCTTCAAAAAAGGAACTGTCCCCATTAATAATATTCATAACAGCAAATAGATATCTGTTTTGTCAGACATTCCACAGCTCCATGTTTCTCCACCTCTTTCTACCAATTATTCAGGCATAATATTCACTCTTGACTCACAGAATTTACTCACAGTTGTGGTACTGAGATATGGATTTATTAGGGAAACAGGTTGGAGGGTAGAGAAGGCAAAAAATATCACTTAATTCAAGTCTAGTTAGTCCAGTAGTCCCAAACCGGATTAACAGCAAAACACAATTCCCCAAATAGTAAAAGTCCCAGTTCAGTTTAATAGCATAAATCTAAGTAATTCAGCAAGGTTTGCCTCTGAGTAGTTACAAATATGCTTCTCCTTTAATCATCTGTCAAGCAAAACCATTAACTGTGGCCAGTACCAATGCAAGAAACCTCACATTACATCTCTCCACCACTGTCATCACCAGGATCTAACTCTAGTGTAGAAAACTCTTTCTCTTTTATATTAATTCCAAAACTGTTGATGATTTGCAAGACCCTGTGTCTGAAGTGAAGGTAATTGGAGACCAGCAAGGGCTAACATAATGGCTAGAGCAGCCAACTTTAAATCTAACATAACAGATTTTTAGTAACCTTGCAGAATGTCTCTAGAATTACATTCGATGGCCAATGCTTCCGCTTATGTTAGTAGACCATGCTCTCTCATTTTTTCAAGGATTTGTTTTCTGCAGGAATTCTCTTTAACCCCTGAAAGAATCAATTTCTTTCTTTCTATTAATGTATCTTTTCAGAGGGATAGGTAAAACTTATTTTTTTTTTGTTACTGTAAAAATATAATTATCATTGTTGTTGTCGATTGCCTTCAAGTCAAGCATGACTCATAGTGACCCTACGAACAAAAGGCCTGAATCCTTTCTACAACTATCAACATTTATCAAAGTTCATAGAGATTTCCAGGGGCATGTTATTTAAGAAGTGGATGCCAATTCTGCCTCCAAATAATTATCATTAAACTTTTATAGTATAATATAGTCTCAACTGAACTCAACTCAAGCATCACCATTGAGTTGAAAACACCTCAGAGCTGGTCCTCTAATGAGTTTTCTAAACTACATATTACATCACAAAAGAATGTTCATTTTTCTACCAAAACACTGTTGGTGGATTCAAATCATTAGAAGGGTTACTGCCTTTGGGTTAATAGTGCAATTTCCTACCCCCTAAATCTTCCTCCAACACCAAAAAAGATAATATTTCTTTTGTTGTAATAAAGTTACCTCTAATACAGGAAAGACAGGGTTTTGGATCAGTACAAAATTGTATGTAGTCCTAAGCACATCTGTCTTCAATAATATAAATAACTTGATTGGTAGTTTGTAAGAAAACCTGTAACTTTCATCACTCTTTTAATGATGGCTATTTGTGTCAGTAGTATCAAATTTATAACTCAACAATTTGATTGTATACCTCTCTAAACACAATAAAATTCTATTGATGATGACTATACAGTAATATTCTTTAATGTCAGTATTAGTTCAATAAAATTTAGCATCAGTATTATCAAACACTATGCAAAGGTCCATTAGAATGACATAATTATGACAAGTATCAACTTTTGTACCTAAACAGTAATGGTAGGAATATTTATAATGGTGGCTGAACAAGAAGTTGTGACTTTAGAGTGGCTTCAATTTAAGATACAAATCCATTTTACAGATTTTATAATAAACAAGGATCTCAATACAGAAGAAATGTATTCAAATTTAGGAAGACATAGTTTGGTAAAGTTCTAGAAAGACTGATAGAAAAAATTGTTGTTGTTGTTGTTGTTATGTGCCGTCGAGTCATTTACGATTCATAGCGACCCTATGCACAACAGGGAAGAAATATTTACGATGGTTGTAATTTGAAGGCATGGCTTATTTTACGAGGCAGAAATATTTTTAATACTTTCCAGCTAGGTATTTGGCAGTGATGAAATTTTTAATTTGGTGATAAAGTAGAGACTAAAGTTTTTCTGGGGAAAAATGCACACAGTAAAAAGTGCATTGATAACAAAGAAAATGAAATAAACAGAAAGTTCCTAAATTATAGCTTTAAAGCTGAAAAACTGCAAAGAAGAACAATATAGTATAAGGACAAAAAAAATGAGAAAGTTCACTGAAAGGGAAATTATAATGTGTACTGGGTTAAATTCTAGCAGGTCTCAAGTTGTAAATGTCAAGATTTCAGAGCATCTAAGCACATGAAGGCATGCCATTATGACCTAAAAATTAGGTATGTAATTTATTTTTGGTCAGTAAGAAATCATAAAAAGAGTATTGTAGTAAGTATGATCGAATTTCTTTCAGGAGCAGCAATTCAAAATTGACAGAGGGTGGTTCTTGATATAATTCCTTGACCTTTTAAAAGGCTTTTGTTACTCTGACTTACAAAAGCTTATAATGGAAGAAAGCATGGCATTGAAGACAAGGTACTTGACTATATGAAAAGATGCCTTTACTATCAGAGGAAAATGGTACTAATTGAAATGGTTTGAAAGTGAATAGAGTATTGAAGGAATTGAACTAATCTAGACTCTAATTATTTTCCTTTACTTAACTGAACAATAGATTAAATTGAGTATTGCAAAAGAAAAACAGGATCTGTATATATTTTTCTAAGCCATCCATATACATTGACACATGAAATGTATTCATTCACTGAGTGCTTCAATTCATTAAAATTAAATTATGCCAATTTAATATGTGAAAAGGGTGCTTCCAAAATGTATATTTATTTTCCTAAGCTTACATTTTTCACATACATAATCCGATGATGAAAGAATGAGATCTAAGAAGTATCAAGTTCGTAGGGCTGCTGTGCTATACTGGACTGTTCGATATAGCTTTTTTAATTATTACCTTTGACTTTCACAACATGATTTAGGTTGTTATTAGTACTGTCAAGTTGGAATCAACTTAGACTTGACCCTTCAGTGGATTTTTCTATAAATGACATGGAAGGAGATGGTTTGAATGAGAATATACAAAGTTGAGTTGTTTGTGATCCACTAAGGAGACAGGATAGTTTGTTAATCATGTAAATAAATAGTACCTTTTGTATAAGAGCATACAAATAAGATATCAAGACAGCAAACAGTTTTCTAATCATTTAAATGCTAGGCTTGAAGTGAACAAGTCCAGAGACTGAGAATGGGAGTCTCACCACTAAGAAACATAGACTGCAACACTTTGGGAACAAATTTTTAAGCAAATATTTTGTATAATTATAAAAAAAATAGGATATGTATAGTTTGTATGCTAATCACAAATTTGTTTTAGCTTTATTCTTTCTGTAGAATTCTGTTATATATTCAATATTTTTGATAACTTTCTTTGATTTGCATGTTTTTTTTCTCCTACATAAGTAAGTATAATAATACCCTTTTAAGATTTGACTCATTGTAAAGACAGATCAAGTATCTTGTTTGAGCACAGTGATGAACTATATAGAATGAACAGTAATTTGCTACATATTTCAAAAATGTTTCCCAGAACAATCATAACTTTAAAGGTATAGATGTGCTTAAAAGAAAACAAAACAAAAAGTCCTCAGAGCAGAATAAACTACCTGGGTTAAAGTAGTGACAGCCCTAGGGGAAGTTGTTGGGCTTACTGTTCTCCCAGATTCCCTGGAGTTTTGTTTCTAGTTAACTTATTTTATCATTACATAATTTATGTATAGAAACATCACATATATGAATGAAACAGTTTTATGAGCTTCCTATTCTTTAGATTAGAAATGACTACATATTAACCTTCTTGTTCTAAACAAGCTGGTTGCAAGGACAAATGATGAATTGCAACATGAGACAGGGAAGAAACTTTTTGATATTGCTTTGCTTGTTTGGTGCATTTGTAAATCCTGAAACTTCTATTTTGATAATTAAGAAATAAGGGTGACAGAAGAAGACTTGATACCTTTCAGTTGTGGTATTGAAAGGTGCTGAATATCATCTGATGGACTGATAGAGAAGGTACAACCAGAGTGCTACTTAGAAGGAAAGATGCCAAAATCTCATCTCATAATTTGGACATGTTGTTAGGAGAAGGTATTCCTTTAAAATAGTCACCATTCTTGGAAAGGTAGAAGATCAGCAAAAGAGAGGAAGATCTCAAAGGAAATTGGTTGACACAATGTCTGCAACAGTAGGTTCAGTTTTGTCAGAGCTCATGGTGATGGCACAGGATAGGACAGGATTCAGGACTATTGTGCATAGGGAACACTGGTGGCCTAATGGTAAGGAATTGCACTTAATCCCAAAGGCACACTGTTTGAATCCACCATTTGCTTTGTCAGAGAAGAATAAGCAATCTCCTGTAGATTTTCCTGCTTCTGAAAACCCACTGAGCATAAGCTATGGGTTGTTACTGACTGGGCAGTACAACAACATCATCATGTTGGGAACTTTTATTTATACCTTACTGTACATATAGGCTATACGGCTAGGGCAAAAGCTGTTGTCTGAGTAAAGCAAGGAGAACTACAGGGTTTAACATGAAGAAAGATGTGTGTCAAGATTGTATTCTTTCATCATACCATTTCAATCTGTACCCTGAGAAAATTATTCAATAGATAAACTAGTCTCTACAAAGAAGAATGTGATACCAGGATCATCAACAACTTACATTATAAAGATGATACAACCTTACTTGCTGAAAGTGAAGAGGAGTTGAAACAATTGCTGCAGAAGATCAAACATTACAGCCTTCAATGTGGATTGCATCTTAAGAACAAGAAGATAAACATCCACATCCCTCAAATGATAAATAATGTCATAAATGGAGAAAAGATTGAAATTGTCAACAATTTTTTCTTAGTTGTATCCACAGTCAACAGCCTTGGTATCAATTGTCATGAAATCAGAAGACATACGACATTGGGCAAGTCCACTCTTAGGGACCTCTCCAAATTTCTGAGGAGCAATGATGTCAGTTTGAAGACTACAGTGCATTAGATTCAGGTCATGATCTTTTCAAACACTTTTAAAGCATCTGAGAACTGGAAAAATAATAAGTAAGGATGGCAGAAGAGGAACTGACACCTTTGAACTGTGGTGTTGGAAAAACAAAATAGCTGAATATCCTATGAAATACCAAAAGAACAAATAAATCTGTCTTAGAAAAAGTGCAGCCAGAGTGTTCCTTGAAGGCCAAAATGGCAAAGCTTCATCTCACATACTTTGGGCATCTTGCTTGTTGTTATGTTTGCCTTTGAGTCAGAATTGACTGATATCCGACTTTCCAGACTCTTTTCAGAGAGAGTAAATCACATGGAAGACCGTTCATCCTACTTCCACAGAGCTTCTAGTGGATTTGAACCATGTTCCTTTAAGATTACAACACAGCTTCTTACCACTAGGCTACCAGAGCTCTTTAGAAGATGCTATAACTTGGAAAGTGTTATCATGCTTGGAAAGGTGGAGGGTTAATGAAAGAGAAGACTCTCACTGAGATAGGTTGACATAGTGACTGCAGCAATGGGCTCAATGTGTCAGAGATGATCAGCATGGAATAGGATAAGACAAGGGTCAGATCAGTTGTTCATAGGGTTGCTATGACTCATACTTGACTTGACTGCACCACGGATAAGAAAAGTAATATTTAGGAGAAAATGCAGGTAAAGTGCTTCTTAGAGGCAAGGATGGTAAAACTTCATCTCAAATACATTGAACTTGTTTTCTTCAGGGGGCAGTCCTGGATATCATGCTTGGAAAAGCATAAGTCAGTGAGAGGAAGACTTAAGGAGATAAAGTGACATCATGACTATACCAATAGGGTTAAGCATGGCAGATTTCATGAGAATGGTGTAGGATAGATCAAAGGGCAAATCTATTGTTCATAGGGTCACTATGAGTTTCAGTCAACCTGAAGGCATCTAAAGGCATGTAAGAATGTCCATTACTATATAACACTCCATTATATAAATCTAGAATTGCTCATTGGTTCTGGGGTAGAATTGCTGATATATAGCAATTAAAAATTTGGTAAATCAGAATTTTCCTAAATGCTAATACTAACGTATATGCACACCAGTATCATATGAATTCTTCCTTTTCACATCTTCTGAAACATATTTTTCATATATTATTTCCTTCAATCATTGTTCTAGATGCATATTAAATGCTATTTTTCATATTGATTTAAAATTACATTTTCCTCATCACTAATAAGATTGAGCTAGAATCATCTCAAAAAACCACTAAAGTTAGCATCATCATGATTTGCTCTTGTGAGGTTCGTTGAGTCAACTACGACTTATAGCAACCCTATAAACAACAGATCTAAAACTTTCACTATTTTACCCATCTCTGCCATGACTCGGGCTTATTGTTACAGTCACTGTGCCAGTGAGATCATCCTCTCTTTTACTGACCCTTCATCTCTCTCAGCATGGTGTTATTTTCCAGTAACTTGTGCCTCCTGATAATGTACTCGAAGTATGTGAGCTGAAGTTTCACCCTTCTTTCCTCTAAAGCATGCCCTAGTTGGACTTCTTCCAAGAGAGATTTGTTTGTTCTTTGGCATTCCACGGGATACTCAGTAATATTCATTAAATCATAATTCAAAGGCTTCAATTCTTCTTTGGCCTTCATTATTCATTGTCCAACTTTCACATGCATGCAAAGAATTTAAAAATATCACTGCCTGAATGAAGCTGCATTACTAATAGGTAAATTATAATAGCGTCTAATGATCATAAGCATTATAAAATATACAGTACTGCTCATGAGTCTTTCTCACCAAAATTTCTTACCCTATGTCTAATCAATAATTTAAAATGACTTGTTTCCAGAAAATTGTAATAATAAAGCACAAAAGATAAATAATTCCCAGTCATGAACAATTTATACTTTAACAGTCAACTGACTATAGCAGTATGGGGAGGGGGGGAACCAAAACCACCTGATGAAAGTTATGAAGTGATAAAGTTGATAAGATTAAAGAAAGTATAGAATATCCATCTCTTTATTGTTATTGTTATGTGTTGTTGAGTCGTGGCGACTCATAGAAACCCTGTGTACAACAGGCCTAAACACTGCTCTATCCTGTGCCAATCTCACTGTCTCTGACAAACCTACCTCAATTACCCCACTCACTTAATCCATTCATCTCATAGAGAGTCTTCCTCTCCTCACTCTCCCTCCACCCTCACAAGCATGGAATCCCTCTCGAAGGCCTGGTCCCTCTTTGCAACATATCCAAAGTATGTCAGATAAAGCTTCAAAATCCTTGGCTCCAAGTAGCAGCCTGGTTTCACCCCCTCTATGTCAAACCTGTTTGTTTTTCTAGCTGTCCATGGTACTTGAACACTCTTCTCCAGCACCACAGCTCAAAGGCATCGATTCTCCTTTGATCATCCTTAGTCATTGTTCAGCTTTCTGATACATAACAAGTAATTGAAAAGACTATGGCTTGAAACAGTCCAGACTGACATCTTTACTTTCTTCATTAGTTGAAAGTAAAAATAAAAAGAAGTTAGTGCAAACTATGGAGTTTGTAGCACTCAAAATCATAGGTAAATCTAAAAACAGTCTTCTACTGACATACTAAAATGATTTCAAGATATAAAAATAAAGGTTTTACCTAAAATATATTTTAAACTCTTCTACTTAACAATAAAATATAAATTAAATGGGAAAATACTCAAACATCCAATTTAATATAAGTAGTCAATTAGATATCTAAAAATATCAGCAATGTCAGATGGATCTTGGCTGAAAGCAAAGAGTACTAGAGGAACGTCTATGTTTCATTGACTGTGCAAAAGTATTTGACTATGTGGATTACAACAATTGTGGCTAACCTTGAGAAGCCTGGGTATCTCAGAACTTTTGATTGTGCTCATGAGAAACCTACAATTAGACCAAGAAGCAGTCATCAGAACAGAACAAGGAAACACTGTGATTCAAAATCAGGAATGTGTCCTGTTTCCATAACTTTTCAATCTATATGAAGAACAGATCATTGAGAGGCTAGACTTCATGAGGAGAAATGTGGCATCAGAACTGAAAGAGTCTTCAATGACCTACATTATGCAGATGACAAAGTCTTGCTTGCTAAAACTGAAGAGGACCTGAAGCACTTGCTGCAGAAAGTCAAGGACTGTGGTATGCAACATGAATTGAAGCTCAACACTAGGTCTATTGGCACTACTATGATGGATGGAGAAGAAATTGAGATTGTTAACAATTTCAGCTTTCTTGATTCCACAATCAACACTTTTGGCACCATCAGTCAGAAAATAAAAAGATAAGTCACGTTAGGAAAATCTGCTGTCAAGGACCACCCAGAGTACTGAAAAACAACAAATCGTCTAGACACTAATGTGTACCTGATGTAAGTACAATTTCTTGCTATGCATCAGAGAGCTGGTTAATGGCCAAAGATAACAGAAGAATTTATATCTTTGAGTTGTGGTGCTGGAGAAGATTACTGAACGTACCAGGGACTGGCAAGAGAACAAACAAGTCTGTCTTGGAGAGGGTAAAACCAAGCTGTTCCTTGAAGACAAGGATTTTGAAGTGCCATCTCACATACTTTGGGCATGTTGCCAGAAGGGACTAGTCCTTGGAGAAGGACATCAAGCCTGAAAGGGTGGAGGGGCAATGCAAGAGAGGAAGATGTCGCATGAGATGGATTAACATACTAAATGAGGTAATGAGACTAGATGTGTCAAAGGCAGTGAGATTTACTTGTTGTTTAATGTCGTCGAGTCGTAGATGACTCATAGTGAACCTATGAACGAACAGCCTGAGCACTGTTCGTACATAAAGTTTCTGGAGGCAAGCCATTTTGGAAGTGGATGCCGCTCCTGCTTCCAGGCAGAGGTATTGTACACAGGGTTACTGAGTCAGAGTCGACTGGACAGTACATAACAAAAACAACAGTCAATTCAATTTGTAAGAAAATATTCAACATCACTCACTCACTGTTGTCAAATTGATTCAGACTCGTTACCGTCCTTTATTGGGTTTCTGAAATTGTAAATCTTAATGGGTGGAGATTGTCCATCTTTCTCTTATGGTGTAGCTGGTGGATTTAATCTGCCAAAAATGCAGTTTTTTTGGTTAGCAGAACACCACCCTGTGGATTAGGCCAATAGAGAGCCTTATCATCGTGATTACATACAGGTAGTTAAAATTATTGAATATACTACGGACTACCAAAAGAACAAACAAATTATTCTAAGGAAGCATAACCAGAGTTTCCTTAGACAAAGATGGTGACATTTCATCTCACTTATTTTGCACATATTTTCAGGAGGAACTAGTCTTCAGAGAAAGACATCAAACTGGGAAAGCTCAATGAAAGAGGAAAATACCAACACTGACATGGATTGATACAGTAACTACCACAAAGGGTTTTCACATTACAGGGATTGTGAGGATGGTATAAGGCAAAAATCACACCTGTTGTTCATAGGGTTGCTATGAAATTGTAGTCAACTTGATGACACCTAACAATAACAATTACAAAAACAAAATATCCTACTATTCACTTATTGACAACCATATTTATATAAAACTTTGCCTTTAAAACAATATTTATTTTTTTTTTCAATAAAAACAATATTTAAAAAAATCTGCTATAGGACTATTTTGTGCCTTTTTGATGTATATTTGCCAGTAGTGAATGTTGTAATCTCTGATTAAGTACTTGACCTGTGAACCTAGTGGGAATGTAGAAAAGAAGCTTGTCTGGTGTAATATTTCACCATTTCAGATGAGAGAAGGGTGATGGTCCTTCTCAGCCACCAGAAAGCAGAGCAAGAGAAAGAGGCAATGGCAGGTCCAAGGTACTCAGAAATGACTGAGGCTGGGGTAATGGTAATCACTGTCCTGACACTAAGGGTCCTCTGGCCACAAGAAGAGCAAGGCGCAACCATCTAGCCCCAGAGCTCAGTTCTGAGGGAACACCTGCCAGCAGCTATGGTCAGTTAATTCCTGGGAATTATGTGAAATGGTACATTAAATTTGGAAAGCAATTTGACATTTTGGTAGGTTTATAGCACTCATTTCTACAACTAAGAGCTTACTTGAGGGGAAAAAAAAATCTATGTTCTCAAAAAATACTTTTACATAAATGTTTATAGCAGCTTTATTCAAAAAATGAAAAATCTGAATAAGTACAAATATGTGCAAATAAGAACATGGATAAGTATATATAATATATCCTTCAATTTGAACACTAAGTAACAATGAAAAGCACAGTACAGCATTAACAAAAATGTAAAGAAGCATATTAGATTGAGCAAAACAATCGAATACTGGAAAATAAGAAATTCAAGAAATGGATAATTTAATCTAAAGTAGTAAAATTCAGAACAATATTTGTTTTTGAACAGTCAAGATTGACTACATATTAGTATGTTGAGTTTTTCCTGATGAAAAAGTATTACAGGATTGGCATGCAAATTGCAAATTTATATTTTTAGTACATAACAAAATGTCAAGTGACTTAAAGCACACACCATTTACTGTTTCCATGATTGTCTAGGTAGGTCATTGCCATGTATCATTATCAATGCTGACCCTAGGGCTAGTTTTCCAGGATAGTAAATAGCACAAGGAAGATACAGTCCATCTTTCTCCCTCTGAGCAGCTAGTGAATTTGCACTGTGTTAAAAAAAAAAAAAAAAAGGTTGTCAGGGCAACTCCTTACCACTAAGCCCCAAGAACTTCCTGTAGGTAGATATAGTCAAGTGCTACCTAGTATGACTCATAGTAACTCTGTGAACCACAGATCTAAACATTGTTCTATCCCATGCCATCTTCACAATCTCTGGCACAGTTGAGTCCATTGCTGCAGTCATTGTTTATCCACCTGGTTAAGGATCTTTCTTTCACCGTCCCTCCACCTTCCCAATAATGATGTCCTTCTCCAAAAAAACAATTTCTCCTTGAACATGATGGAAGTATAGGTTTGACTAAATACTATACAGTGAATTGCACACAGAAAAATGTAGGCCCTGTTTTTGTTTTTTGTAGACCCTGTTTTAAAAACTGGATTTAGAATGTTGGTAGGAAGAGGAGAGTGAATCTTAATGGTACTAACATAGAATTTTCCCCCCTTAGATCCCCCCTCATTTCCATCTATAATGCAGCACTCTATACTTTCTCTGCAAATGCTCTCCTTGTTACTTAGTGCCTGCCTGTCGTTTATTGACTGTAGGGTCCCTCATAGCTATGAGAAAACAACAGCAACAACAAACACTTGTTACTGTAGCTGTGTGCCATCTAGTTGGAAATGCTTCATAGCTGACCTTCCAGTGAGTTTTCAGATGTAAAACTTGCAGAAGGAGATTGACCATCTTTCTACCATGTAGCAGCTTATGGCTTTAAACTACTTGCCTTTGGGTTGGAAGCATAAGTCCTTTCTTTCTAGGCCACTAGAATTCCTTACCAGCCTCACTGACCCTACCTATAACAAAAAGGTGACCTTCTAGTAGATTGCAACTACTTTCACCAATTACTTGGATCAAGGGATGAACAGGATTGAGGTTAATGAGAAGTATTGGAAAAAGAGTCCTGTGACACTACACTCTAGGGCATAGTGAATCACCACAATACCCCACGTTGGTATAGGGAATGCACATCTATGACATAGCATTCCCTTACGTTGCTCACGAGCTTAAACAGATTCCAGACAATAGCAAGGGTGACCAGGCAGGGAAAAGGAGAGAAGTTCAGGAGAATCCTAAGGAACCAAGGAAATGAGATCAAACACAAAGAACCCATCCGAGAGAGGCTTCAGATGGCAAGAGCGCATGCTCATTAAGAACTTATGTCCTTAGTGCAACTTTCAATGCAGCAATTCAAAATTATAATTATTAAAAATGAAAGTGAGCAAAATGCATTCATTAAATCCCAAGAATGGGAACCTTAACTTTTTGACCATTCACACACTCATGAGGCCATCTCTTTGTGTCATCTTGGAGGGTCTTTTGGTCTTGGCCCACTTACTTGAACTTTGAGGCCACATGGAGAAGTTGTTTACTTTCAGCTTCACCAATGGATCTGACATATTACTATTGCTTTATTTTTTGAAGGCTGTTGTTAGGCACTGTCACTTTGACCTTTCAGTTAGTTACTGGAAACACTTCATTTTACATAAGCAAGTTTCCTTATTTGTATTATTATAATTTTTGTTATAATACAGATAAAATTACTGGAGACTGTGTGTTGTATTTTTTACAATATGTTTAGAAAAAGAAGGAAGTCTGCACATGCCTGTTTCTTGCGGCTTTGTTCACAATAGCAAGGAGTTGAAAATAACCTAAGTTCCCATCAACAAATATATGGATAGAGAAGCTGTGGTATGTTCACACAATGGAATACCACGCTGCATTAAAAAACAAGGAACGCATGCAATACTCCAAATGGGTGACCCTGGAGTACATTATGCTGAATGAAGTATCTCAGTCACAAAAGGAGCAGTACCGCATAGTGCCACCGTTGTAAAACAGGACTGACATCGGGGTTAGAGGGAGACTGAGAAAGATGGGTTCAATAATGTATACTGCACTGAAACAGATGAGGGAGAAAACTGTTTAAAATGGATATGTGATTAGGTATTTTTGTCATGACAGGAGTCTGGAGTGAAGGCTACATGGCGGAGTGGACCTAGGGGAGGGAGTGTTTTAACAATGAAAGAATTTTTCTTTTACTTTTGCAAGAGGGTAGTGTACTAGGGGGAGAGGGTTGGGAGAGGAGAAAAGTGCAACAATGGATGAATGGAAATCCAAAGTCTCTGTAAATTTTCATTGAAATTAATAATAACTTAAAAAATAAATAAGAAGGAAAAAAGAAAATAGGAAGTCACAAAATTGTGTCACGAAACAAGGTGCAATCTGTGTATCCTTACCCTTAATTTTGTTGTTGTTGTTATTGTCCTGTGCAATCAAGTCACCTCTGACTCCTAGAGACCCTATCTATGTACTATACTTCTGAGCCCTGCCCAATGGAATTAGAAGTTGGATCAATTCTGGGGAGGAGAGAGGAATGGATAGTAAATATAGACAAGTCAACTCTAGTAACAAAACACTACACAACTTGCATTGTCTTTGCATTTCTTGCTATGACTGAGCTCATATTTCAATCACCATTTGTCAGTTTATCCTATTGAGCATCTTATTTGTCTTCTCTGACATTGTACATTAGAAAGCTTGATGTCTTTCCATAGTGTTTGATTCTTCCTGATAACATGTCCAAAGTATTTGCGACAAAATCTTGACATTCTCTCTTCTCAGCTGTCTTCTGGCTATACTTCTTTCAAAATACATTTATTTGTTGTTCTTGTAGTCCATGATATATGTATTATTCTTTTATTTTTTTTTGCTGATAATGTTATAGTGACATGTTTCATTATGCCAAATATCTATAACAAAGAAATTTTAAATATCCAAATATTTTTTAGGAGAATCAAAAGCCTGACAAAGGAATTTTATCATAGGTGCACAGCATGATTCATAAGTTGTATTGAATGGGACAATTGTAATTTTATCTGTATTGTCACAAAAATTCTAATACAAATAAGGAAACTTGCTGCATCCAGTAACTAACTTAAAGATCAATAGTTTAAATCTACCAGCCACTAACACTGGAAAAATGAGCAATCACCTCTTGTAAAGATTTACAAGAATGTCACTAGAAGATTACCTTTAATTAAAACCAACTGAGAACAGGGGTGAAAAATAAAATAAAAGACAACAAGGTAAAATATCCAAATCCTCTGGAAAAAAATTACTAAAGTTACTAAAACTAAGGAGGAACAAGTAGAAACTGTGAATAGTTTTATTAAAATTGAAGTATTCACTATTTGCCATACAGAGGTAACTTGTGGTTGCTGTGAAGCTGAACACTATGACACTGATGTGTCAAAGCGTTAACAGTTACCCCTGGCAGACAGTGTTTGGTGGCTCTCCCTGGTTAAAACAAGCTTGGAAGCAGGAGTGGCATCCGCTTCTGAAATAGCTTGCCTCTAGAAACCCAATTTACCTGGAAAGAGGATGAAAGTCACACAACTGTTGAGGACTTTCATTCATAGGGTCGCTATGAATCGCCTACAACTCAATGGCCTTAACAAGAACAACAACAACAATTCAGTTTAGTTATTGAAAATGCATATCTTACTAACATTAAGTGTAGCTTATTTTCTATAATTATTTCTATGTATTATTCTTGAAAATCCTAGCAGTCTCCTCTCATGTGATTAACTGTCTCTCTCTTGAAACCCACTGGAGGATCAGTTATAGTTCGGTTCCAATTCAAAAGCAGACAAAAACAGCACTTACATTTAGGGCACTCTGGATATTTAGTGGTGAGGAACTGCACTGCCATCTCAAAGGTAGACAGTTCAAATCCACAAGTTGCTCTGCTGGAGAAAGATGGACAGTCTCCTCCCATGTGATTTACTGACTCTGCAAATAACACATAACAACAATTGTATTTAAACAAACAAAAAGAAAATCTATAGGAACTGTTCATAGTTGACTCTAACTGTACTCATTCTCTTTTCTCTTTTATAAAAATTTTAAACCTCTACATTAATATGTCACTATATAAAATATGACTGGAACAGTGCATTGACAAAGAACTACCTGAAATACAAGCTGGGTTTAGAAAGGGTAGTGGCACGAGTGATATCACCCATGCAAATGGATCTTGGCTGAAAGCAAAGAGTACCAAAGGAATGTCTATCTGTGTTTCATTGACTAGGCACAGGCTTTTGACTATGTGGATCACAAAAAATTGTGGCTAACCTTGAGGAAAATGGAAATCCCAGAAGACTTGATTGTGCTTATTTGAAACCTATACTCAGACAGAAGATAGTCATCAGGAAAGAGCAAGGAAACACTACATGGTTCAAAATCAGGAAAAGAATGAGTGTGTCATGGATGCATCCTGTCTCCACAGCTTTTCAATCTATATGCAGAACAGATCATTAGGGAGACTGGGCTTTATAAGAAGAAATGTGGCATCAGAATTGAAGGAAGATTCATCAACAACCTACATGATACAGGTGACACAACCTTGCTTGCTGAAACTGAGGAGGACCTGAAGCACTTGCTGTAGAAGGTCAAGAACTATAGTCTTTAATATGTATTGAAGCTCAAAATGAAGAAGACTAAGATTTTAACCACTGAGCCAATTGATAGCACCATATTAGATGGGGAAGAGACTGAGATTGTTAACAATTACAGCTTGCTCGGCTCCACAATCAACACTCTTAATATCAGCAGTCAGGATATCAAAAGATTAATTACACTGGAAAATCTACAGTCAAGGATCTCCTCAGAGTACTGAAAAAGCAACAATATCAGTCTATAGACTAAGGTGTGCCTAATGCAGGTCATAATCTTCAGCATTATTTGTTGTGCATCAGAGAGCAATTGATGTCTTTGAGTCGTGGTGCTGAAGAAGAGTCTTGAACATACCTTAGATCACAAAAAAAGCAAATAAGTCTGTCTTGGAAAAGAGTGAAACCAATTTTGAAGCTCCACCTCACATACTTTGGGTACGTGGCCAGGAGGGACAAGCCCTTGGAGAAGGACATCATGCTTGGAAGAATGGAATGATGGTGCAGCAGAGAAGACCCTAGATCCGTTGGGTTGATAAACTAACTGGGGAAATGGTTAGTAAGACTGGCCCAGGACAGGGAGGTTGCACAGCTGCTGTCCATAGGGTCACTATGGGTCACACAGGCAACTAGATGGCACAGAAGAACAATGATACTCATATTTTATACAGCTTGGTTGGAGTACATTAGGGAATTGAAAGTATTTTCTAATCTCTTTTTAAAAAAAAAATACTTTCCACCACCCAAGCAGATATATGCATACCTATGTTTATTGCAGCTTTGTTCGCAATAGCAAAGAGCTGGAAACAACCCAAGTGCCCATCAACAAATGAATGGATAGAGAAGCTCTGGTATATTCACATAATGGAATACTATGCAACACTGAAAAACAAGGCACTCATGAAATACTATGCTAAGTGGATGACCCTAGAGGACATTACGATGAATGAAATATCTCAGTCACAAAAGGACAAATATTGCATAGGGTCACTATTTTAAAACAGGACTGACATTGAGGTTGAGGGAAGACAGAGAAGAAGGGAAGGAATGTTGTATACTGCATCGCAACGGATGAGGGAGAGAACGGTTTAAAAGGGATATATGATTAGGTATTATTTTCATGATAGGAGTCCAGAATGAAGGCTGCACAGTGCAGTGGACTTGGGGCAAGGGATTGTATAGCAATGAAACAAAGAGGTTTTTCTTTTAATCATCAAGGAGAAAAGTGAATTGGGTGGGGAGAAGGTGGGCAGGGAGAAAAGTGCAACTATGGATGACTGGAAACCCTAAGTCTCTGTAAATTTGCATTAAAATTCATTTAAAAATATTTCATAATATGAATTATGAACAACAAATGATAGTATGCATTAAGACATGAAAAGATGTGAATCTAGAGTGACTTTTTAAATCTAGATTACATGTTCATAATATGTTTCATCACTACAAACTTTGTAAGTTGCTATGAATTCAATAATATTTAAAGTAGAAATGAATCATGCTCAGAATATTCCTTCCCACAAAGTTGTAATTGGAAGAGCTAAACAGCAGACACTTCCAAATTGGCATTAGTTATGTTGTTAATTAGGCTTCAAATCATCTATGGTTTAGAAGAAGCCACTTTGATCCAGAGAAAAGAGGTCAAGGAAATTTTTAAGTTTTCAGACATTTGATAATTATCTGTAAAATGATATAATAAGTCTACACGCTTCCTAAATGTTTTCTACACTAATGATCTCTGAACTTACTTGATAATTAGTTGCTAGAGCACTTTATTTTTTTAAACTAAACTTGGAGTTGCCACTATCAAAGAAAAGTTAAATATATAGGGTTTTTTTCCTCATTAAATTTTGGAAAATATAGCATGGGATTTAAGAAGATAGCGGAAAAAGAAATGCTATAGCTCTACTACTTACCAGATATCAGACATTAAGCAAAGTATGTACTGTGTTTGTCTTAGTTTCCACAACTTCAACATTAGGTTAATTCTATCATCTACCTCATATCTTTCAGAGTATGAAATACAATACCACATGAAAAAGTGAAGAGCTTAACGTAGAGTTGGCATGGTAATCACTGTCCAATGAATAAAATTTAGGCTGTTATTATACATAAGTGTTTGCATTACTATTGATAAGTCCTTAGAAATAGAGTACAACCATCCAGGTATTCGCAATGACTCATAGCGACCCTATGTACAACAGTTTTGAAGTCTGCCCTGTCCTAAGCCAGTCTCACTAATTCCTACATATTTATCCCCATTGCCCCAGTTACTCTATCAATCCATTTCATCTAGAACCTCCTAGACTGTCCCTCTGCCCTTCTAAGCTTGATGTCCTTTTATAAGCACGGATTCCTCCTGGCCACGTGCCCAAAGTATGTGAGATGAAGTTTCAAAATCCTAGCCTCCAAGGAGAAACTTGGTTTCACCCTCCCCAAGACAGATTTATTTGTTTTCTTGGTGATCCATGGTATGTTCAAGGCTCTTCTCCAACACAATAACTCAAAGACATCAATTTTTCTTCTGTAATCTTTAGTCATTGTCCAGCTCTCTGAACCATAGCAAGTAATTGTGAAGACCATGGCCTTGATCAGGCTCACCTTAATCTCTAGACTGACATTGTTGCTTCTTAGTACTCTGGAGATGTCCGTGACAGCAAATTTCCCCAGTGCAATTTATCTTTTGATTTACTGACTGCTGGTACTAAGATTGTTGACAGTGGAGCCGAGCAAGCTGTACTTACTAATAACTTCAACCTCTTCTCTATCTATCATGGTGCTGCCAAGTGACACAGTGGTGAGAATTTTTGTCTTCTTGATGTTCAGCTTCTATCCATACTGAAGACTACCGTCCATGATCTTCTACAGCAAGTGCTTCAGGTCCTTCTCAAGTGTGTCACCTGTATCGTGTAAATTGTTGGTGAGTCTTCCTCCAATTCTGATGCTACGTTCCTCCTCATAAAGCTCAGTCTCCCTATGAATCTATTCTGTATATAGATTGAAAAGGTATGGAGACAGGACACACCCCTAACACACCCTTTTCCTGATTTTGAACCATATAGTGTTTCTTTGTTCTGAGGTATAGGTTTCGCATAAGCACCTTCAAGTGTTCTGGGATTCCCATCTCCTTAAGTTTAGCGACAATTTGTCAATGGTCTACACAGTCAAATGCCTTAGAGTTTATTTTAGGGCATACAATTTGAAATACAAATGAGGATAATTGAAATGAAATAGGGAGGAAAAGAAGATAAATATATGGAAGTACTTTATAAATTCATAAAATGCTTTGCAGAATATTATACAAATATTCTTTGTCTCATTTAAGGTGCTCAAAGAGTCTTGGAAACCTAAAGTTTCTTAGAATAGTATGAAGAGGCAGGTGTCTATGAAATGAACATTTTTTCATGGTGAAGTCATACTGCCTACCTTCTTCCAATGATGATACTACTTGGGTTACCTGGACTGTCTAGACAACCAGCATGACTTGAGAGTCCTTGTAGACCACATTAACCAGTGCACATATCTGAGTTCTGTGATCATAGCAATACTGCGATACATCTGTAGAGTTGCTCCAAAAGAAAAACAAGTGAAATGCAGATGTTTCTGTGGTTATGAGGGAAAGACTGTTTGTCAAGAATCTTGTTGGTAGGTGCCTTATCAACTTCAACTCATAATGACCCTGTGTCTGATAGAACAAAATACTGCTTGTCTTACAGTGTCTTCACAATGGTTGTTGTGCTTGAGCTCATTGTAAACAGGGTGTTAGTCCATCTCATTGATAGGCTTTTTCTCTGACCTATTTTACCAAGTAAAGTCCTTAGGGACTTTTCTCTCCTGAAAAAGTACCCAAAGTTTTTTGTGGTTTTTTTAAATTTTTTTTCCCAAAGTATTTTAGATACAGTGTTTATATTCTTGTTTATAAGTAGCAGTCTGGCTGTACTTCTTCCAAAATATATTTGCTAATGCTTTTGACAATTATGGTATATCCATATATTTTTCCAACACTAAAATTCAAAAGAATTAATATTTTTTGCCTTCTCAGCTAGTACTCATTGTTGTAATAATTGGAATAGACTCATACCTCACCCTCCAAGCCATCTTTCTACTTCAGAGTACTGGTGGATTGAAACTACCAGAAAGGAACCGCCTTTAGGTTAGAAACAAAGTTTTTCATGGGCTATACGACCAGAGCTCCTGTTTCCGGGACAAGAGAATGTAAACTGATGTATAAAATTATTCCATTACATATTTTTTAAGTAACTTGTTTTTTCTCAAATGTGCCCTAGGTAATGTTTATACTTAACACTGATGAAAATTCTATCATATGTCCATATTTTCAGGCACTGTACTAGTAAACATGTTTTATAATTGTTTTACTATTGTAAATATTTAGAAGTACTTATCCTTGCTAATTAAGATCCCACCTTAAGAAGATAGACTAGCTGTGCCAAGGGTGATATACAACTTAAAGGGAGGTGTTTTTTTTTTTTGTTCTGCCCTCAGAAAATAGTGCCAATTTTCACCCATTACTCACAGGATGATGGAGTTCTGCAAATATGTTATGTGTTGCACTCTTAACCTAAAGATCAACTATTCTACTCAATCTAAGTAGAAGAATTATGGACAATGTTATCCCATAAAGATTTACTTGTAGGATTGGGGGTTTCCATTTATTTAAGCACAGTATTTTGTAAGGTTTCCATAAATTGATGAACTCTAACACCACCACCCAGTAGTTTGTAAAATTGCTTGCCTACTCACATCTATAAGTTTGAGTATTTAAACAATATCCCTGAACAATTTAATTCTAGAAAATCTAGATAATATTGGAAATTTTTTTATTTCATATGCTTTTGAGTTATTTTTCCAATTGTTTTGCTCTGCACATATTTTTATCAATTATCTGATAATTTTACTTATAAAGTGTTTTCTTCTTTCCTGTTTAAAAGTATTTTATATCTAAAAATATCTTTGTAACATTTTCCCACTAATCATTTGCTTTTTCATTTTTTAATTAAAGATTTTAATTTAATAAAAGATTCATTTTTAATGTTTAGTCTTGTTGTTCATTGACATAGATCCAACACAATTTCCCATTATAGTTGCTATCGTTGTTGCCTTCTTAAAAAAAAGATCGTCATACCACTATGATATACATTTTTATTACTATTTTATTACATTTAAAATTTTACTCTATATTATTTGGAAAAAAATTCAGAAATTATTTTGGTATGGGTACTATCTATCTGGGGAACTCTGGTGGCATAGTGGTAAGAAGCTGCACTAAAAGGAACATGGTTCAAATCCACTAGCTGCTCCACAGAAGAAGAATGAGCAATCTATTTCTGTGTGATTAACTGCCTCTGAAAACCTACTGGAGAGTCAACCCTGGCTTGGTTTCTATTCAATACTACATAGCAGCAACAACAACATCTATCTATAAATTATCTTAACAGCTTATATATTTTAGGATTTTTGATAGATAACATCATTTATTAACAACTTTAATTGGAGAACTCATCATTATTTTCAGTTTGCTCTATTTTCATATATAAATTTCTAGATGTCACATTTAACTTTTTAATTTTTTTAACCCTATATCTATGAAAATACCTATTTTCTTTTACTTTATTTGGTTTTTGATTGATGGTAATTTTGTTCATTTTCTAGTAGCTTTAAAATTATTATTACATATTAAATTTTGTGTTCTTGGCCACGCCTATTAAAATTGCACTGATTTTGCTTAGCAATATCATTGTAAATAAAAAGAAAATTATTTACTTTTTTATATCATAGTTTTCCATAGTTCAAGTAACATAAATTCTAGTGAAGGATAATTAGTTATGATTTTTTCCTTTTCATTATTTATATATGTCAATAAAACATAAAGTTCATTATAATTAATCTATAAAGGAATTACAGTTTTCTTTAGATCTTTAGTAAAGGTTATCTTTCTGAACTTTGTTAATTCATTTTATTTGGAAGTACTCTTTAATTTCCATTAATGTCATTTAGGAGCTTATAAAGAATGGAGAAACTCAGGTCCCGCTGAAGATCTGTTGAATCAAACTAGGTTATTTAATAGATTCTCCAAGGATTGTTATGCTTGAGTTGTTCTAGATAGAACACACAATTATAAAGCACAATTTTAATTGACATGCAATTCATAATCCTTCTCTTGACATACATTGTTATTATGTGCTTCTAGGAAAAATTATCTTTAAAGTGGCATTTCAAGGACAAGATAAAGTTGATAACTCAATTTATTCCTATACAGTAAGAGGTAAGAGCAAACTCAAGCCTTTGATTTTTCCTTGCTCAACTATCTCTCATAAAGCCAGGTTGGTGCAAACCAACAGAGTTGTAAGGCATTTGAGTTAGTAACACAATTCCCTACAATTTCATCATCAGAGCTCATAGTTGATCAGATAAATCCCCAAACCAACCATCTAACTGTATGAGTAAGACCTATATTCAAATATTTTGATGGATATGGGGTATTTTGGTGTTAGCTTAAAAGTTAGCTTTTCTAAGCCACTAAATTATCATTTTCTGGTCTCTAGTTACCTTAACTGTAGATACATTGTCTTGCAAACCATCAAGAGCTGTGTGACTAGGATAAGAGGGAGAGTGCTTCCCACATTGAGCAGCAAGACTTGAGTGACACTGGAAGAAGACCCTGTTGAGAGTGAGACCCTGGTGGTTGAGATCCCGATGATGGGAGTGGAGAGACTGTGGCAAGGTGCAACCAGAGAAACCCTGAGATAAAGGGCACAGTTAAAGGTTTTGTTGTGCCTCCTGGATAATTACTGATTAGGTGACTTATAACTGCCACCAAGGAAAACCTTGCTGGATGTTTGAGGAAACTAGAGATATATTGAATTTGTGTTGTGAAACTGGAGCCTCGACTAAATGAGGAATTGTGTCTTGCAACTGCTGTGTTAAAACCTGTAATTGTCCAAACCAAAGTCAATCAGTTTGATATTCTTGTCTTCATCTAGTAGCAAGTTTTCCATCTTTGAGGCCCTTTGGACAACCCCAGACTGTGCAGATGCTCCGCTGCAGAGATGAGCTGCCGGATGTATCTGCGGCCTTCCGACTCCTCCAGCCTCTTATACTCATAGATCTAGGACATCAGGATGCCCTCAGCACACAGCTCCAGGTAGAAGCTGCTTCCAGTCTCTAAGTTATCGAGGGGCTGCGTGATGTAGGGGTGATGAATCATCTGCCGGATCTGTCCCTCACCCCACAGATTCTTGGTGTCACAGGTGTCCTTTTTTGGCTCTCTTATCAATGACTTTGATGGCCACCTTCTCTCCAATTAGAACGAGCAGCCCCCGTGCACCTTGGTGAAGCTTCCTGCTGCCGATGAGGTAGGTGTCCACACGCTTGTGGTGCTGGAAGTCAGGGAGCCACTCGCAGGGCTCACCACTCCCCTAGGTGGGCAGTAAATTTTCCTTGCAGTCCGCCACCGGTCTGGCCACGTCCTCGCCACCGCTGAACCCCAGCAATGCCAGCATTGTGCGCCCAGCAACAACACCCACCCCACCGCACCCCCCCACACACACAATCTTTTGGTGAAAGTCAAAACGACTGGCTGAGAAAACCATCTTGAACAACAAACCCATTACATTGTTCAAAATGGCTTTCCTAGACATTGTGCTTGACTTTAACCATATAGTTGGATGAGACTAAGTTAATAATGTCAATTTGGTAGAACAGCGTCTTCTAAGTGAAAACATACAAACAAGGGGTATAGAACATTATTGAGGAGTTTGGTTTCTCTTGCTATTATGCAAGGCTTAATTTGAAAATGTCTAGAAGCAAAAAATGGAAATTTACTACCAGCAAAAAAAAAGAGGCAAAGAGCAACGTACATTTATTTGTGCCAGAAATTTCTGATGTAGATAGACTGAAATCAAGATACTATCTAAGCTACAGCAGCAAAACAGGTAATGGAGAACAAGAGACAGAGCTTACCCAGAATACCTACTCTACTCCCCCATACACATGAAGTAAGAGACAAAAGTCTTCAGATAAGCTTTTTGGAAGACATGGGTAGGAGATATCATAATTGGTAGGACTAACAGTCTTATCCTAAAGCCATGAGGCTAAAGGTCAAAGGGACTACAAGCCTGCCTGAGAAGCTGTCCAGATTGAAGAACTGCATCCTGTTTCCCACCTGAACTTGTTAACACCCCTAATCCTCATCATGGTTAGGATGGTCTATGAGTTCTGTGTGGCCTTTGGAATGGATTAGTGAATACAATAGCAGAGCAGCAATAACACAGGGAGAAACTTGTTTTTAGAAATGGTGATAGTAGGTGGCGGACTCTTAGGTGGATGTGTGACTTTGTATGTATCCTCCCTCTTTGTGGAGTCAGTGAGGGTCAGACAAAGTCTCCTCCTCATCACTTGTCACATTGCTTTTACAACAGTTATACAATGATATCTTGTCCCTTCCCTTTCCCTGTTATATCAGCATTCGTTGCATTCACACCTATTTGGTCCAGTACCACCCTCCCCCAGCTACTTCTTGATATAATGGCTTAGGCAACAAGTCATTTTTGTGATTTTTTTTTTAAATTTATTTTGTTTATTTTTCATTTCAATGAACATCTACAGAGATTTTGGAATTCCATTCATTCATTGTTGCACACTTCTCCCTGCACTAACCCCTCCTCTCCCCCC
>NW_006399850.1:8996777-9014387 GCF_000299155.1 Elephantulus edwardii
TATATCTACTTGGATGTCATTTATGGTCTCTTTAGGGTATATTCCCAGAAGTGGAATTGCTGGGTCAAATGGTATCTTTATTTGCAACTTTTTGAGAAAGTGCCACAATGCTTTCCACAGTGGTTGCACCATTTTACACTCCCACCAACAATGAATAAGGGTTCCAGTCTCTCCACAGCCTCGCCAGCATTTGTTGCTTGCTGTTCTGTTAAATTTTGCTAGTCTTACTGAAGTGAGATGTTGCTGGTCTCTTATACTGATGCCTGTCTCACATTTAGGAGGATGTAGGTCCAAACTCATGTACCAGGGAAAGGTGGGGGTTTTTTTGTTGTTTTTTTTTGTTTGTTTTTTTTTGTTTTTTTTAATCTGAGGCAACACTGAGGAAAGGTTCCTGTCCCTTAACTTCTGCTGCACAACCTTTGTTTTATGACCTACTGTCTCTGTACTTCCATTTGCACTATACTGTTTTCATAATGCAATTATTACTAAGGTAAAGATGCCGATGTAGCAGGGCAAAACAATGGACAAGACACACATGCCAAGGTGGGTATCAGTGAATGTATTGGTTATTTCTGTAAGGGAGTGTCTTTCATTAGCTCCTTTTCAGTGAAATGATTGTCTGTCAGACATTGTTCCAAAGCTAAGCATCAAAATTAAGGCATACTAGGAAGAAGTATTGACTATGCAGTTCCAAAATGTATCAGGCCTTCAAAAATCCTATGTACAGTAGAATACACTTAGAGTAGACTAATAGATATGGCAACTGAGGCTGAGCCCTCAAATTAGGAAACACAAAGGAGGAGAACAGTTGTAAGCACATAGTAATGATTGAAATGTGAAATGTGAGAAGCATGAATGTAGGAAAACTGGACATCATTAAGAAAAAAGTTAAATCCAAAGCATCAGCATTGACATATTAAGTATTGGTTAAATGAAATGGATTAGCATGGGACATTTAGAATCAGACTAGGACATGATATACTACATAGTAGATGAAAAGGTGGGAAAATTGGAGTAATTTTCATAGTTTACAGTGTCGCACAATTTGATGAGTGAAGGGAAGGGTGGGTAAAGGAATTAAAAAGATCCAGTATGAAAAACAATGTATATGAACTTTGTAAATAAGCCAGTATAAAATAAAAATTTTATTTGGAAAACAAAAGGACCATTTTTAGATTCACCTTGAAATGCAGTCGATGGAGAAGCTCAATATCAGCTGTGAAAACCAGGCCAGGTGCTGATTGTGGTACAGACCACCAACTACTCATATGCAAGTTCAAGCTGAAGTTGAAAATAAAAATAAAATCCACACGAACCAAAATTTGACCTTAAATCTATCCCACTTGAGTTTCAAAATCATCTCAGGAACAGGTTTAAGGCCATGAACACCAATGAACATAGACCAAATGAGCTCTGGGAGGATATCAAGAATAACATCCATTTAGAATGCAAAATACCAATAAAAAGGCTGAAGAGTAAGAAAAGACCAAGATGGATGTCAGATGAGACTTAATACTGCATTAGAGTGCTGAGAAGCCTAAGCTAAAGGAATAAATCAAGGAATTAAAGAGCTGGACAGAAAATTTCAAAGGGCAGCTTGGGATGACAAAGCAAGATACTATAATGAAATGTGCAAAGAACTAGAGTCAGAAAATCAAAAAGGCTGAACTTGCTCAGCATTTCTTAAGCTGAAGAAATTGAAAAACAAATTCAAGCCACAAGTAGCAATACTTAAAGAGGCTTTAGGCAGAGTACTAAATGATCCAAGAAGCACTAAAAGAAGATAGAAGGAGTATATAGAGTCACTGTACCAGAAGGAATTGGCTAACATAGAAGTATTTCATAAAATAATGTTATGAGCAACAGCCTATGGTGATAAAGGAGGAAGTTCAAGTGGCTTTGAAAGAATGGGCAGAAAACATGGCTCCAGGAGTTGACAGCATACCAATTGACATATTTTAACAAACCAATCCTGCCCTGTATGTGCTCACTAAGTTGTGCAGAGAGATCTGAAGGACAACCATCTGGCCAACTGACTTGAAGAGATCGATATTTGTTCTCATTCCAAAGAAAGGTGACCTGACAGAATACGGAAATTATCAACAATATCATTAATATCATATACAAGCAAGATTCTGCTAAAATTATTCAAAAACCAAGAGAACTGACAGATGCAAAGTCTGGGTTTAGAAGAGATCGTGGTACTAGGTAGGCATATTGTAGTTGGCAGAAAGCAGAGAATGCCAGAGGAATGTCTACCTGTGTTTCATTGACTATGCAAAGGCTTTTGACTGTGTGAATCACAATAAGCTGTGGATGACTCTGAGGAGAATGGGAATCTCAGAACATTTGATTGTGTTTATGCAAAACTTATTCTTGAATCAAAAGCAAGTAGACACTGCAAGGTTCAAAATTGGGAACAGTGCATGCCAGGTATGTATTCTGTCTCCATATCTTTTCAATCTGTATGCAGAACAGATCATCCGGGATGCTGGGCTGTACAAGGAGGAATGTGGCATCAGGATTGGAGGAAGACTCAGCAACAATCTGTGTTATGGAGATGACACAATCCTGCTTGCTGAAACTGAAGAGGGTCTGAAATTCTTGCTGCAGAAGGTAAAGCACTGCAGCCTTCAATGTGGGTTGAAGCTTAACATCAAGATAACAATGATTCTCACCAATGGGCCAATTGGCAGCACCATTACGGATGAAGATATTTGAGATAGTTAACAGTTTTAGTTTGCTTGGCTCCACAGTCAACACTCTTGGTACCAGCAACCAAGAAATCAAGAGACAAATTGGATTGGGAAATTTAGCTGTCAGGGACCTCTCCAGAGTACTGAGGAGCAACAATGTCAGGCTGGAGACTAAGGTGTGCTTGATCAGGACCATAGTCTTTGCAATTATGTGCTATGCATAGGAGAGCTGGACAATGACTAGAGATGATAGAAAAAGAATTGATGCCTTTGAGCTGTGGTGCTGGAGAAGAGTATTGAATATACCTGGACTGCTAGGAGAACAAACTGGTTTGTCCTTGAGAAGCAGAAACCAGGCTGCTCCTTGGAGGCAAGGATTTTGCAGCTTCGTCTGACATACTTTGGACATGTTGCAAGGAGGGGCTGGTCCTTGGAGAGGGTCATCATGTTTGGGAGAGTTGAGGGACAGCACAAGAGAGGAAGACCCTCACTGATATGGATCAATTCAGTGATTGGAATAATGGGATTAGGTGTGTCAGAGACAATGAGGTTGGCACAGGATAGAGCAGGGTTTAGGACTCTTGTATGTACATAGGGTTGCTATGTGTTACAAGAGACTCCACGGCACTTAACAACAACACGATTGGAAGAATGTCTATCTGTTGCATTGACTATGAAAAGGCATTTGAATGTGTGGATCACAACGAACTGTGGTTAACCTGGTTAAATTGAGAAAAATGGGAATCCCAGATTAATTGTGCTTATGTGGAGCTTATACTTAGACCAGGAGACAGTTGTCAGAACAGAGCAAGGAAACACTGCATCGCTCAACCAGGAAAAGAGTATGTTAGGGATGCATCTTGTCTCCATACCTTTTTAGTCTATATGCAGAATAGATCAATTAGGAGACTGGGCTTTATGAGGAGGAATGTGGTATCAGGTTTGGAGGTTGTTATTGCATAACAACTTACATTTGCAGATGACAAACCTTGCTTGCTGAAACTGAGAAGGACCTAGAGTACTTGCTGCAGAAGGTAAAGGACTGTAGTCTCCAATATGGATTGAAGATGAACATCAATAAGTCAAAGATTCTCAGCACTGGGCCAGTTGACAACATGATGATGGATGGGGAAGAAATTGAGGTTATTAACAGTAACAGCTTGCTCAGCTCAACAATCAACACTGAAAAGATAAAGTGGCATTGGGGAAAATCTCCTGTCAGGACCTCTCCAAAGTACTGAAAGGCAAAGATGTCAGTCTAGAAACAAAGGTGTGCCTAATCCAGTTCATAGTCTTTGTAATTACTTGCTGTGCATCAGAGAGTTGGACAATAACTAAGTATGACAGAGAAAGAGTCGATAACTTCGAGTTGTGGTGCTGGAAAAAGAGTCTTGAACATATCATAGACTACCAAGAAAACAAATTAAGTCTTGTCATTGAGAAGGTGAAGCCAAGTTTCTCTTCGGACTACAGGATTTTGAACTCCATCTCATGAGCTTTGACGTGTGGACAGGAAGGACCAGTACTTGGAGAAGGACATCATACTAGGAAGGGTGGAGGGACAGTACAAGAGAGAAAGACCTCAGATGAGATGGATTGATACAGTAACTGGGGAAATAGGGGATGGTTTGTCAGAATCAGTGAGACTGGATCAGGACAAGACAAGCTTCTATCTAGACAGAGCTGCTCTATCTAGGGTTGCTATGGGTAGCAGGCTTCTTGATGGCACATAATAGTATAATGATGAAATTTGATGGTTAAGTAATGATATAGTCATTTTCCATTTTGTAATTTGATGTGCTTATCCTCTGTTTTCACATAATGCCAATTAATGTATGTTGTTGTTGTTACTGGGTGCTATTGAGTTGAGTACAACTCGTAGTGATCCTATGATCTGAACCCCGTCCTATCTTGGGTAATCTTCACACTTCCTGACACACTTCCTGAGCCCATCATGGCAGTCACTGTGTCAATCCAACTGGTCAAGGGTCTTCCTCTCTTTTGCCAACCCTCCACTCTTCCAAGCATCATGTCCCTCTTTGAGAAATAGCCCCTCCTAGCAACATGCATGAAGTATGTGAGGTGAAGTCTCATCATCCTTGCCTCCAAAGAGCTCTTTGGCTTCACCTCTCCAAGATATATTTGTTTGTTCTTTTGGCAGTCCCATGTGATATTCAGTTTTCTCAATCACCACAACTTAAAGGTATCAATTATTCTTCTGTCATCCCTAGTCATTGTCCAGCTCTCAGATGCATAGCAAGTTATTGGATAGACCATGGCCTGAATAAGATGAATCTTAGTCCTCAAACTGACATGCTTACACCTCAATAATTTGTAGAGGTCCCTAAATACAGACTTCCCTAGTGCAATCTCTCCGTATTTTCTGACTGCTGATACCAAGAGTGTTTATTATTAATCCAAGCAAGCTGAAGTTGTTTTTAGTTTCAATCTTTTCTCCATTCATCACGATGTTGCCTATCAGTCCAGTGGTAAGAATTGTTTCCTTGACATTGAGATACAAGCCATATTGAAGGCTGAATACCTTGATATTCTGCATCAAGTGCTTCAAGTCCTCCTCACTTTTATCAAGCAAGGTTGAGCCGTCTGCAAAATGCAGGTTATTCATAAGTCTCCATCTGATCCTGATACTGCTTCCTCTTCGTAGAGCCCAGTTTCTTGAATCATCTGCTCGGCATACAGATTGAATAGGTATGGAGAGAGAACACTAACACACTCTCTTCCTAATATTAAACCATGTTCCCTTGACTTAATTAACAATCAGTTCTGGGCCAGAAGTCTCTTTTTAAGCCAAACATGACTCAGTGGGTGGGCCTTTGTGACTCTCTTTAAATTAATGTACAGTAATCTGGAATTTGAAGCTTAACCAAGGCTGGGATTTTTAGGGCTAACATGCTCTCTAAGTGCCACAGGTGGTTTGAACTCTATTGCTGATTGAAAGGTTATAGGTTCAAGTCTACTCAAGAGCATTGCAGACAATAATTTTGCAAGCTTCTTTCTTTCAAAATTATTATTGTTGTTGTTGTTGTAGTGTGCCATCGAGTCATTTGTGACTCATAGCGACCCTATGGACAACAGCCCTAAACCCTGCTCTATCCTGTGCCAATCGCATTGCCTCTGACACACCCATCCCGATTACCCCAGTCACTGAATCAATCCACCTCATAGAGGGTCTTCCCCTCCTGCGCTGTCCCTCCACCCTACCAAGCATGATGTCCCTCTCCAAAGACCTGTCTCTCCTTGCAACATGTCCAAAGTATATCAGACAAAGCCCCAGAATGTTTGCCTCCAAGGAGTAGCCCAGTTTAAGCCTCTCTAGGATGAATCTGTTTGTTTTCTTGGCAGTCCAGGGTACATTCAATAGTCTTCTCCAGCACCACAGTTCAAAGGCGTCAATTCTCCTTCTGTCCTCCCTAGTCATTGTCCAGCTCTCTGATGCATAACAAGTGATTGCAAAGACCATGGCCTGTATCAGATGTACCTTTGTCTCCAAAGAGACACCATTGCTCTTGAGTACTTTAGAGAGGTCTCTAACCGCAGACTTTCCCATTGCAATACGGTTTTTTATTTCCTGGCTGCTGGTGCCAAGAGTGTTGACTGTGGAGCCGAGCAAACTGAAGCTGTGAACAATCTCAATCTCTTCGCCATCTATCCTGATGCTACCAATTGATCCAGTGGTGAGAATCTTTGTCTTCTTGACATTGAGCCTCAGTCCATACTGAAGGCTGCAGTCCTTGACCCTCTGCAGTAAGTGCATGAGGTCCTCCTCAGTTTATACCCAAGGAAAATTCTCTGAAGAAATACTACTCTGTAACACATTGTGTTAACACGAATTAGCATCTACTTGATGTCTATCTACTCACAACAATAACAAATAAAAATGTTTTTCTTTAACAAGATAAAATAAAATTTATCTAATAATTACTATCAAGAATGAAACATTAAAGTATATATTTAATTAGGTATTATGCCTCCTTCAAACTCAGATATTTTATTTTGCCTTTACTATGAGAATATTTACTTAAATATAGGAAAAATTGGGAAGGGTGTACGCCAGGGATGTGTCCTACCTCCATACCTTTTCAACCTGTATGCAGAGCAGATTATCCGAGAGGCTGGGCTCTATGAGGAGAAGTGTGGCATCAGGATTGGTGGAAAATCCATCAACAATCTGCGTTATGCAGATGGCACAACCCTGATTGCTGAAACTGAGGAAAAACTCATGCACTTGCTGCAGAGGGTCAAGGACTGCAGCCTTCAATATGGACTGAGGCTCAATGTCAAGAAGACAAAGATTCTCACCACTGGAACAATTGGTAGCATCAGGATGGATGGTGAAGAGATTGAGATTGTTCACAGCTTCTGTTTGCTCGACTCCACCGTAGTGAGTGGAGGGAGATGGGTTAAAGGAACTGGGAAAGATTTGATGGGGATCTGAAAAGACAGGGTAATAGTTGGCATAATTCAATGAGGATTAAGTTTATAAAACACAATATGTGGAAATGATTGTATGAAATACAATGTGAATGAAGAAAAGTGTAAAACACAATGTATACAAAGTTTTTATGCAAAAAAAATTTTAAAAATAAATACTTTCCTCTGTTATCAATATTGATTTGGCTTAGCCTTGTAGAATGTGTTTAAGTAGTTCTTTAAGGTGTTGAATAGTTTAACTTTGTTCGCAACAGTTCTTCCATTTGTTATGAGAACAACATGTCCAAGCTGCTAGTCCAAGAATACTGACATTAATATGAAACGGATCTGATGATAAACCACTCCTCCAGGTCAAACCTAGACTGAAATAGGCCTGCTGAGTCAAACATAGCCTAAATCTGTCAAGATACAGTCAAGCTGTGCTTTTAAGATCCAAACTTTAGTTTTGTAAGTTACTGAATTTTCGGATTACTTGTGAGACTCAGTTGCTAATTTTATTTTTCTTCTGTGTTTCTACTGAAACCTACAGATATGGTTTGTTTTTTTTTCCAGAATAATGGTTTTGGATTCTTAAATGAAAAAAGAAAAATAAGTTCCAAGGAAGTCAAGTTAAGTATGTATTTTTCCCTTTTTTAAAGTTGGTTTGCATATTCATATATATCATGTATTATATATGTATTTTTGTGTTTTCTATATTCACATATGTTATCGTTGGTTTAAGTCTATTATCATCCTATCTTTTTAAGTCTCCATTGAATCTCTCCTATTACTTCATCCTCTTTCCATCCTTTAATCTCTACTATCCTAGTGCTTTTTTTTCCCTCCTTCCAGTTTTCTACTCTCCCTTTTTTCTGAATATTTACACTTGTCTTGCTCAGTTATTCTCCTACTTTCACAATTTGGTATTTGTCCTTATGTGACTGAGCTATGTCTCCTCCAGGTTATATTATATATAGTTATGCAGTATTTTACAAAATTTTTACTCCTTAATACTGCATATTAGATTATGTGAATTGCGCAACTAGGAGAAGATAAGACTGATCAGTAGAACCTTCTTAAAATCAAATCCCTGTATGTATAAAACATTTTCTCTTTAGAGTAAAAATAAAGCCCACAGATCTTGGGAGAAAAAAAAATTGGCAATGACATTTCAGATAAGGGCCTCATAAAAAGAGTTTATAAAATACTCCTGAGTCTCCGAGCTGGATTGACTCTCTGAACTGCACCCAGCGTGGTGTGTCTCTGTTGTGCTTACCCCCATCAGGGTGTTGCTGTTCATTGCCAGTGAATGTATAGGACTAGTTTTTAATCAGCTCTGCACATGGAAGGAGGAGTGGCATCCAGTTCCGTAATAGCTTGTTCCAGAAACCCTATGAATCTGGAGAGAGGATGAAAGACACGCAAGCGTTGAGGACTCTCCTTCACGGGGTTGCTATGAATTGCCTGCAACTCGATGGCACTTAACAAGAACAACAACAACTGGGCCTCTGCAAGAAATAATACATTTTTTCATCACAAAATAGGCAAAACCCATAAAAAATATTCTTCATAAAAGAGGACATTCAGATGACCAAGACACACATGAGGAAATGTTCAAAATCACTAGTAGTCAGAGAAATGCTAATCAAAACAACAATGAGATATCACCTCACTCCAACAGTAGTAGCAAAGTTCAACAAAGTAGAAAACAATGAATGTTGAAGAACATGCAGACAGATTGCATTGCTGGTGGAATTGAAAAGTGGTGCAACCACTCTCAAAGGTGGATTGGCATTTCCTCAAAAAACTGACCATAGAAATCTCACATGACCCAATTATTCTACTGATATCAAGGAAATCAGAACTGAGACATGAACAGACATTTGCAAACTTATATTCATAGCAGTATTATTCACAAAAGAAAGGAAATAGAAGTATCCCAAATGGCGATCAACAAATGAATTGATTAATTGCATATTAAAAAACAAATTTGGAAGAGAGTATGATAAAAATCTTTTTATGAATAATATATTAAATAACAGAATTTATAAATTAGTATGCTCATTATAGTTTGAAAATGTGTTTAAATATCTATGGTATCTTGACTGTTGGTACTAAGGCTATTGACCATTGATATAAATAATAGGAAGTTTTTGGCAGCTTATTCTTCATGATGCTGTTTATTGGCAAAATATGCTCTGGTGGCATAGTTCTTAAAGACAACCCTCCTCCTCTTTTCTGACAGTTCAAATCCACCAGGGTGTCCAATGAAGAAAGCCAAGAAATCTTCTGCACTATTTACAGCTTCAGAAACCAAATGGGGGCACGGCTATGGGCCAAATCTGATGCTATAGCAATGAGTTTGACATTTTTTAAATTTTACAGATATTCTCTGGCAATGATTATTATCTTACAATGATTTTAGAATCTAAATTTCTAGATAATTACATGTATAAGCATACTGTTATCATAATAGTCGAATGTGCATTTCCATGATGGCTATGGTCCATATATACTTATGCATCTATAAATATATTTTGCATGTTATATTTATTTTATAAGTAATATTCATACAGTGTATACTCATATTACACATACAAAAAGCTTATATTAGATTTAGTTGTCAAAAGATTTAGGTATAAGAGTCTCCTTTAATATTTTCATTTTGCTTTTGACTTTTCATTGGATGACTCAAATTTTAAGCTTTTGACTAAATCTTTAATTTTTTAAGCTTTATTTTTTCTTATAATTTTAATGAGCGTTTACAGAGATTTTGGATTTCCATTCATTTATTGCTGACTTCTCTCCCTACCCAGCCCTTGCCCCCCCCGCCCCCCAGTTCGCACCTCTCTTTCAAAAGTAAAAGAAACACTCCATCCCTGGTACACAATACCCCCGCACCCCTCCTGCTGCCCCAAGTACATTCCACTATGCAACCTTAATTGTGGACTCTTGTGATAACCATAATACACTATCATACATTGCTTTTAAATTATTAACTCCCTCACCTGTTTCAGTGCAGTAAAAATTGTATGTAAGTATGCCACTTTAGTAAATATTTACCTCTACCAGTTGTGTGATAGCTATTCCATTAATTATTGGGGTCTTAATTTTTTGCTGATTACTAACACACCTTGAACCTTTTCATTCATTATCATTAGTTCTTAATCATATCCTATGTCTTGAAATGGTTCAGTGTTGCATAAATATCTACCAGAAAGAATAAACAAGAAAATTACTATATATAAACAGGTAGAATCAAGTGATAAGAAGAAAATTAACTATGAATCCTCAAAAGAAAGTCATTTGATAAATGGTTTATACTTTCCTAGAGGAGCTGTGGTAACCTGTCTGTAAGGTGGCGTGCTGCTAAACAGAAACAGCTTAATTTCACCACTTGTTCTGGAGAAGAAACATGGTCTCTTCTAGGATTTACAACCTCGAAACACTGATGTAGGATTCCTGTTGTGTTAAAACCTGTCCAAGGACACTAAGTTGTGTTGAGATACTTTTTCTAGTATCCTTATGGAAAACCTTAGTGAAGAAGTACCATTTGAATTTAAACATGAAATTCATGCTAGGTACAAAGTGAGACCAAATGATATAGAAGTCACAGGATGCGGTCACATGTTTGGTGAAAATCTTTTTTAAGAAAATTAGTTTTTAATTTATCAGATAATGCCTTGGCTTGGCTGAACTATTCACAGTCATGTGAATAAATGGTCAATAAAAAAGAAAGAAGGAAATAGAAAAGAAATAAAATTTATACATACATTTTGAAAATGTGACTGTGAAAACAAATGTGATAGTTAAGCCATTACTCCAACATCAGCAAACTCCCATAAGTATTATGGGAGTCTAGGCACTAGGAGGAATTCTTTGTTGTTGTCGTTGTGTACCATAGAGTTGTAACCTACACATAGCTGACCCTCCAGAAGGTTTTCAGAAGTAGTTAATTGTACAGGAAGAGATTGCCCATTCTTCCCCCCGCAGAGAAGCTGGTGGCCTCGAACTGCATGCCTGTATGATTTCAGCATAGCTTTTTGCCACTCAGCCACCAGAGGCCACTATGAGGAATTCTATAGGAAATTTGTTTCTATAAGGAAATTAATTAGAAATAAAGACACATCCTGAATATAAATATGGAAAGAGGTAATTTGAGAGTCTGAAAGGAAATTGGTTTTGGCCACCAGGACAGGTATGTTAGGGTATTGAGGAGGTATATCAAAAAAGAATAGAATATTTCAAAGAAAGTAATGAATATCGAATATACTACATCTGGATATTTTTATTTAGTTCTGCAATTGATAAAAAGTCATGATTCAAAATTTTTATTTGGTTTTTTTTGACAATTGTTACTAGAGTTTGATCTGAAGTTTGAAGACAACTGTTCTAATTGTTTCAGTCATTTATGGTGTATGGTGTGTCAGTAAGTGAATATGATTCTTAGAAGTTCTATAGGTAGTATAGAACTTCTTGAAAGGATTTAATCTAGGCTTTAAATATTGACAGGAGCAGATTGTCAATTTTTTCTTTAGTGGGTGTTGAGTTCTTAATCGTTGACACATCAAGATTCCTTTGAATACATTAGTTAATCTAAAATAAAAATACCTAAAATATACAACAATGAGACAGGAAGAAATGAAGACTTGATATAGGAAAGCAGAAATACCAAAGAAATGTAAGAACATTTTAAAGTCAATATTTTGTTTAGGTCCATTTACTGAAAATGATTCCATTATATAGTGATTTGTTTTGTCATAGTATTAAATACCATGTGGTTACCAATCTCTTTATTTACAACTTTATAAACAAAATTTGCATCTCATTGTCTTAAGAAAATCCTTTATTTCCCTTGCATCTAAGATATAGATTATTAATTTCTCATAAAAGGATATAATAAATTGTAAATATTGCTTTTACAACATGGCAATATTTTTTTTAAAAAAAGAAAAAATACCATATCAGTTTAAATTCAAAAACACATATAAACTGTGATTTAAAAACATTTGTTCAAGATTATTCAAATATCAAGTAGAATTTTAATTACATCCTAAAATCCCAACTCAGCATAACTCTAGTGGTAGTTTTTTCTTCTATTTGAACTTTAAGCACTCAATATCTTTACTATCAGAATGCAGTAATTCACAGGATTTTAAATAAGATGAAAACAAATGGGAAAACTAAAAAAAATTAAATAAATCAGCAAATAATCTGATAACTATGGGGAGAACAGAATAGAGAAAGAGTACTAATTTTGGAAATTTGAAGACCTGGGTTAAAAGATTTATTAAGAACTGTGTGAAATAATTTATCACTAACAGTAAAACTAATTTTAAATTGTTTACCTCTTGGGGTTGTTTTAAGAATTAAATAATGATTGCATGACAACAGTCCAGAATAACAGCTGCATAGTAAAGTGGACTGGGGCGGGGTGGTGATGGTGATGGTGGTGTATAACAATAATTTTTGTTTTCTTTCAAAGACAGAAGCGAACTGGGGGAGAGAGGTGGGCAGGGTGGACAATGTTCAACAGTGAATAAGTAAAAATCCATATTCTCTATAAATTCTCATTAAAACCTCAATAAAAAAAGAGTTCAATAATTATGCCAATAAAAGCTACTGAAATGTTAGGAAGGTAGAAAAATTACACTGAAATAGAGTCATATGAACAGATGCTGAAGAAGGCACAAGTGCCTGAAAAACAGAAGCCAGAAATCAAGTGAATATTCTAGAAAAAAGGAATCTGAAATTTATGTGGAGTTACATAAATAGCTATGAGGAAAGGTGTAACTGATCAAAGAAAGAATGGAAGCCAAAAGTGAATAATTGAGAGACAAGGAGTCAGGGGAGAAATAAACAAATAGATAGATGATTTATAGATAAATAGATAGATGATGATAAATGATAGATAGATAGATAGATAGATAGATAGATAGATAGATAGATAGATAGATAGATGATAGATAGATGATAGATAGATAGATAGATAGATAGATAGATAGATAGATATAAATAGTGACAGATGAACTTGCACAAAGAGAGGAAAAGATGAAAAAGAGGGAAGAAAGACTGAAACTATAGATAAAGAGGTTTGTTGTTACTATGTGCTGTTGACTTGCTGGTCACTCATAGTGACCCTGTGTTCTATTTTAACAATTTCTGCTGTCCTTAAGCTTTTTATTTGCAGTCAGTATATCAATCCTTGTTGAATGCCTTCCTAACTTTTGCTCACACTTTACTTTTCCAAACATGATTTCCTTTTCTAGAAACTGGCCCCTTCAAATTACATTCCCAAAATATATGTAATGAAGTCTACCCATCATGCTTGCTACCTAGGAGCACTCTACCCACACGTCTTTCAAGACATATCTATTTCTTTGACATTCAATTGTATATTCAATACAGCAGAAATTGTTAAAATAGAACACAATCAGGCAGAATTTCTTTCTGTTATACACAGAACCACTTTGAGTATGATTCAAGTCCAAGACACTTATAAAAACATGATTGGGGTAGCATCATTTTTACTTCACTGACTCCATACAGAGCATTCAAAGCATTAATAGCACAAACCGATCCCCATGATGTTAAAGAGGTCCCTATTCTTCCATACTTGTTTCTTTCAATTTTAACATCAACTCCTCCATGCCAGGACCTTTAATACAAGAGGAAGATGAGTAATCTTCCCCCATACTATTTACTGCTATGGGTCAGTTATGACATGATTTACAACAATAATGACTGGATACACTAATCTGCTTCAATGGCAACAACACATAAATCACAGAACATACTTAACTATTAAGAGATGAATTAGAGAGTAACAAGTTGCAATTAAAGTAGGAAACAGTCAAAATAAATATCTTCTCTCAGGACAATTTCTCCAGTATGCTCAAAGGCCATTTGACCTTCAATCTAGTAGCTTCAGGCCAGTGTTGCACAGCTGCTAATCTTTGATGTTGCAGTGTTTGACTAATTGAACATATCAGTATTTTGGGGTTTTTATCAGTTCTAATTGTGTTATTAAAATAATTCTTGTTATCTCTGCAGTGCTTGGTCCTATTAGTTCTGCAATTACATCATTTTGTATGGTTTAATTTCCATTTCTTAGGAAATTTCAAATGAGCACTTAAGGGAAGAATATTCTGAGCTTATTATTTACCAAACAGCAATATTATTGAGGCTGTTACACTAAAATTGTATCTGACTCAACAAAGCAACATTTTCTAATTTTCTTTTTGAAATTTATAAATTTATTTTTCCAACCTTCCTTTTTATCTTTATTTTTTAAATTACATTCCTTGAGTAACTAGATAACTTTTCACACATAATCAGGTGTTGGTATTTGCAATAGACATACCATGGAACATTGCCTATCAGATAGAACCATATAAATACAATAAATACTACTTGGTTTTGTATAGTTATATCTTTTAAATTTATAATTTATTTATTTCATGGACACTAGGGCTTACATATAACAATGATCATGTATTAAATATTATTTTTGCATTATAATTCTCTATAAAAATAGTGTTTTTATATGAAAACTGAAAATATTTCAAAAGGGATGAAGGTATATATAAATATATATATATCCATTGCTCTTTTTGCAGAGGCATATCTGTAATTGTGATTGAATTTTGTCATATACTGCAATATAATTAATTAAAGGTAAATTAAGAAAAACTACACCAGTAAATTGATACAAAGTAGCTTCCATTCAAAAAAAAAAAAAAGAAAAGAAATATTTTAATTGAACAATAGACAACTGTGTATAAGAATATGTGATAAAAATCTTTTCAGCTTTCCTGTTATGGAATAATAGGAAGATTTAAAAAAAAATAATGAACATGTCAGCATAAAATAGGGCATTTTTGTGGCCCATTTCTAAGGAGTTGCACTTCCAACCCAGGCATGCACTTTGAATTCCCCAGTTGCTTTGTAGAAAAATTATGGACAATCTCTTCTGGTGAGATTAGTGAGTTCCAACTTGATGGAACACAACAACAGTTGTTGTTGTTGTTGTTATGTGCCATCGAGTCGTTTTTGACTCATAGCGACCCCTAAACCTTGCTCTATCCTGCGCCAACCGCACTGCCTCTGACACACACATCCCGATTACCCCAGTCACTGAATCAATCCATCTCATAGAGGGTCTTCCCCTCCTGCGCTGTCCCTCCACCCTCCGAAACATGATGTTCCTCTGCAAGGACCCATCCCTCCTGGCAACATGTCCAAAGTATGTCAGACGAAGCCACAGAATCCTTGCCTCCAAGGAGTAGCTTGGTTTAATCCTAACCAAGATGAATCTGTTTGTTTTCCTGGCAGTCCATGGTACATTCAGTACTCTTCTCCAGCACCACAGCTCAAAAGCATCCACTCTCCTTCTGTCCTCCCTAGTCATTGTCCAACTCTCTGATGCATAACAAGCGATTGCAAAGACCATGGCCTGTATCAGGCGCACTTTAGTCTCCAGAGAGACACCGTTGTTCCTGAGTACTTTAGAGAGGTCCCTAACAGCAGACTTTCCCATCGCGATACACTTTTTGATATCCTGACTGCTGGTGCCAAGAGTGTAGACTGTGGAGCCGAGCAAACTGAAGCTGTGAACAATCTCAATCTCTACTCCATCCATCCTGACGCTGCCAATTGGTCCAGTGGTAAGAATCTTTGTCTTCTTGACATTGAGCCTCAGTCCATACTGAAGGCTGCAGTCCTTGACCCTCCGCAGCAAGTGCATGAGGTCCTCCTCAATTTCAGCAAGCAGGGTTGTGTCATCTGCATAACACAGATTGTTAATAGATCTTCCACCAATCCTGATGCCACAATTCTCCTCATAGAACCCAGCCTCTCAGATAATCTGTTCTGCGTACATGTTGAAAAGGTTGAAACACATCAAATCATCATGTATTGGAATAAACTTTAAAACTTTGTTTTTATTTTACTACAGGGAGAAATAAGATCAGCATAAGAATTTCAATATTGCACTCAAAACTCAAACTGATACTGCCTTTGATTTAGTTTTGACTCAGTAGAAAGAAACTGTCCATCTTCCTTCCCACAAGTCAGACACACTAGCTTTTGGATTAGGAGAGCATCTCAATACAGATTAAGACATTAGAGTTCCAATCAATATTGTAATGCTCTGATGGCTATTATTGTTACGTGCTACTCAGTCAACTAGGGCTTTATGAACTATAAATCCATATCTTGCCCTATTCTGTGCATCACTATATACTCCACATGCTTAAGCTAGCAGTTTCAGTGAATGAGTCAATCCATCTTGTTGAGGGTCGTCTTCTCTTTATGTCGCCTCCATCTTTCAGCATGATTTATTTTTCCAAGAACTGACTACTTCTGACCATACACTCAAAATACGTGAAACAAATTTTTATCATCTTTGCCTCTAAGGAGCACCCTTGTTGAACTTCCAAGGTAGACTTGTTTGTTCTTTTAGTAGTCCATGAGTGAATCAGTATTTTTTATCAACACAACAAGTCAAAGACATTGATTATTCTTCTATCATCCTTATTAATTTTCCAACTTTCAGATGGATAGGAAATAAATGAAAATATCATGGCTTGTATCAGGTACACCTTAGCCTTTCAACTGACATCAATACTCTTGATCACTATGAAGAGATTCTTGGCAGCAGATTTCCTGAATACAACACATCTTTTGATTTCTTGATTCTTGTTATCATGGATGTTGAGTGTAGATCCAAGCCAAATGAAATAGTTAACAACTTTAATTTTTCTCATCTATCATGATGTTGGTCTAAGTTGTGCCATTTGCATAATTTGTGTAGGTGTATATTTGCTCATTTATAGTTTGCTCTTATGATTCTAGCAATTGTCTGTCAGTTTAATATATTGCAGTGATCCATTTGTTGGTTGCAGGATGTACTCAATTTAATGAAGAGACTAGATAAACCCCTATTGGAGAGGCTAACCAACCATATTTGCATATTTCCATCCATCCACATGGCAAAGTCAAAGTTTAGGAAAGCAATTTTGAACAATAATCCCTTAACATAACAGAGGCTTATGAAACTATTTAATGGAAGGAGAGAAAAGTTGACAAAAAAAAGGAAAAGAAATAAAGCATGTACTTTATTTAAGTACAAATATAGCAACTGCATCCATAGATGAGGCCAAAAGTTTACATATGGTTCTAGATGACATTTTGGCCATTTTCAGATTTTTTTTTTTTATGTGTGTATGATTTGTTGCTGTTATAGGCTATTAAATTGGAACCAACTCATAGCTGATCCTCTAGTGAATTTTCAGAGACTGTCACTTGCATGAGACAAGATAACTGTTCTTTGTACCGTGGAGTAGCTTTTGGATTCAAACCACCTGCATTTTGGTTGGCAGTTCAACCACTTACTAACTACTCTACCAGATCTCCCTAATATGTAGTACGTGCCTCCTACCTTGTTTCTCTTTTCAAGGAGTGCTTTGTTTATTCGGGGCCT
>NW_006399850.1:9014677-9016374 GCF_000299155.1 Elephantulus edwardii
TGATTTTTGTATATTAATCTTGTATCCTGCCACTTTGCTAAATTTGTCAACTATGTCTAGCAGTTTTCTTGCTGAGTCTTTAGGGTTTTCTAAGTATGCTATCATATCATCTGGACCAAGGACTAAAACCAAGAGAGATAATTTTCTTTTCTCTTTGCCAATTTGGATACCACTTATTTTTTTCTCTTGTCTTATTGATATAGATAATACATTCAATACAATATTGAATAAGAAAGGTGATAGTGGGAATCATTGCCTAGTTCCTACTTTAAAGGGAATGTCTCTAATCTCTCTCCATCAAGAACAATGTTGGCTGTCAAATTTGTGTAAATACTTTTTACTATGTAAAAGAAATTCCCCTTTATTTTGTTGAGTATTTTAATCAGGAAAGGGTGTTGGATTTTGACAAGGTAGAAGGCATCTTACTTCCTGATTTCAAATACTACTACACTGTAGTGGAGGTCAAGAAAGAAAGAGTGGTACTAGTACAATGACAAACACTAAGATCAATGGATTAGAATTGAGAATCCAGAAATCAGCACATCTACCTATGGTCAACTGATTTTCTAAAGAGAGGAAATCAATTAAGTGCAGATGGTGTTGACAAAACTGAAAAACTATCTGTAGAAAACGCAAGCAAGATCCATACCTCACTCCATACACAAAACCCAAATCCAAGTGGATCATGGACCTAGAACTAAAACCAAGGACTATAAACTTTATTAAAGAAAAGCTTGGAAGAACTCTAGAAGTTCTAATCCATACCATAAACAGTCTTTCAAGCATGCTGAAAAATCTACAATCAGGAGAGGATAAAATATATGAATGGGACTTTCTAAGAATCAAATACCTATGCACATCCAAAAACCTCTCCAATGGGGTAAAAAGGGAAGCTACAGACTGGGAAAAATATTTGGTAATGACATGTCAGATAAGGGACTTACTTTAGAATTTATAAAATACTCAAGCACCACAACAAGATAAAGATAAACAACCCAATTGAAAAATGGACACAGGATATGAACAGACACTTTACCAAAGAAGACATTCAGATGGCAAACAAACACATGAAGAAATGTTTAAAATCCCAGCTCTAAGAGAGATGTAAATCAAAACAACTATGAGATATCATCTTGCCCCAGTAATAATAGCAAAATTTAACAGATCAGCAAACAACAAATGCTGGTGAGGTTGTGGAGAAACTGGAACCCTTATTCACTGTTGGTGGGAATGTAAAATGGTGCAATCACTATGGAAGGCAGTATGGTGCTTTCTCAAAAAGTTGTAAACAGAAATACCAATTGACCTAGCAATTTCACTATTGGGAATATACCCCAAAGAAACCATAACTGCCACGCAAGCAGATATATGCACAACCATGTGTACCACAGTTTTGTTCACAATAGCAAAGAGTTGGAAATAACCTAATTGCCCAGCAGCAAATGAATGGATAGAGAAGTTGTGGTATATTCACACAGTGGAATACTACACTGCATTAAAAAAACAAGGAAGTCATGAAATATTTTACAAAATACGTGACCTTGGAGGACATTATGCTGAGTGAAATATCTCAGTCACAAAAGGATAAATACAGCATAGTGCTACTGTTGTAAAACGGGCTGACATTGGGGTTGGGGGAGACAGAGAAAGATGGAAAAAATTATGTGTACTGCATTGAAACAGATGAGAGAGAGAGA
>NW_006399850.1:9020799-9025929 GCF_000299155.1 Elephantulus edwardii
ATCAGCTGTGAAAACTAGGCCAGGAGCTGATTGTGGAACAGACCACCAACTACTCATATGCAAATTCAAGCTAAAGCTGAGGAAAATTAAACCAAATCCAAGGCGACCAAAATATGACTTTGAGTCTATCCCACCTGAATTTCAGAACCATCTTAGGAACAGGTTTGAGGCTTTGAACACTAATGTGAGAAGGCCAGAGGAGTTGTGGGAGGATATCAAGGGTATCATCCAGGAAGAGTGCAAACGGTCATTGCAAAGACAGAAGAGGAAGAAAAGATATGCACATTGCACATTAAATTAATAACCAAAAGACCTTGTGATTAACTTTAAAAAGTCATGTTGTAAAAAGTCTAAGGAGTGCAATTCCATTCTGATATTTTCAGGCCCATATAAACCAAAGTTGATTTGATGGCAATAAAATGTTTGGTATATACCTGTCTCAGTGCAACTTGATATAATTTCTTGTCAGTGAGCAGATTGTATTTATTTAGAATTATTAATAATAGATAGCTCATGTGATTATTTCAAATTTTGCCTGTTTCTACAGTTGTCTGTTAAAACATTTTATTTGTATATTGTTGCAATTATATTTACATTATATGTCTATAAAATTTAAAATGCTTTCACTTATTTCAAAAAAATTATTCTTTCATTCTACTACTATGTTAGCAGCCCTGAGCAGTATATCTATAGTTACAGAACATTTACAGAGTCCCATATGGGAAATATTATAAGGTTGAAAAGAAATGCAAAATTATTTTAAAACATATTTTTACACTATTTAATGTAATTCACTTTAATTTTTTAAATGTTTAAAATGGCAAAGAAATACATCAATGAACAGAGGATGAGATGCCGAAAATACTGTAACTTTCTATTTAAAAGCATAAAGGCTAGCAATGTTAAATTGACTATCATTCTACTTTAGAATTTTCTTTCTCTTCATTAATATTGATCAGTCAGAAGTATAATTTCTAGTTAGAAATTCCAAGTGCAGTCTGAAACACAGTTTCTCCACAGTACAGAATGAAGCAAGGCTCTAGGCAACTTGGCTCAGCAGTAGCAGTCATATTTCATTTTGCAGGGAATGCAGAAGGATTATTAAATGCAAAGTTAATTGCATAATACTATTCACACCTTTTGTTCCGAGGATCAAAATGAGTCGAAGCCCACATGATGGAACATAGCTCAATACAGATGCTGATAGTAACTTTTTACTCAGTCTTTCTCTTATCAGATTTAACTGTAAGCTTCCTAATGGAATTTGACTTTATGAGTGAGGATCCTCAGTATTGAATCCCTGTGGAATTTCTTGTGCTTTTTGTACCTCTCAAAAAGTCAAAGACATTTTGATTCAAAAATGTATGCTCATGAAATACATTGTAAATGAAAGATTGTATAAAACACAATGTACATGCTTGAAAAGCAATGTATATGAATGATTGAATGCAAACCAATAAATGTTGTTGTTGTTGTTGTTATGTGCCATTGAGTCACTTGTGACTCATAGCGACCCTATCTATGTACAACAGCCCTAAATTCCGCTCTGTCCTGTGCCAATCGCACTGTCTCCGACACTCCCATCCCAATTATGCTAGTCACTGAATCAATCCACCTCATAGAGGGCCTTCCTCTCCTGCGCTGTCGTTCCACCATCCCAAGCATGATGTCCTTCTCCAAGGACCGGTCTTTTCTCACAGCATGTCCAAAATATGTCAGATGGAGCCTCAGAATCCTTGCCCCCAAGGAGCCACCCGGTTTAACCCTTTCCAGGACAAATCTGTTTGTTTTCCTAGCAGTCCATGGTATTCTCAAACCAATAAATAGATGTTAAAAATTTAAAAGACAGAAAAAAAATAAATGTATATTCTATCTTCCCTATTGCTGGCTTAGTTTTAATTGGCTTTCTAATCCTTGTGGCCACATGTTGTGAACTGAATTAGATTCTCCAAAACTTTTTTTTTTTTTTAATTTTAGGAGAGAGGGTTTCTCCTTTTTATGTTACTGCAATTTTACCACTGTACAATCAATCCTACATCTATTCATCCCTGAGTTAGAACAGAATGGATTAGAGAGGAACAGAGGGAAGACAGTTGCCAAAGAACTCCAAGGATTGCTAGCAGATTCTAGAAACTAAGAGACAGACTCACAGAAGCAATTGACAGAGTCAAGACCCAGATTTGGACTTATAGCCTCCAAAAGTATGTGAAAATAACTTTCTATTCTTTAAAGCCACCCACTGTGGTATTTCTGCTACAGCAGGATTAGTTACTAAGACACCACACAAGTTGCTTAGCAATCCTCTTTGCATATCCTTACTTTGTCCAATTTTTATACTGGAAGTTCCAAATGTCAGCTATTTTTTTCAAATAATCTGCCTTTAAACCTCATCTGTTTCCTTCTCTGATCTTCTTCTGGATTTTCTGTTTCAAAGAAAACTATGCTTTACTTTCCACAACCCTATTTTCAAAATAATACCTTTTTAAATTAAAATTAATAAATTAATTCATCACATAATTCCTATTAACTCTTCCTTGCTATCTTCATCTGCTGTTAAGGACATCTCCAAAATACAGAGTAAGGATGTCAGTTTAAAGACTAAGGTGCACCTGATCCAAGTCATGCTATTTTCAATTGCTTCCTATCCATCTAGAAGTTGGAAAATCAATAAGGATGACAGAAGTTAAATTTTTATGTTTGAACTGTGATGTGGAGAAGAGTACTGAACAAACCATGCACTGCCAAAGGAACAAAGTGTAACAAAATTGTTACTAAGAGCATGGATGGTAAAACCCCCATCTTACCTACTTTGGGCATGTTTTCAGGATTGACCAGTCTTTGCAAGAATGTATCACACTGAGAAAAGTAGAGAATTAAAGAAACAGAATAAGAAACTTAACAAGATAGACAGAATGACTGTAAAAAGGGCACAGGCATGTGGAATATTGTGCGAATGCTCAGGATAGGGCATGGTACAGATCTGTTGCTCACAAGGTCACTAGAACTTGTAGTTGTCTAAATGGAACCTAACAACAATAAAAATTTCATCTAAGTTGTCAATGTTATGCATGTGTTTTTTGTTTGTTTTTAAGCAGGAAGGTTTTTATTTGTTTGTAAATATGAGTTGCTATTTATTTGCAATTTCATTAGAGCCATGTTTAGGTTGTCAGTTCTTCATTTTAATTACTTAAGAAGAAAAAACTTTGCTTTTATGACTTTCAAATTGACAATCCTATTACTTAGCACTTGTTACAGAAGATCAAGGAATACAACCTTCAATATGGACTGCATCTCAATGTCAAAACTACAATGATTCTTACCACTGGGCCTATAGGCAGCATCATGATGGTGAAGAAGAGACTGAAACTGTGAACAACTTCTTTTTACTTGGAGGCAAAATTAACACCCTGGGTATCAGTATTCAAGAAATCATGAGATCCATTGCACTAGGAAAGTCTGCAGTTAGGGACCACTCTAAATTACTGAGAAGTAATAATGTCAGTTTGAGGACTAAGATTCAGGCCATGGTTTTACTGATCACTAGTTATGCATCTGAGACCTGGACAATGAATAGAAATGACAAGAATAATTAATGCCTTTGAGTTGTGGTATTGGAGAAGCGCACTGAACATCCCGTGAACTGCGAAAAGAACACACAAATATGTCTTGGAAACGGAGAAGTCAAATTACTCTTGGGAGGCAAGGATGATGAGGCTCCACCTCACATATTTGGGCATATTGTTAGAGGGGCTGTTCCCTGAAGAACAACATGATGCTTGGGAGGATGGAGGGTTGGTGAAGGAGAGGAAGACTCTCAATCAGATGATTTGGCATGGTGACTGCCACAATTGGCTCTATGTCAGGAAACATGAAGATAGCACAAGGTAGCAAGGGGTTCAGATCTGCTGTTCATAGAATCAGTATGAGTCATACTCAATGAGAGTTAACAACATTATTTAACAGTATAAAATTATTTTCTTTCAGTAATATTTGTTTTATTACTCTAATTAGTTTACATTTTTTGCACTTAAAACTTTGATTCTTAGGTTTCAGTCAGTAGAAGAGATTTAACTTTTTCCCTTTTTAAATACATGTGTGATAGATGCAAGACCATATTATGGCTCTCTTGAACTTGTTTCATTTAATTTCCTTTTGGGCTTGTTTCAGCCATCGACTTGATTTTAACTACTCCTACTTACTGAGTTTGCTTATTATCTTGTTTCATGGATGTAGTCAATCTAATTCCTCTGTAAAGTAGTTATTGAAACAGAACAGAGGGAAGATGCATGGTTTAAAATCAGGAAAGCTGTGTGTAGGGGTTTTATCTATTCTGTATACCTAATCAATATGAGACCCTAGTGTGTCAAATGCGATAATGGTTACCCACCCATGGTAGACAGTGTTTGATGGAACTCCCCAATTAAAACAAGCTTGGAAGTAGGTGTGGCATCAACTTCTGAAATACTTGCCTCTGGAAACCCTATGAATGTGGAGAAATGATGAAAGTTATACAAGCGTTCAGGTCTTTCATGATGAAAGTTATACAAGTGTTTGGGTCTTTCATTCATAAGTTTGCTATGAATCATCTATGACTCAATGGCACTTGACAACAATAACAATGACAATGTAGAGAGAGCTCTGTTGGCCTAGTGGCTGGAAAGTTATGCTACCAAGCCATAGGTGAATTATTTTAATCTGTGGCCCTCAGGTCTCATTTTAGTTGTTTTTGACCAAACATTCTTCTAAGTGGTATAGCACTGGTCTGTCCATTAGCTGTACAGAGGTAATGCATGGTTGCTATGATTCTAAACACTGTGACACTGATGTGTCAAATGCAATAATGGTTACCCATGGTGGGCAGTGTTTGGTGGAGCTCTCCAATTAAAACAAGCTTGAAAGCAGGAATGACATCCACTTCAAAAATAGCTTGCCTCGGAAACTCTATGAATGTGAGAAACGGTGAACATCATACAAGTAGTGTTCAGGTCTTTCATTCATAGGGTCACTGTGAGTCATCTATGACTCAACAGCAAATAACAGCAACAAGTTTCTTTACAAAATTAGAATACATTGTTTTTTATACCAGATCCTTCCCATGTCCCTCACACCCCAACCATCAAATTGTGCAAC
>NW_006399850.1:9027224-9032272 GCF_000299155.1 Elephantulus edwardii
TTGCCTGCCTAGCAGAACTAACAGATGAGGATGAACCATATATCACAGTGGAATGTACCTCTGTTCTCTCCCTAAAGACTCATTATAAAAACCCTCCCCAATATCCCTCTATGAGTCAAATGCTCTATGAGATTCAGTGACTGGAGTAATTGGGAAGGGTGTATCGGAGATGGTATGATTGGCACGGGACAGTGCAGAGTTTAGGGCTGTTGTACATAGGGTCGCTATGAGTTGCAAGCGACTCAAGAGCACATAACAACAACAACAACATATTCCAAGCCATGGAATAGCTGCTGGGTCATATGAAATTTCTATATTTAGCTTTTTTGAGGAAGCACCAAACAACCTTCCAGAGTGGTTATACCATTGTACAATTCTACCAACAATCTCACCACATCTTCTCCAATATTTATTACTTGCTATCCTGTTAAACTGCTACTGGAGTGAGATAGTACCTCATATGGCTTTGATTTGCATCTTATTATTAACAGTGATTTTGAGCATTTCTTCATATGTTCATTGGTCATTTGAATATCTTCTTCCATGAAAATTCTATTCATGTCTTTTGCCCATTTTGTAATTGGGTTAGCAGTCTTTTTCTTCTTGGGGCTGAGGAGTACTCTGTAAAGTTTGGTTATAAGACTCTTATCTGAGCTGGTATTACCAAATGTTCCCAGTTTTCACCCTCTTGGAAAAAGTTTTTTACATGCACAGAAATTCAATATTAAGAAGACTCCATTCAACAATGTTTTCCTCTTTAGATTGTGCATTTCTGTATTGTGTATTTGTCAGTCTCTTTAGACCTTGGACTAGTACTTCTAAGCTTGATCCCAATTTTTCTAGTATGAACTCTGTTGTTTTGGGATTTACTTTCAGGTCTCTGAACCACCTTCAGTTAATTTTTGTGTATGGTGTGAGATGTTGGTTCTGTTTTAGATTTCTGCAGGTTGTAATTCAGTTTTGCCAGCATCATTTGATGAAAAGGTTAGAATAGACTTAACTTTTAAGTTAGAGGACTTACGGAAAAAAATCAGAGAGAATGAGAGAAAACTTAATGCAGCTTTATTAAAAGTGGCGGGGGATGGGGGGCGGATAGGGGAACTCCTGGGTGAGGTTCCTCATTCTGAAGATGCAGAATGAGGAAGTCAAACCTCAAGGATATTGGGAAGGGTTTTTATAATGAGTCTTTAGGGAGAGAACAGAGATACATTCCACTGTGATTTATGGTTCATCCTCATCTGTTAGTTCTGCTAGGCAGGCAAGGCCATTCCCTCTTCTTATCAGTGTTTGAGCTCTTCACTCTCCCTCTTGGCCCCCTTCTCCAGATCTAACATTAACTTTATAAACAAAGCATGAATTTTATAGAATTGAAAATCCAGAACACACATTGTCCTGTAACTAGAATTACCTTGATACACATAAAATCTGACCCTGCAGTGAGCAGTCCTTGAAGACGAATTAGATAGTTTCTAGCTTTGTCAACAGACTTTCTGGATAAGAGTTTAAGTGAGAATCAAAGGAGTTATGCTTCAGAAACTTTTTCAATTCACTTAAGGAAAGAAGAGTCAACTTTTACAATGATCATTAACAGTTTTAAATATATATATATTTTAATCCAGCCTTTTGTCTTTCTGTATTGGTCAATATTCTCTTCTGCTATTTATTTGTTTTGTTTTATTCCCCCCCCCCATTTCCACAAGTGGGTAATTACAGCTCTCTGACAGATTTGTTTCAAAAAACACATAGCAGAGTAATTAAGGTGCTATGAGAGAATTTAAAAGTACCAAAATAAACATATATTTTTGGACATGAAATGAACATGTAATTTTACTAATGCAATAATTAGCAATTACTTTTGTACAAAATAATATCTAACTTCCTGTTAGACCTTATTCAGTATTATTAAAAGGATTCCATAATTATGAATTACGAGCATCAGTTATTTATGATGTCTCCTGAGAAGAGGTATATGGCTCATAAATAATTGAGAGCAGAATTAAAACATTTCTTCAAAGGACAGAATTATACTTAATTTACAAATTCATTCTTTTTATAAGAGCAACCCTTGACTCCCATGAACTTTGCAATATGAACCAGATACTGAAAAATAGTCAATTTAGCATGAAACATACTTAATATATGTTTCCAATTAGTTTCAATGATTAAAATGGGTATTTTACAGATATGTATCATAGTTATTCTGTGATGTGCGGGTGTTGATTTGCTGTTCTTTTTTCTCTATCCATGAACTCTGACAGATTATTGCCTATTCCCAGAATTACTATTTGCTCTGTTTCAAAAGTACACTCATCCAGTTATTAAATGTTTCTTTCTTTCTACTATTTCTTTATGCTAAAATAAAATAATAACAATTAAAGAAACTGAATAAACACTATGTGTTAATGTTAATGAATTTCATTCTGGAGGATAAAGGTAAAGATAAACAACTTAATATTTGTTACCCCTTTCTGCTATAATTTAACAAAAGATACAAAAGACAGAATTGAAATAAAATCCCATATTCAGACTAAAGCTAAAAACACCTATTATCATTCTTACTGTAGATACCCATAGACTAATTAACCATCTCCTTAGTTTACTAAACACGTTTAGGGTCAGTTTATACTAGATCTAAATTTAAATGCAGCTTAAAAAAAACAAAGAAAGAAAATTTCCTTAAAATTTATAAGAGAACTAGAGTAATTCACTGGGGGAAAATACTGTAAAGTGTAAACGTTCCTGACTTGAATTTTTGCTTCTTACCATTTTCCTTTCTGTATTATTGTTGTTCTTATGTATCTTTAAGTTGGAACCAACTTATAGCTGACTCTCCAGTAGGTTTTTAGATACAACCTTCAATATGCATTATATTTCAACATCAAGAAGACAAAATCCTCACCACAGGATCTATAAACAACATCATGATAGATGGAGAATAGATTTAAATTGTCAAACATTTCATAGTACTTGGGTCTATAATCAACACCCTTGGCACCAGCAGTCAGGAAATCAGATGTATTGCATGGCGCAAGTCTGCTGTCAGGGAACCTTCCAAATTACTGATGAACAATGATGTTAATTTGAAGGCAAAGTGCACCTGATTCAAGCATGGTCTTTTCAGTCTTTTGGTGTACAGCTGAGAGCTGGATAATAAGATTGACAGAAGAAGAATTGTTGCCTTTGAGCTGTGGTGTTGCAGAAGAATACTGAATATCCTATGGACTTCCAAAGAACAAACAGGTTTGTCTTGGAAAAAGTCCAACCAGAGTGTACCTTGGAGGCAAGTTTGGGGAAGCTAGTCTCCTTAACTTTGGGCATTTGGTAGAAGAGGCTATTCCTTGAAAAGAGCATCATACTTGGAAATCATGGGCATCACAGTTTCTGGCACATAATAAACACTCTTTTAAACAATGTAATTTGGAATGAGAAGAAAGGGGTTTTTTTAAATCTGAAGGGAAGAGAGAATGATCTAAGACAAAGGTATAGAGATAGGAAAGTATTTGTTGATACAGAAAAATCTAGCCTTTTTTAAGGATACATTTTATCCACTAGGTATCCAGAATTTCCTCCTTAACAAGAGCCTGTCAAAAATGGAGGGAAGATACATATAGCCTTATTACTGTCAGGGTAAAAATTGTTTAAAATTTCCCAACAACAGTGAGCCACCAATTTGTTGTACATTCAGATGGAGGTATAGTATTTATTTTACTCTGGACCCTACCAAGACTGAAGAGAGGAAATATGGGTGACATACATGACCTCATTCTTACAAGGTTGACAAGGAAGAGAATATGGATTTGCATAGTACCAACTACCTCACTACTTTGTCATGCTGTATTGATAGAGTGAGGTAGAGTCTTAGCTACCACTGACATCAGCAGAATTAATAAAAGACTATTTACTATTCCTATGGGAGCTCTGGTGGCTTAGTGATAAGGAGTTGTGCTGCCAACCCAAAGGTATGTGGTTTGAATCCACCAGCTGCTACTTAGGAGAAAAATGTACAATCTCCTTCCATGGGACTTACTCCCTCTAATTTTTTCTGGAAGCAGAAGTAGCATCCACTTCCTAAACAGCATGCCTCTGCAAACTCTGTGAACTTTGATAAATGATGTTGGTTATGGAAGGGCCTCAGGCCTTTTGTTTGTGCTTGACTAGGCAATCAACAACAGCAATATCCCCCTGAAGGATCACCTTTACATCTGCATTGACTCAAAGGTGTGTAATAACACCAACAGTAATACACAGTCTTCATTCCACCTTTTGAATGTCAATGACATTGGTGTGTGGTAATAAACCTAGTTATGACTAGAACCTCATACTATTTCATTAATCTTCTGACTTTTGGTTGAAAGTGAATGCTTAATATGTAGCTGGATTCCAGACAATGGTTGGATCTGCAAGGTCAGGAATAATAAATTAGTTCACCACTTTAGTCTCCAAACTCCTCAGTGGGAAACTTAGAGCACTGAATATCTTCTAGATACAGGAGAATAGGGTGGAAAACCACTCAGCAATGCTGAAATATGAGAGGGGGTGAAGTTTTTTCTTTTGACAATTATCCAGTTTTACTGATAACATTTTCTTTTGTGATTCCAGTTCATTGTCTACGAAAAAAGGCCTACTTGATGCTTTCTTTTCTTTTCTCTATCTTTGATGCTTATTTGTAGTTTTGAGTTGCAAGATTTTCCTACAACCCTCTGAGGAGCTATAAAATCTTATCACCAGGGAACTAATTGCTGCAAGTTTACTAGGCATTTTATCTTCTTCTGTACACATTCCAGAATTCCCCTATTGTTTTTGCATCATTTTAGTCATTTTATGATTTTTAATTTTAAATGGAAGAATATGTACTGAAGATACTTCATCTGAATCAAATATGAACTTTTGAGAAGTTTTAATGTAAATGTATTTTTCTTGTTATATTAAAATTTATTTTTAGTCATAAATGTTTTTTCTTGAGATTTTGTACTTATTAAAGCTATAAGATAAAGCATACATTGTTTTTCTCACTAGATCTTTCCCTTTTCCTTTACTCACCCCTCCCA
>NW_006399850.1:9032977-9061493 GCF_000299155.1 Elephantulus edwardii
AGAGGCAATCAATTGCAAGGGACGAGATTGCCTGTCTCTCTCCTACAGAGCAGCTTGTGGCTATCAACTGAGTACTGTCAGGTTGGCAACATAACTTCTTAGGGCTGGGCCACAGAGCTCACTGATAAGGTCTAATACAGTACAGTATGATCATTTCCCTGGGGAAACATCCTATGAACAACCAATCAAAAGAGAAAAACTTTATTGAGGGTGTGGCCTATATTTGAATACATAGGGAAGTCTGGCAAAATTTGCTTGTTTTAGTTCAATCGATTCATAATCCTGAATCTAAATCTTTTCCTATAACTCTTTGATTTGAATCACCAGTATACCTTTCCAATTGACCTTTGACTTTCTCAGTGAAAGGCCACCTGGGAGCTGGGCAAGAGTCCACCCTGACCACACCTTCTGGGGGACATTCTAATCAGCCTGGTGTAAGATGGCTACAGCCAATCAGAAGAGAGTGTGACCACCAACCACATCCTGCCTAACCATCAGCTATGACACAACCCACCTAAGTGTTCTGCATAGCTCCATTTATGGGAACAAGCAGAGGATATCCAATCAGAGTCCTCCTCAGAGAGCTGACCACAGAACAGACCATCCTACCTCCAACCCCCCACATATAAAAACTTTACCCGTAGCTTCCACATGTGTGACTTTACTGCCTTACTCTGCCTTTCTCTGGCCTAAGACAGCAAACCCACCTGAGAGCTGATAATAAACTCCTTTGTTTCACTTCATCTGGTTCTCCAGGCCCTTTTGACCTTACAGTCAGCCTCTGCAACTATATGAGTCAGGAAAAGTCTTTCTCTTGAGAGGTGACTGATGGACCTGGAACTTGTCAAATGTAATAAGCAAGTGAGTTCTTTATTTAGATAAATCAATCAGCTAGTCATTCTATCTCTCTATCTAATTGACCTGTAATATTCTTTGTCTTAATTTCTCTAAAGAGTCCAGACTGAGACACAATCTGAGACAATAATGACAATTAAATATTTCATTATTAATCACATAACTGCTCATTGCCAAAGAGGATTATATTTGTATAGGTTAGCTGTGCCCAGATGGTATTTGTGGTGTTGTTAGGTGCATTGATTTAGTCTTAACTAATCCTGCAGTATATTAAAAATCACTGATATATCTGATCTCATTGTTGCAGCCATTGTGCCAATCCATCTGTGGAGGAAGGAAGGTCTTCCTTCTATTTAACACTCTGCACCCCAGTTTTCCACTTAACCAAGAGAAATCTGGTGGCATAGTGAGTATTGTACTATCAGCCCAAGAGTAGCCAGTTAGAATTCATCAGCTATTCCATCAGAGAAAAAACAATTTCTCCCTATTTGATTTAGAGCCTCTAAAACTCCCAGGAAGGTTAGGTGAGTCAGTTCAAAGGTAATAAGTAAGAGAGATTACTCAACCAAACATGATTAGTCCCTCCTGACTAAAATATATGTCAAATATATATGAGGAAAAATATCTTTAGCTAAATATATTACACATTAACACTAGTACACCTAGAGACAGATACATGAGAGAAAAATTGTTCAAATTACTCACCTTACCCCACGTAAGAGTTCCTGGCTTATTGTTAGGATAGTTATTGGATTTTTTTCCATGCAGTATTTGCAAATTTGATAAATTTTAAATTATGTAACCTAGGGAGCTCTGGTCCCCAATTAAAAGAAACTTGGAAGGAGGAGTAGCATCCACTTCATAATAGCTTTCCTCTGGAAACCCATGAACCTGGGTAAAGGATGAAAGGCACCCAAGCATCGAGGACTCTCCTTCATGGGGTCGCTATGAGTCACCTGCAACTAAACCACACTTAACAACAACAACAGGGAGCTCTGGTAGCCTTGGGATAAGAAGCTGTGCTGCATTCTTGAAGACATGAAGTTTGAATCCACTAGCTGTTTCACAGAAGAAAAATATGCTATCTTCTTCTGTGCAATTTACTGTCTCTGAAAATCTACTGGAGGGCCATCTATAAATTGGTCCTAACTGGACAACACACAACAACAATAGCAGGACAGAGCAGATCTGTTAAATATGTATTACAAGACTGTAATCTGATAGAAGCAGATTGCCACATTTTAATTCATACAATCTTTCTTTCATGCAGCATTCCCTTGCTCTGTTCTTATGACTACCTCCTGGTCAAAGTACAGGTTTCACATGAGAACAATTAATTGTTCTGGGATTCCTATTCTTCTTAGAGTTAGCTACAGTTTGTTGTGGTCCACACAGTCAAATGCCTATGTATAGTCAATGAAACTCAGATAGACATTCCTTTGTTATGCCCTGCTTTCAGGTAAGATCCATCTAACATTAGCTACAATATCCCTAGTACCAAGACCCCTTTTAAACCCAGCCTGGACTCCTGACAGTTCTCTGTTGATGTGCTGCTCTGGTAATTTTTGGATAATCTTCAACAGAATCATGCTTGCACACGATATTAATGATATTGTTTGGTAATTTCCACATTCTGTCAGGGCATCTTTCTTTGCAATAGAACAAATATAGATCTCTTTCAGTCACTTGGCCAGGTGGTTCTCCTCCAGATTTCTTGGCAAGCATATCTAGGGCAGCATCTTTTTGTTGAAATATATCAATTGGTATACCGCCAATTCCTGGGGTCTTGTTTTTGACCAATTCTTTCAGAGTAGCTTCCACTTCTTCCTTCATCACCACAGGCTCACACATTGCTTCATGAAATTCTTCTGTGTCTGCCAATTCTGTTTAGTGCAATGACTCTATATACTATTTCCATCTTCTTTTAATGCTTCCTATATATCATTTAATATCCTGCCCAAAGCATCCTTAAGTATTACAACTCGAGGCTTGAATTTGTTTTTCAGTTCCTTAAGCTTAAGAAATGTTGAATGAAAACGGTCCCTCTGATTTTCTGACTCCATCTCTTTGCACCTTTCATTATAATACTTTACTTTGCCTTCCTGTGCTGCTCAATACAGGTCATGATCTTTATAATCACTTGCTATGTACCAGGAAGCTGGACAATGACTAGGGATAATAGAAGGAAATTTGATGCCTTTGAGCTGTGGTGTTGGAGAACAATATGGAATATAACACAGACTGCTAAAAGAATGAACAAACCAGGCTGCTCCTTGGAGGCAAGGATTCTGAAACTTCTCTGACACACTTTGGACATGTTGCAAGTCCTTGGAGAGTGACGTCATGTTTGGGAGGGTGGAGGGACAACATAGGGGAGGAACACGCTCAGTGAGGTGGATTGATTCAGAGACTGGGGTAATAGGGATAGATATATCAGAGACAACAAGATTGGCACACGATAGAGCAGGGTTTAGGGCTATTGTACATAGAGTCTCTATGAGTCTCAAGTGACTAGACAGCATGTAACAACAACATTACAATCTCACTTTCGCTAACTCATTGTCATCAAGTAGGAACCATTCAAAGCTTGCCATCCAGCAGGTTTTTCAAAGCTATAAATCCCAAGATAGGAGATTGTTAATTTTTCTTCTGTATGACAGCTGATAGATTCAAACTGTCAGAAAGGCATGGCTTTTGGGTTAGTGCAACTCCCTATGGACAATATCACCAGAAGTCCCTTCATTTAACCTAGATATATGTTTTCATTTATATTCAATTATTTGTACTGTGTAATCAAGAAGGCAAAGATTCTCACCACTGGTCCAATTGGCAGCACCATAATGGACAGAGAAGAGATTGAGATTGTTAATAGTTACAGCATGCTCGGTTCCACAATCAAGATTCTTGGTTCAAGCAGTCAGAAAATCAAAAGATGAATTGTACTAGGTAAATCTGCTGTCAGGGATCTCTCCAGAGTACTGAGAAGCAACGATATTAATCTAGAGACTAAGGTGTGCCTGATCCAGTCCATGGTCTTTGCAATTACTTGCTATGCATCAAAGAGCTGGACAATGAGTAAGGATGACAGAAATATTGATACTTTTGAGCTGCGGTGCTGGTGAAGAGTTTTGAACTTACATACCATGGACCACTAAGGAAACAAATAGGTCTTTCTTGGAGAAAGTAAAATCAAGATTTCCTTGGAAGCTAGGATTTTGAAACTCTGTCTCATATACTTTGGCCATGTGGCCAGGAAGGACCAGTCCTTGGAGAAGGATATCATGCTCAGAAGGATGGAGGGACTGCACAGAAGAGAAGGATCCTGGATAAGAAGGATTGATACAGAAGCTGGGGCGGTGGGGGTAAGTGTGTTAGTGTATCAGTATCAGTGAGACTGGCTCAAGACAAGGCAGGCTTCAAAGCTATAATACATAGGGTTGCTATGAGTTGCAGGTGACTCAATGCACATAGCAACAACAACAATTTTGTCATTAGATAATATATATGTAGCACATTCAGGGGGAATAAAGTATGTATGATGGAAGTTTATAAAAAATGTGCTGTTTGTTCAGCAACAGATTGAACAGGTATAGAGAAAAGATACACTCCTAATACATGTCTTTCTTCATTTTAAACCATGCAATGTTCCCTTCTTCTGCTTGGATAGCCAATTTCTGGTCTAGCCATAGGGCTCACATGATAAATGATCTGCGATTCCCATTCTTCACAATGTTATCCACAATTTATAATGATCCACACAGTCAAATGTCTTTGCATATTGGATAAAACACATTTCTGATACGCCCTGCTGTCATATCAGTTCAAATTTTTATGTAAGAAGAAAATAAACTTCCCAACTAAATGATTGAAGTTTTGAAACTCTAACCACAGATACATTTAGATTTTACCTAATGCAGACATAAGGAATCTTGTTAGTACAGTAGAAGAGTAGGTTGTTGTTTATTGAAAGCTTGTCAATAGACTTGCTGATCTGCTTTTATAAAGTTTATATAAAAAAATCCTATGAAATAGTTTTACACTGTTTCATGCTGTGTCCATGAATAATAATTGATTGAATGCCATTCAACAGCAAAATGTAATATTTACAGAGAATTCTAAGTGGTCATAAAGGAAAATTTTTTTATCTGGGTCCTAAATAAAATCTGATTTCAGGAAGAAGAAATGAGCTAATCCAGTCTAATTGGATAACAGATTCATTTTACAAATGTAAAAATAAAATTTAGAATGGAAAAAAAACTGTCCAAGTACTGAAAGTGGAAAAAATGCATACAAAGTTAATTAATGCATCTTAGAAATTGGGTTAATATCTAGAATTAGGAGCCCTAGTACTGCAGTAGTTAAACCACTTAACTGCTAACCAAAATTTGATAAATCAAACCCTCCAGCTTCTCTGCAAAAGAAAGATGTGCAATATAATCAACTTCTATAAAGATTGACAGTCTTAGAAATCCTAAAGAGACCTATATACAGTCACTATGAGTCATAATTCATTTAAATGTTGTGGATAAAATTAATAATCAGGACAAATGTGTAAGAAAATCAGGTAATGTAAAGCCAATCTTTAGTTGTTGTTAGTTGCTGTCAAGTTGATTATGACCCATACACACCATATGAACAACAGAGCTAAATCCTGTCCTATCCTGTGCTAACCTCACAATCTCTGACACACTCCAGCTCATCCTTATAGTCACTGTGTAAATCCACCCGGTTCAGGGTCTTCCTCTCTTTTACTTCCCCTCCATCCCACTCCCAGAGCTTTCCAAGCACAATGTCCTTCTCCGAGGAGTAGCTTTTCCTAGCAATATGCAAAAGTATGTGAGAGAAGGTTCACCATCCATGCCTCCAAACTACTCTGGCTACACCTTCTCCAAGTCATATTTGTTTTTATTAGGCATTAGTTAAATAATAATCAGGGACAAACCCTTCCACCACCATAGGTCTTTAACAAAAAAAAAAAAAAAAGAGATGTTAGGCATTTTTACTCTTGTAAATTAACAGAAGTTAAAGGAAAATCTTGGCTTCACAATCAACACTCTTGGCACCATCTGTCAGGAAACCAAGAGATGAATTGTATTGGGAAAATCTACTGTCAGGGACTTCTTCAAAGTACTGAAGAGCAATGATGTCAGTCTGGAGACTAAGGTGTGCCTTATCCAGGCCATAATCTTTGCAATTGCTGGCTATGTGTCAGTGAGCTAGACAATGACTACTGATGCTAGAAAGAGAATTGAAGCCTTTGAGTTGTGGTGATGGAGGAGAGTATTGAAGATACCACGGACTGCCAGAACAAATAGGTTCGTCCTAGAGCGGATGAAGCCAGCCTGCTTCTTGGAGTCAGGATACTGAGGCCTCATATGATATATTTTGAGAATTTTGCAAAGTGGAATCAGTCCTTGGAGAGGGACTTGGAAGGATAGAATGATGGAGAAAGAGAGGGAGATCATTGTTGAAATGGATGGATACAGTAGCTGGGGAAATGAGGATAGGTGTGTCAGAGACAATAAAGTTGGCACAGGATAAAGTAGGTTTCAAGGACGTTGTACATAGGGTCACTTTGAGTCACAGCACATAACAGCAATAGCAAAGGAAGTTCAGGATATCACAGTGAGTCATAAACCAATATGCAGAGTTAAATCCAAGGTGACATAACACCTGTCCTGTCTCTATAAATTTTTAAAGTGCATATACATTTACAAAATGTCAACATGAAAATTCATTGCTGTCAGTTGCTTCTCAGGCATTTGGTGTTGGGTACTTTAAAGTCGACAAAGAGTCATACATAGTATCTCTAGGAACAACAGATGAAAACCTTGCCCTATAATTGTATCATGGAGGTGTAATACTTACTTATTGCTCTTCTATCAGAATCAACGCATTATTGACCCTAAGTGGGTTTTCATTTTAATTAATTTTAATGAAAGTTTACAGACACTTTGGATTTCCATTAATTCATTGTTGCACTTTTCTCCCTGTCCGCCCCTGCCCCCCCTCCCCAGTTCTCTCTCCTCTGTGAAAATTAAAAGAAAAATTCTTTCATTGTTATACAATCCCTCCCCCCAAGTCCACTCCACTATACGGCCTTCGTTCTGGACTCCTGTCATGAAAATATTACCTAATCACATATTCCTTTTAAACAGTTCTCTCCCTCATCTGTTTCAATGCCGTATACATTATTTATCCCCTCCTTCTCAGTCTCCCCCAACCTCGATGTCAGCTTTATAACAGTGGCACTATGCAGTACTTTTCCTTTTGTGACTGAGATATTTCGTTCAGCATAAAGTCCTCCAGGGTCACCCATTTTGTATGTGAGAGGCTGTACATGGTGTATGAGGAGATCACTGGTGAAATGCCAAGCAAGATTTTTCCTTTTTTTTTTTCTAACTACAGCTCTGAACATTTCATTAGAGCCTTGACTTTATGTTCTCCAGCTATATTTTGAAATCCTCTGTTCTTTCAGAACTTCTTGCCTTTGTTTTGTCTTTTAGATGTTCTAGCGCAATCTTCAGAATCTTTTCTGACATCCACTTTGGTCTTTTGTTTATCTCTTGTCTTGTAATAACATTTCACTTTCTTTATGGAAATACTGTAATGCCATCCTACAACTCATCTCGTAGTTTAACTGTGGTGTTTTACCTCCGCCCAGTTAGGTGTTACTCCTTCCAATAGCATGAGAGCCTTCTGACCTTGTATAAAATAATGACCTTTTTAATAAGACCTTTTAACTGTTTTAAATTGTAACTGCTTTACTGCTAGGTTTTCTCTAAGTCACAGACTTTTTTCTTTACCCATTACTTTTCCATCTTTACATGATGTGCAGAATTTTTTTCCCTCTGAGAGATGATTCATACCAAGAAATTGAGCATTTAGCAAATGCAGGCATTACAGGCTCAGGATATCATCCTAAATGAGCAACCTGGGAAATTCCAGGTGTTCCCTTTTAATAACCCTTAAACCTACTAAAGTTTTTTCAGGGTATAACCTTCTAGAGAGAAGCTGTCTTTAAATGAAATGCTTGGTAATAACCAAGAGAGACACCATCTTGAAATTTCAAACCTACAGAGCACAACTTGTGATGACTCTGCTGCTAAGGGAAAAGATGACACTTTAGAGGACAGTTTTGTAAACCTACTGATTTGCATAATCTTTCCTTTTCTGAAGATAACCCCACATTTCCCTCCCAAAAGTTCTAAGTAAACATGAATTCTTCCTACACCCCTAACCTAATCTTTACATAACTCCTTAGAACGTGTCTTTACTGAGACCAATTTAAGAAATTCATATGCTCTGTCTCTTATATGCTAGCATAAATAATAAAACTTTTGCTTTTCTAAAGTTTCCAAGATTGGTTTTTCTGGCAAAAGGCAGGCAGGAGAACCATATTTATCCTATAACAAAGGCCTAGCTTGCCCAAGTTTCTGAAAAGCTGCCATCCCATCTTACATCTGTTATTGCTAAACTATTTCCTGGATATCACTGGGTCCACTAACCTGAGGATTTGCCAGAAATTACTCCATCATTTCCTATCATCATCATACTTTATTTCTCCAACTGTTATCTTTATAATAAATCCCAACCATACTACTCTAAGATTAGTATCCCTTATTAATTTTTATTGGTTGGCATACCACCTATTTTTTTTTTATTGGTTAGCATAACACCAAATTGGTTTCATTTACATTGTTTTTCATTCATGTGCACTATGCTTTATATAATCTTTTATTTACATTGTGTTTTATATAACCACCCATTATATATTGTATTCCATAGAATTCATTACCATTGATTTATTATTATTATTGTTATTAATTATTATTATTATCACATTTTCTGGAGTCCTTGATGAACCTTTTCTATTCCTTCACCTCTCCTCTGCTCACCAAACTCTGCTATCCAATTATTTCTACCCCTCCCTTCTTTTCACTCGGTTCCCTCTTTTGGAACTTTATACACATCCTACTAGTTATCCTCCTATTGATACAATAATAGTATATTGTCTAGATACATATACCTTCTCCTCACTTGGAAGGTGAATAAACTGCTTACTTTCCCTGCTGTGATTTTTTTCTAATCTCATGATACCAGCCCACCTAACATAAACCACAAGCTTTTAAATTAGCAGCTAGATGCTCAACCACTGCACCGCAAGGACTATGTAAATGTAAGAACAGTTTTACAGCTTTGACAAATATTAATTACCATAATAAATTTGGGAGTTGTAGTATCTTACTGATAAGAAGCTGCATTGAAATCCCCAAGGCACACAATTTGCATCTACCAGCTGCTCTGTGGGAGAAAGATCAACAATCTTCTCCCATGTGATTAACTGCTCTGAAAACCTGCTAGAGCATTCGCTATGAGTCAGCTGTGACTCAGTGGTACACAACGGTAACAAAATAAGTTACGCCAATTTCATTTCAAGTGAATATTTGCTTATATAACAACTTATTTAATTGATTTTTAAATTTTTGACCTATTGAAAAACATGTTCTCTCTTGGGTAATGGGAAGATAAAGATGAACAACACTCTGTCTTAGCTCTCATTGATCTCAAGAAGCAGTTCAAAAGTCCTTAAGTATTGGTGGAATTAGTATATTTTGTTATTTTCAGTGGCATTAGCACTAAAATTAAGTCTATCTTATTTACTTGGACCTCTCTAAATTTAAAGAAGTATCTCTAAGAATAAGCAAAACTCAAACTTATTCATAGCTGATCTTCCATTGGGTTTCTGACGCTATAAATCTTTTGGGAGGAGATTGCCCATTTTTTATCCCAGAGAGCTCTTGGTGGATTTTAATCACTAGAGAGGTTTGGTCTGGCTTTTGCCTTAGCAGCTCCATTTCCTATAAGCTATATCATCAGGACTGCCTCTATGGATATTAGTATGAGCAAAGTTTATTACTGGCTATCAAGTACACATTTTTATGTCAATTTAAGGAAATAAGGACTAGTTGTCAAAAGGTAATTGTAACATTTACTTTTAAATTGTTATTTATAACTCTTTGACTATAAAAGGGAATTCATGCTTGAGTTAAAATCTTCTACAATTTAAAAAAAATATCTTCTACAATTTAAAACCATTGAGTAATTTGGAATTTGTTGTTGTTGTTATTGGTTTTGTTTTCCATATATTTCATTTGTTAATAATTTTACTTTGCTTAGTTTTTGTTATTTACTTTTTAATGATCAGGAAAATGTAAAAATAAAAAAAAGTATTGCCTGAGAAAGAAAAGTTTTATGACATTCAATGTTCAGTGTTGATAAGTAATGTTTAAGTAGAGCACAGTCACATTTAATCTTAAAAGATGTAAACATGTTGTCTGTGACTACTTTCACTGTCCATGACTAACTTGATTATCTGCTAAAAAAATCTTCAAGGCACACAAAATTTGAAATATTTACTCTTGGCCTTTACTTGAAAAAGTTTTCAAATCACTCAGTTAGGTCCACTCTTCATACAGAATTTAATACAATTATTAATTGCATTCTCAGCTAGTTTGGCATTTTTTTTAACCTTGAACAGTGGGATATATTATTTAATCTTCACTGTGTTACCATACATTCAGTACTTTTGTGTAAAAAGAGCAAGGGCCACTTGGGGACGGCCATTCCTGACATTTGCCAACTTCACAATGGGGAACTGTCCCCATCAACAATACCAACAACACAATATCAGTTCCTGAAACATAGAATGCCAGATATGTCCCCCATGCTCCCATTCCTCTTTCTACTCATCTCAAGCCAATTTTACTTCTTTACTGGATCCAAAGTCCAATGCAATATCTCACAGACCACACAGAATCAAATTGGTAAAGTCAGTATATATATATATATATATATATATATATATATATATATATATATACTGTATTCAGTTTAGTAACAGAATATAGTAGTCAGGATAGCTTCTAAAATGTGTTCGCAGATGACTCAGCCTTCAGTCTCATGGCTTTAGACCAGTATTACAAAGTTCTTTCCTGCCAATATTGGTTCTATTCCAATCCCTTCCTATCCCTCCCTTTCCCACTGCAGATGAATAAACTTGGGCAAAGGGTTTTAGCTCTGGTTCTGTGGGGGATAGCAGTGTCAAGGTCAGCTGTTTCTCAAAGCGCATCTCTGGTTCTCTGCTTTGGCCACTACTGCTGCTATAAGTCCAGGTGGTGCTGCTGCTGTCATGTCTAGCTGGTGCAAGAAGTCTGCTTCTCCTTTGCTGGTGGTGAGACTCTCCCGCTGCTGGATCTATTTAATTTAGTGGTGAGACTAGCCAATTCCCTTAGGGATAGGCTGGCATGTCCTATTCACATATTCCTGCCCATCCACATGGCAAAGTCAAATCCAATGACTAGGAAAGACATTTGAACACTATGCCCTTCTTAATACCACACCTGGTTTCCGTTTCCCTTGCTCAGACAATGAATGGTAGAAAACAGGAGGATCAAGGATGGACAAATTCCCTGATCTCCACCTACTCCAGACATTTTTAGGTTGTTTGTCCCACTCAATATAATCTTAGCAAGGATTTATCCCTTGTTAGAATGTGCGGCTGAGAGTAAAAAATGAGTAGCCAGAAATGAAAGTTAAATCAAAGACAATTTTATTAGAAAAGATATGTCCCAGAGAACAAGATGAGTCAGTTCTCCATAGTAAAATGGAAAAAGTGTCACGTGTGTCTTGGGTTAATATAGCTGCACTGCATCCACATTTGGGTGTGTTTCCAGGTTTGAGTTCAGGCCAATAAAATGATGTGGCCAAGTTTACAATTTGGTGAACAAATCTTATTCTGGTCCATTGTTCCTGACATCTCATTCACCTAAACCATATTTGTTAGGATTGATTGAGTAGGAACTGATTTTAGCCACTTCGCTTGACCTCTACCTTTTAATGACTCTTAACATGACTTGTCAGGCCTCATTATCTCATTTGTAGATCTGCTTTAGCAATCTTTCCACTTAGACTCACTTTATGCTGACTTATTCCACTCTAACCCTAACAATAGTATGATACCCACGTTACCAAAAATAAATATGTTAAATGACATACTAAATGCTCTAAAAAGACGGATTAGGTTTGGATTTACTATTTAAAGTATACTATAAGCAATTTCCTTCCTTGCAATTTACTGCTTGCTTCTGAAAACTCACTGTAGGGTCAGCTATGGGTCAGTTCTGACTCCACAGAAAACAACAACAATCATTTATCAGGGAGCTTTGGTGACATATTCCAGAGGGAGTTGCATTTCTAATCCAAATGTATACCTCTCTGGCTTTTCAAAACTACCCAAGATTCAACCAGAGAATGATGGATTTATGATCTTCTGACTTAATAATAATTAGACTTGGTAGTTTAAGCCTTATTAGCGGAAACTGCTCCTCTGCTTCCAAATATGATCTTAAAAATCCCAAGATTTTGCCTAAATTTTTCAGTCACTCAAACAGCTGTTTCAGGAAGTTTCATTACCATCTCCAGTAAACATTTATTTTGGAAAGAATTTTTTCTCCTTAAAACAATAGGGCCATTAACACCAGGACCATTTTCATTAACATAATAAATGCCTTAGCCCTTCCAGACTCTTCTTGGTAGGAAGAGTATTCTTTCTTGATTCATAGACTGTTTGTATTGGTTTTAAAAATAAACTTACTAAGATTTGCACCTTTTGTTTTACATGCTTACAAAAATCCTGTGCAATGATAAGACCTTGCTTTGTATCATGGAAGGTTATTTTGCGACTAAGCAGTAAATAGTTTCTAACTGTGAATAGGAAGGAAATTTGCTCTGATCACAAATTTTCCTGCTTAATTTTCCTCTTTATTTGATCCATTGGTTAAAAGTGCCTATCTTCTCTATTGCCACTCATTCTTTCACTCATTGCCATCAAGTAAGAACTCACTCAAAATTGGCCCTCCTTTGGGTTTCACATGAGAGTAGATTACTCATCTTTCTCTGGTGAATTTGAACCTCTGTAGAGGCTTGACCTTTGAGTTTGCAGCTCAACTATCTGTGGATGAGGCCAACAGAGCAAAGTGTTTCTCCCTTAAAACAGTTCAGCTAAAAAAAGGGAAAAAAAATCAGCTCAAGTTGCTTATTGCAAGGCCCAAGTACAGGGAGCTCTGATGGCCTAGTGGTAAGAAACTGTGTTGCAATCTCAAATACAAAAAATTCAAATCCACTAGCTGCTCCAAAGGAGAAGGATAGGCAATCTCCTCCAGTGTTATTTACTGCCATGTAAAACCTGCTAAAGAGCTAGCTATGAGTTGTTTGTGGTTCCAACTCCAATGGCACACAACAATAAGAAGCACACCTTACATAAACTAGAATTCAGCTAATGCAAATAGCCCAGGAGTTTCTTCCTCATACTTTTTAACTTTACTAACAATTTTCGTTTTAAATTCTCTACAAGAGCTTTTGGGTGCAATGCATGGGCAGAAAGAAAAAAGGAATGAACACTATTTACCTTTGCAGAGAAAGCAGCTGAGAGAAGAAACCTAAAATGCATGCACTGTTACAGCACCTAGCCAGACACACTTTAACTTGACGTGTCCACACTTGCCCATTTTGAAGGTCATCTGTGAGAACCTATTTGAAAAATACTTCAATTTTCTGAGATAGTCCAGTCTTTCCCTCCTAAATTGTTAAATAACCATGAACACTTCCCCATGACCTTAACCAAAACTAAAAATGTTGTTCTGTGCGTCAACTCTGAAGTGGCGCATAGCTTAATCTCTATCAGGTTTTCACAGGCAGCAAATTGTATGAGAAAAGATTCTCCACCTCTACCTATAGAGAAGCTGGTAGACTCTAACCACTTGCCTTAGTGTGCAATACCTCATCAATAGGCCATCAGAGTTGCCTAACTTAAAAACAATCCTTCAACATTAGCCTTCTTCTTTTTCACTTGCTTGAAAGTAAAAATAAAGTTTGCTTAACCACACAGTTGCTATAAGTAATTCAGTAGAATTAAATGCAAGGACCCTTTGAGTCTACTTTGGACCATACCCATAATACTGTGGGTAATTAGGGTTTGAGCACACATATTATTGTTGTATAGGCAGATTATCCCTAAAAGCGGTTGCCAACAAAAGGTGCCAGCTCATTTTTTGAGTTCTTCCTTCTGCTAAGTAAAATTAGCAAAACAAGAGTCTAGACTTTTCTACACTAACAAAAAAGATTAGAGAAAATGGTTTGTAAAGGAAAACATAGATGACCAAGGAGTCATTGAGCCTTATCTTAACTAGCAAAGAGAGATGAGATCCTTTTATAGAGGAAAGGGTATCATGTTATTCATGGAGAAAGTGTATTTATTCAAAGGACAAAATTCTTGTATTAATAAAAGAATACTGTTAATCTGGGTTCAGCTCATGTGGGAAGACTAACTTTGCAGAGGCACAGTTATTTTTTCAAGATGGCTGCCACCAATGTTTTGCTTGATTGTTTTGCATTAGTATTCTTTATTGAGCAACCTTTACGTGACTTTAAAGATGACTACTGCCCGGTGGGCCCCAGTAGTAATGGTATACTCCCTTTCACGATGATTGTTCTCTGAAAGATCATACATGAATGATTAACATGGTATCTCAGATCTCTCCTTGTTGCTATTGCTGTTATTATGTGCTGTTGAGTCGAGTTCTACTTAGAGTGACCCTACGAACAACAGATCTGAACTTTGTCCTATTCTGTGCCTTCTTCAAAATCTCTGACATATACAAGCTCAATGATTCAGTCACTATGTTAATCCACTTGTTGTGGATCTTCCTCTCTTTTACCTACCCTCCACATTTCCAGGCATGATGTTTGTTCCTCTTCAAGAAATAGCCTCTCTTTCATACCCAAAGTATGTAAGATGAAACTTTATCTCCTTGCCTCCAAGGAGCACTCTGGCTGCACCTTTTCCAAGACATCGCTGCTTGATTTTGGCAGTCCATGGACTATTAAGTAGTGTTCTCCACCATATTAAGCTCAAAGGCATAAAAAATTATTGTTATCCTTATTGCACGGTCCAACTCTCAGATGCTTGGCAGATGATTGAAAAGACCATGGCCTGAATCAGGTACACTTTAGTCCTCAAACTGACATCATTGCTTCTTAAAAATGTAGAGAAGTCCCTGACTGAAAATTTCTCCAGTGGAATACATCTCATCTCCAGACCGCTGGTACCAAGGGTGTTAATTGTGAATCTAAGCATGATTACATTGACAGTTTTAATCTTTTCTCCATCTATTCTGATATTGCCAATGAGTCCAGTGGTGAGAATTTTTTATTCCTTTATTTGGAGATGCACTCCCTATTGAAAGGTAAAGTATTTGATCTTCTATAGCAAACACGTCAAGTCCTCTTCACTTTCAGCAAGATTGTGCTATCTGCATTATGCAGTTCATTGAGACTTCTTCTGACACTGAAATGGCATTCTTTCATAGAGTCCAACTTTTTGAATAATTTACTCAGCATACAGATTGAATATATATGCAGAGAAGATACAACCCTGACATACTCCTTTCTTAATTTTAAACCATGTAGTGTTCCCTGTCTTTACAAAACAGCTTCTTGGTCTAGGTATATGTTTTGCATGACCACAATTAAGTGTTCTGGGATTCTTATTGTTCTCAATGTTAATCATAATTTGGAATGCTCCACAGAGTCAAATGCTTCTTGCCTAGTAAGCAAAGCATAAATAGAAATCCTTCTCACATTCTGTGTTTTTAGCCAAGATCCATCTGATATCAACTGTGATATCCCTGCTACCATGGTCTCTTCTAAATTCTGTTTGAACTTCTGACATTTTTCTTTCTCTGTGATCTTCTACCTGTTTTTAATGCTTTTCAGCAGTATTTTTCCTGCAAGTGATATTAATTATACTGTTTGTTAAGTTCCACATTCTGTTGGATCATCTTCCTTGGGAATGAGAACTAATACAGATCTCTTCCAGTTAATTGGCCAGGCAGCTGTCCTTCAAATTTCTTAGACTGGAGAGCACATCCAAGACTGCATCTGTCATTTGAAACATGTCAATTGGTATCTCATCAATTTCTGGGGCCTTATTTTTTTCCAATGTCTTCAATGCAACTTGAATTTCTTCCCTCATTATCATTGGTTTTTGGATATAGGGTACTTCCCGACATCTATCAGTGTCATCCAATTCTGTTTGGTATAGTGATTCTATGTATTGCCTCTACCTTCTTTTGATTCTTTGTAGATTATTCAAGATTTTGTTTATAACATATCTCATATTGCAACTTGAGGTTTTAATTTTTCAGTTCTCTCAACTTGAAAAATGCATAGCAAGTTCTTCCCTTTTTATCCTCCAGTAATAACTCCCTGCATATTAGCTTTGTTTTATTGAGCTGTCCATTAAAATCTTCAGTTTAGCTCTTTCATGTCTGCATCTCTTCCCTTCATTTTGGCTTCTCAATGCTCACGTAAAAATTTCTAGCTCTCTGCGGACATGTATTTTGTCTTTTCTTTTTTATCCTCTTTGCTTATAGTGACCTTTAGGACTCTTCATGAATAATATAATAGATGTCCTTGCACAATTTACCTTGTCTTTGATCATTTATAGTCAATGTTTTAAATCTATTCCTAAGAGGTGTTTGACAGTTCCTCCAGAGCTTCCAGAGAGAAGGGGTCACCCTAGAATTGGTGCCTGAGATTCAGACTTGAAGCCTTCTAAACTGTAAGAGTTATTAATCAGGTTGTTGTAGTGGAAGAGTGATTTGCCTATTTCTATCTTCTTTATAGCTTGGGTATCTGTATTCTTGCTTATCCTTGTTTTTATCAACAGGAATTATCTGTCAATTTGCTGTACTGAGATAACTTGTGAGTTACTGTGATGCTGAAAATTGTGCCACCGTTGTATTAAATGCCAAAAGGGTCACTTATGGTAGATAGATAGGTTTTAGTAGAGCTTCCAGATTAATATAGACGAAGAAGCAGGATTGGCCATCCACTTCTTAAATAGCAGGCCTCTGAAAGCCTTAAGAATAGTATAGTGTCCTTTTCCAAGGACTGGACTCTCCAAACAATATGCCCAAAATATGTGAGATGAAGTTTCATTATTCTTGCCTCAAAGTGTTCTAAGGAACACTTTAAGTGCACCTTTCTGAGACATATTTGTTGGTTGTTTTATTTAGTCCATTAGGATATTCAGTGCTCTTCTACAACACCTCAAGTTAAAGGCATCGCTGATTCTTCTGCCATCCTTATTCATTGTCAATTTTCAGATGCACAGTAGGTGGTTGGAAAAACTGTGGCCTGAATTAGGCACATCCTAGTCATTTAGACTGATATTATGGCCCTTCAGGACTTGAGAGAAATCCCTGACAGCAATCTTTCCCGGTGCTGTACATTTCCTGATCTCCTGGCTGCTGGGCCTGAGGGTGTTAACTGTGGATCCAAAGAAGATGAAATTGTTAACAATTGCAATCTCTGCTCCATACGTTGTGATGTTGCCTATTGTTCCAATGGAGAGGATTTTCATTTTCTTGATATTGAGATATGATCCATATTGATTACTGCAGTGGATCTGACTGAATGGATCATATCAAACTATGGTTAAACTTGAGAAGAGTAAGAATTCATACAATGGAATACTATGCAGCATGCAGGAGCAATAATTCTGTAAATTATTACCTAACTTGGGAGAGACTGGAGAGCATTATTCTGAGGGAACTAACTCAGTCCCGCAAGGACAAATATTGCATAAAACTATTATTGTAGAATGAATATAAGGATTGGGGGGAGGGGTGAAAGCAGAGTCATGAGGATGTGCAAGGAGAGAGGGGATTAATTATGAGGTTGTACAATTTGATGGGTGGGGAGTGAGGGAAATTGGAAAAATCAGTACTTGAAAACAATGTATTCAAATTTTGTAAATAAACTATCACAATAATAATAATAATAATAACAATAATAATAATGATAAATTTGTTTGTAGTCTGAGTGATGAGAACTCTGTGTGGCCCAGTCGGTAAGGAGCTATGCTGAAGCCAGCCGAATGACAGGCAGTTTGAATCCAGTACCTATTCTAAGAAAGAAAGATGGGAATCCCCTGTAATGCAATTTACTACCTCTGAAAACTTCCTGGAGGGTCATCTATAAAATGGTTCCTACTGAACATTAATGAGAGAAAGAAAATCTAAGAGAATGAGTATAAAATTTGAGGGAACACAGTTGATTGACACAATCAAGTCAATCCTTCCTCCCGGTAAACCTATGAAAATAGAAATGTCATGAGGGGCTTCTAAGGCTCTAAATCTTTACAAAACTAGATTAACAAGTCTTTCTCCTATGTAGAAGCTGTTGGTTTCTAATTACCAACCTTTTCAATTAGCAGCAGCTGAATGCTTTACCTAACACACTGATCAGCTTCAACAGAAATGTGCAGATTTTTACAACAATTAAAACATTTCTCTTAAACTTTCATCGAGAGTATGAATCTCTGGGAGATTTTTATTTATGTAAACAGTCATTTGATTTTAAATTACAAATGTCCCTGAGTAGTTAACATTTCCATATACTAAGAAATGAGAGTAAATGGATTTAATTAGACTGTTTTTCTTCTCTAACTAATAATTAAAAACATTGATAGAAAGTTGCAAAGCATGGGTACAGGGTTGGCAGGATGGGTGGCTGTTAGTTGCCATTAAATCCAGTATGACTAATAGTGACTTTGTGAACAACAGATCTAAATTCTGCCCTATCCTGTACTCTCCTCATTACCTCTGATCTACTTGAACCCATTGCTGCATCCACTGTGTCAGTCCGTCTCATCGAGGGTCAGAATAAGGAACTAGAAAAAAGAATATTTCCAGTTATTGTATTTTTTTATCTAATAATGGCCCAGTTGTCTTTGTTTTCTACTGATTTGAAGAGGAAGTTAGAGGCAAGTTCTTAGATATGGCAAATTATACTTTTAAATTCATTGTTTTAGATGAATGAGACTATTATTTTTATTAACACTTGAATGGATCTTCCTACCAAATGCCATTATAAAACATTGTAATTAGGGGGAAAAGTAATTTACTATGCCAAAACTCAACCAGCATTGAGATATAATTTAGCATTTAATAAATTATGTTAATATGATATAAGAAAAACATGTATTTATTATTGACTTGTCTTTAGTCCTGAAGATGTAGATTAGAGTTTCATTCTGATGATTCAGTACATAATAATTATTTTTTAAAAGATATTCTTGAAAGTCAAGCATCTGGACTAAGTATTAAACAAATTTGTATAAATCTGTAGAGCTATAAAATATCAATTTATTTCCTTCATGGAAATAGTCAAGATGAACAAAGCTCTCTACTATGCTTAAATTAGTATATAATTAGTGTGCCATTTTTTCTTTTCCCTGTATTTTCATTTTGACCTTTTCTGATATTTTACAAGCACACAAAAATGAAGAAAACCTTTCTATTTAATCATTTGTGAGCTTAGGTTACTCATTAAGCTGTTCGGCTTAGATAGGTTTGGCTGCTGTAGGAAATATGTCTCTTTATTTACTTTCTACAAAAATCATTACTTTCTGGATTTTGGAAAATTAAAATATATTAGACAATTCAGTTTTCTTTTACAAGTAATAGGAAAAACTCATTATGAAAAAAAATCCAAAAAATAAATTTAACACATTTCAACATATTTCTATAAAGTTAAAGATTAACTTATTGAATACTACTTTGTATGTATATATCTCTGTGTGTATAAAAAAGACATTTCTATAGAAAGATATATTAAAATGTTTAAATAAAAATTATAATCTCTGAAATTTTAAACAGAGAAATAGGGGTTTAGAGAATTATAAATACCATGTATTTTGCAAGTAATTCATTGCTTAGGAAAAACAGTGCGATTTAGAAAAAAATAAACACCAGCAACCCCCCTCCCGGTATATTACTTGTAGCATGTTTTTTGAAGTGATTTAATTCAAAGGAAATTATTTTATAACTCTGTAAATAATAGATACTTGATAGTATTTGAAAAACAATTTTCCTTATAGCTACAATCTTGTCTATGTAAATGATCTCTTTCCTGTAGATGTTAATTATTTTCCCCACATGTGGGAGAAATTCGTTCTGCCTTTATTTTCAAATTTATTTAAATATTCAATTTCTAAAAGTCAGCCCCTTTGGATCTTACAATCAACTTATATCTGGGGTTTTTTCCTATATGAACTAAGTAAAATCATTATCATGTGTTCATTTCTGTAAAAATCAAGGTTTCACACTTAAAATGAAAAGTTTGAAGTCCTTGAGCTGGGAAGCCCAATGGATTCACCTAACCCAATCAAGGCAACTTCACTTGAGATCTGAACCTTATAAACAGGTTAAGTTCAGGTGTGTATTTTCTTGGTTCCTAGAGGAGAATCCAAATTCAATAGAGCTAGTCTTAACTTTATTTTCTTAATTTTAGGTTTCTTCTCCAATTTTTAATTTGTGGCTATTTGTTTTATATTTTAATCATTTATATTGTTGTGGTTGTTGTTGTTAGGTGCCATCGAGTCATAGACAACTCATAGCGACCCTATGAATTAAAGGTCTGAGCACTGTTCATAGAGTTTCCGGAGGCAAGCCACTTAGAATTTAAAGTCAATATTTATTACAAGCGCTAACAATTGTGAATTTGATTTTTTGTGATTATTTGATGATCTAAGTTTAACAATGGAAGATTTTTCCATTAATAAACTTAGATCATCAAAATTGGAAAGGGTGTGCACCAGGGATGTGTCCTATCTCAATACCTTTTCAACCTGTATGCAGAGCAGATTATCCGAGAGGCTGGGCTCTATGAGGAGAAGTGTGGCGTCAGGATTGGTGGAAGATCTATTAACAATCTGCGTTATGCAGATGACACAACCCTGTTTGCCGAAACTAAGGAGGACCTCATGCACTTGCTGCAGAGGATCAAGGACTGCAGCCTTCAGTATGGACTGAGGCTCAATGTCAAGAAGACAAAGATTTTCACGACTGGACCAATTGGTATCATCAGCACGGACGGCGAAGAGATTGAGATTGTTCACAGTTTCTGTTTGCGGGGCTCCATGGTCAACACTCCTGGGACCAGCAGCCAGGAAATCAAAAAGTGTATTGCGATGGGAAAGTCAGCTGTTAGGGACCTCTCTAAAGTACTCAAGAGCAACGGTGTCTCTCTGGAGACTAAGGTGCACCTTATACAGGCCATGGTCTTTGCAATCACTTGTTATGCATCAGAGAGTTGGACAATGACTAGGGAGGATAGAAGAATTGATGCCTTTGAGCTGTGGTGCTGGAGAAGAGTATTGAATATACCCTGGACTACCAAGAAAACAAATATTCATCCTGGAGAGGGTTAAACCAGGCTACTCCTTGGAGGCAAGGATTCTGCGGCTTCGTCTGACATATTTTTGACATGTTGTAAGGAAAGACAGGTCTTTGGAGAGGGACATCATGCTGGGTAGAGAAGAGGGACAGCACAGGAGGGGAAGACCCTCTATGAGGTGGATTGATACAGTGACTGGGGTAATCGGGATGGGTGTGTCAGGGGCAATGCGATTGGCAAAGGATAGAGCAGGGTTTAGGGCTATTGTACATAGGGTCGCTATAAGTCACAAACGACTCGACTGCATATAACAACAACAACAACAAGTTTATTAAAAGTGTATGAGTATGGCTATACCTCTGTGGTGATTCAAATCCACAAGCCTCTCAGTGAGAAAAAGATGAGCGATCTTCTCCCATTGTAATTTACAACCTAAGATGTCTGCCAGAGGGTTAGCTATAAATTGGGTTTTACTCCAGACTCCATGACAATGAGTTTGAGTTTTGAGTCTCTGATGAGAGAACCCTGTTGGCACAGTGTTTTACCTGTGTATCTGTGAAATCAAATGGTTTAAATCCACCAGCCACTGCTAAAGATGGGAAGTCTTTTCCTTTCGGGATTTCCAACTTTGAACGAGGCATTCATGAATCCGAATCAATTTCACAGTAGTGGTGGGGATTTTATTGGTTTGGTTTTACTTGTTTTATCTTTTTTAAAGAAACAAAGCAAAATGAAAACAAAAGAAAAAACTTATTTTATTCTAGTTCACGTACAAATTCTGCATACATTGTTTTTCACACTGGATCTTTCCCATTTCCTTAACCAACCCCTCCCTCCACCCATCAAATTGTGCACTCTATTATTACAGCTCAACCCATCCTCATCCCTGAACTCCCCCTCCTTAGATCCTCATACACATTATACTAGTTATATATTTCTACAATAATGGTCTTACACAGTGTTTGTTCTTAAGGGACTCAGTTAGTTCACTTAGAATAATGTTCTCCAGTCCATCCTAAATTAGATAGTGATTTACAAAATCCTTGCTCCTGTGCGCTTTGTAGTATTCCATTGTGTGAACATACCATGACTTCACAATCCATTCAATTGTGGATGGAAATTTGGGCCATTTTCATGTTCTTGCAGTAGTTCATCATGCTGCAATGAAACTTGGTGTACAAGTTTCTGTTTGTGTCTCAATTCTCATTTTCTTGAAATATATTCCAAGCAATGGAATATCTGGGTAAAATGGAATTTCTATGTTTAGCTTTTTGAGGAAATGCCAAACTGCCTTATAGAGTGGTTGTATCATTTTACAATCCCACCAGCAGTGTATAAGAGTTCTTATCTTTGAGTAGTTACAAAATTTTAAAAGAAAATATTGTAGTATTAATGATTTAATGGCTTTAAAAGAGTGCATATATTATCTGACACAGAAAGAGAAGATATAGCACCACTTTACTATTAAAAAAAAAAAAGAGTTCTTATCTTTCTACATACTCTCCAACATTTACTACTTGCTGTCCCGTTAAACTTTGCCACTGCTACTAGGGTAAGATGGTATCTCATTGTAGTTTTGATTTGCATTTCTGTTATTGCCAGTGAATTTCAGCATGTCTTCATGTATTTGTTGGCCATTCAAATATCTTCCTCTGTGAAAATTCTTTTCCCATTTTGAAATTGTGTTATCAATCTTTCTTGTGGAGGTCCTGTAGGACTCTGTAGACTTTTTGAGACACTTTTCTGAAATGGTATTGCCAAAAGTTTCATTCCCCATTGGTAGGTTTTCTTTTTTTCCTGTTGGAAAAAGTTCTTGATGTACTCAGGGATTAAATCTTTAGAAGGCCGCATTCATCAGTTTTATCCTCTCGAGTGCATTTCTGGCTCTATTTGGCAGTTTCTTTTTACCATAGACTAGCTCGTCTAAGCTTGATCCCAGTTTGTTTCTGATGAACTTCCTGGGTTTGGGCTAACTCCCAGACGTCTTTTTCTCCTTTCTTTGTCAATTTTAGACTGAAATCAACTAATAAGAGCTAACTAGGAGAAATACTTTTGATATTTGCATGTCTTATTTTCTGTGTTTCTGTATTTATTTTGATATCTGTTATAAATTATGTATTGAAATTATAAGATGTATCTACATTATAAGATGTATCTACATGTGCCTGTGTCTGTCTACATGTATTTCAGTGAGATTTCTAATTACATGAGTTTTTAATGCTTTCTTAGCTCAAAATAATATTAGAAGTAATGCTATAACGTTCCAGATGTAAGTTTTATTATTCAGATCATACTTCCCTTTGGCATTTATTCATAACTGCCATTTCTTTCATCTTTGACTGATACAAAAATAAAAAAGATAGTAAATTATTGAAGTTTTATCATGTATTCTCTAACGTGAATTTGGTTCCAGAGTCCTAAACTTTGTTTTATGATATGTTGGGCAGCATTAAAGCAAGTTAGTCCTATTCTGGTTATTCATGTGTGGTGTTAGAAATAATTTAAAGCTCTGCTCCTGTCTACTACCTCTCTTTTCTTTTAGTTCATTGAGGTAGTTGTACCCTGAAAATCTATTATGTGTGGCCTTAGCTTCCCCAGGGAATGCCTAGTAAATTCTCCTGTAAACAGTGCCATTTCACATGCTCATACCTTGCTCATACTGTAGGTTGTCAATATTACATATTAACTACAGCCCTATATTCTTTTCATTTGACTTTTAGAAATTTTTTACTGATAAATTTCTAATTTGCTGGATCTGAAGCCTAGTTAATTTTAGGATCACTGTGGTTGGGTATGAATATTTGTGTGAACTAAGGGAAGAGGTCTGAGATGCACAAGATACCCAGCACCAAAAGGTTTAAAAATTATTTGCAAAAAACATAAACAATCTGAGTAAAATTTAATAAACACATTCTAAAATGTTTATTGGATGATTTTTTAAAATAACCGAACTGTGGATTGTTACAGTGTTCTGATTATCTAGCCACATCATAATTTCTAATATTGTGCCACAATGTACAATTTCAAATATGGTATTGTTTCTACAACATCTTTTAGATTTTATGATGATATTTCAGCAAATATCATGGTTAGCATTTGATCTAGACCTGTTACTTTGCACTATTGTTCCAAACTTGGATAGTCATCTAACAAAAAACAAAACAAACCAAAACACAAAAACCAAAAAACTTCCATTAGAGAGTAGGTGCTAAATTACTTACCAAAAAGTTGAGAGTTCAACCCCATCAGGTGCTCCAAGGAAAAAAGATGAAGCAATCTGCTCCTATAAAGATTTTCTTCACTCTTCACTGTTGTTGGGTTGATGCCTGTAATGTAAAACAGGTGCAGAAACGGAAAATAAGCAAGGAAGCTTTTCATTTGGAGCTCTCAGGCAAGGTGATTTGTCCCAGGCCAGAGAGGGGCAGCAAGGGGCAGGGAAGTCACACGCTGGGTGGGAGTGAACAGGCATGGAACCACTCAGTGGGAAGGGACTATCTCTTGGGAGAGGAAGTAGTCATAAAGCTTGCTGATTGGCAGCAGCTGCTGTAAGCAAGGTTGTGTTTTGCACGGGTTTGCTTGATTCAGCCCTGCAGGCCTGTCAATGCCAACTCACAGATACCATGCATCACATCTCCACAGCAAGTGTGCATCAGGTTTCCAAGTTTGTAAATCGTTACTGGAACATATTATCTTTTTTCCTCAGAGTGGCTAGTGGAGCCATCAATTGAATGTGTTTCGCCTTAGCTACTATGACCCCTTTATAGGTTTGGAATTCCTACAGGGGAGTTCCTCTGTTTTCCATTAGATTGCTATGAGTTAGACTTGATTTGTTGGCAGTGCACTTTTGTTTTGTTTTAAATCAAAGTCTATGTCTGTATCTCATAACAAAACCTTAAAAGAGCCTCATCTAAATGTAACACTTTTGAATTATAAACAATATATTTCAAGATGAAAGGAACAATTACACCAAAGACTAAGTTGACTACAGAAAAATTAATTTTTAAATGTTTTATTATATATAAAAAAATCAAACAAACAAGACACTGGCTTGGAGTTGATACAACTCATAGTTACCCTTTGAGACAGTATAGAATGACCTCATAAAGTTTCTAAGTCTTTGCAGAGAGAAAACTGTCACATCTTTCTCCTTTGGAGCAGTTCGTTCAACAAGTCAGTCTCGTAGTGAGACTATTAGCTCTTAACCACTATCTAACAGCAAGATTAAGTTCTTATCTTATATCTAGTTTTTATTATTTTCTTCTTTCACATTTAAGAGACCACTTAAATAGAATGTTTTGGGGATTTTTGTAATCCTGGGGTTTTTGGATTTTATTCTCATGCTATTAGGGTTTTATGGATTTTATTCTTATGCTATTAGTCTCTGGTGGCATAGTCCTTGTGGATTTGTACTACTAAATCAGTGACTATACCTCTCAGGTGGTTTAAATTCACTAGGATTCTATGAAATAAATATAAACAATCTTCCCTCATGTGATTTACAGCATCTTGAAACACACTGTAGGGTCAACTATGATTCAGTTCCAACTCAACTGCGATGAATTACATGAGAGTGATAAAACCTCAGGAGTTTGGTAGCACAATCCCTAGGGAGTTAAGTGTCTAACCCTCTCTGATGGTTTGAATACACCAGTGAATTCTGGCAAGAAAGATGGGCAGCTTGCCCCTGTGTGATTTCCCCATGGAATCCAATGGAAGGTCAGCTATGAGTCAGTTGTGACTTGATGAGAATGAGTGAGTGAGTGAGTGAGCTATGTTCCTACCAGTGATCGGTTAATTTGTCATATTGTTGTGGCTTGCACGTTGATATGGTGCTGAAATTTATACCACTGGCATTTCAAGCAATATTATTCAAAATGGTTGACTCTGGAGAACATTATGCTGAGTGAAATATCCAAGTCACAAAAGGACAAATATTACATGATGCCACTGTTGTAGAATGGGACTGTCCTTGGGGTTGGGGAGAGACTGAGTAAGATGGGTTCAATAATGTATACTGCACTGAAACAGAGGAGGGAGAGAACCGTCTAAAAGAGAGATGTAACTGGGTATTTCTGTCATCACAGGAGACTAGAGCGAGGGCTACATGGTGGAGGGGACCTGGGGGAGGGTTTGTAAAACAATGAAAGAATCTTTTCTTTTACTTTTCCATAACTTTTGGACTCATGTACTTATAACTTGTTAGTCAAATTTGTGTCTTCTAGGTTGCAACACCCCCATGATACATCTTCAAGGATATGTACATGTACAGCCAAGCACAATCAATAAGAGTGCATCTGAATTCCAAAATCAATCTCCGTAATAGTCTATGTGTTTCCTACTGCCAAAGGGGCCCTTTAGAGTAGTGAGAGAAGATCTTCACCCTGAAACCCACAGCGTCCCTTTTAAGCAGGAAGTAGCTAAGAGAATACGCCGTCCCCTTTTCCTTATGACTCAGGGTGAAGTCTCTCTCAGGGAGGAGTGATAGGGAATGGCAAAGGATACACTGACAAAGAAGATTAATCAGAACTGGCTTTGACAAGCACTGTGGCATTTGGACAAGAACAAACTGGGAGGAGGGTAGAGAGAATAGTGCAACAATGAATGAGTGGAAGCCCAAAATCTCTGTAAATGTTTATGAAAATTAATAAAATATAATTATAGAGAAAAAAAAAAGTTCCAGCAGGGTCATGCATGATGATCAGATTTCAATGGACTTCCATAGTAAGACAAATTAGGAAGAAGAACATCTTCATCAACCACTGAAAAAACTTGGTTAGTGGAAACTCTAAGAATTTGCAGAATTGAGGTATTTCTGCAAATGAATACGAAGCCTAAAGTGTTGCATGCAATGCCCCGAAATTGGAAAGACAACTGGTTTGCCAACTGACAAAGAAATATCCATATTTATTCCCATCTAACAGAAGTTGATGATAGAAAGAGAATTGATGCCTTTGAGCTGTGGTGCTGGAGAAGAGAGTTGAATATACCATGGACTTCTAGGAGAACAAACAGGTTTGTCCTGGAGAGGGTGAAGCCAGAATGCTCCTTTGAATCAAGGATTCTGAAGCTTCGTCTGACATACTTTGGGCATGGTGCAAGGAGAGACTGGTCCTTGGAGAGGGACATCATGTTTTGCAGAGTGGATGGGAGGTGCAGGAGAGGAAGACCTTCGATGAGATGGATCGATTCTGTGACTGGAGTGGTGGGAAAGAGTGTGTTTGAAATGGTTAGGTAGGAACAGAATAGAAGGGCGTTTAGAGCTCTTATACATAGGATTGCTATGTGTCACAGCGACTCGATGGCACATAACAACAAGACAAACAGAGGTTAATCTAACAAAATATACAAATTATAGAATAATATCACTAACAGCACAAGCAAGTATAATTGTGCTGAAAATATTTGAAACATTTTTTCAGCCATAGATTCATTGTGAACTATCAGAAATTCAAAGTAGACTCAAAATGGATGTGTCTTAAGAGATACCATTTCTGATAACAGATGGATCCTGGAGGTAAGGATAGAAGGTCAGAAATATGTTTACCTGTGTTTTATTGACAATGCAAAAAATATTTGTATGAATCATGTTAAATTATAAACAGCATTAAGAAAATGAGAATTACTGAATCAAATGGAATAAGATTCTCACCACTAGGCCAATTGCAACATCATGATAGATGGTAAAGAGACTGAGATCGCTAACAGCTTCAGTTCAGTTTCCTTGACCAGTCCTTGGAGAAGATCATCCTTCTTGGGAAAGTGGAGGAACAACACAAGAGAGGAAGACCCCCCCCCCAAAAAAAAAGAGAGAGAAAGAGAGAGAGAGAGAGAAAGAGAGAGCGAGAAGACCCTGGATGAGATGGATTAACTCAATTACTAGGGTAATGGGAGTAAGTGTGTCAGAGACAATGATGTTGGACCAAGATAGAGCAGAGTTCATAGCTATTGTACATAGTGTTGCTATGAGTTGCAAACAACGACAAGGTAGCTTGTACATAGACAAAGAGGCAATAGTTTATACAGATAAGGAGATACTCATTTATTTCAGCCAAGTTGGTTTTGATTCCTAGTAATCCTCCATCAAGTTTCCAAGACTACAAATCTCAACTAGTGAATACAATTTTTCTCCTACAGAGTGACTGGTGGATTAGAACTACCAGAGACATATAAAATGATAGTAGCAATATCATCAGATTTCCATGAGAAAGGAAATGTATTGCCAACAAGTAGGAACATATTCATATTTGACTCTCCAGCAGGTTTTCTGAGACTGTAAATCTCATGACATGAGACTGCCCATCTTTCTCCATTGGGAAACTCGTGGATTAGAATTTCCTGCCTTTGGGTTTAATGTCTT
>NW_006399850.1:9061593-9063558 GCF_000299155.1 Elephantulus edwardii
TTTCTTTCTTTTCTTTCTTTCTTTCTTTCTTTCTTTCTTTCTTTCTTTCTTTCTTTCTTTCTTTCTTTCTTTCTTTCTTTCTTTCTTTCTAAATCAAAACAAATTAAGAAGAATTTAAATAATGAAGTCCAAGCAGCTCTTATTAAAATAAAAACATTTGTCTGAGGACTTGGGGTATAGGCTTGAGTCCTATACATGTGCTCCTGGGGCCTGGGGTCCTATCTCTCAAATGAGGAAAGTACTGTCTACTCCACATTTTTGTCTGGTCCTGATCTGCTTTGAACAGTCGCTACTTGAATGTGTTGGAATGATGCTGTGTCCTAGTTGTTCCCAGGGTTTACTCTTATCTCAAATTAAAATCAGAAAAATGATGTCTCAGTATTGTATTCTTTCATCGTGATTATTCTATGTGACCTAGCAGTAAGGATCTGTGCTTTCTCATAGCAAAAAGAACCTACACAGATCAAGTCATCTGTGAAGTTGAACTCTAGAAGAATTCAGCAACAGAATTGAAGGATGAGTCATTAACCATTTCCATTATGCAAATTACAAGAGTTTTCCTGCTAGAAGTAAAAGAGAGAGAGAGAGAGAGAGAGATGATGATAAGCACTTATTGATGGAGGTAAATTAGAATGGATTCTTAAAAATAGATTACACCTCTGCATAAGACAAAAATTCTCATAACATGGCTGTAAAGCAAGATCATGAAAAATGGAGAAAACATTGAAGTTATCAATGATTTATTTTACTTGGATCAATGCTCATATAAGCAGTAGTCAAAAAAATCAAATTACATAGTACTTTGAGCAAATCTGATGCCAAAGACCTCTTTTATAATTTTTATTAATGGTAATGAAAATTTACAGAGACTTTGGATTTCCAGTCATTCATAATTGCACTTTTCTCCCTGCCCAACCTCCTCACCCAGTTCACTCTCCTCTTTGAAAAGTAAAAGAAAATTTTTTCATTGTTATAAAATCCATGCCCCCAAGTCCACCCCACTATGCAGCTTTTGTTCTAGACTCCTGACATGACAATAATACCTAATCACATATCCCTTTTAAAAGTTCTCTCCCTCATCTGTGTCTATGCAGTATTCATAATTTATCCCACCTTTCTCAGTCTCCCTCCAACTCCAATGTCAGTCCCGTGTTACAAAGCAGAGACGTCCCTTTGAGGACTGAGGTGCACTTGACTCAAACTATAGAATTTTCAATTATTTCATATGCATCTGCTTGGAGGAAGTGCAAGAATCTTACCAGGAATTGTCACAATGGCTACTACAATGGGCTCAAACAGACCAACAATATTGAGTATGACCTAAAACTAAGCTACCTTTTGTTCAGTTGTTTTTTTGTTATGTGCCATCAAGTCACCTGTGATCCATAGCAACCCAATGTACTGCAGCTATGAACCCTGTCCTGTCCTGAGCCAGTCTCCCTGATTCTGACACACCATCTACCATTGTCCCAGTCTGTCCTGGCCATGTACCCAAAATATGTGAGACAGAGCTTGAAAAACCTGTAGACTGGGAACAAACATTTGGTAATATCATCTCAGACAGGAGTCTAATAACGAAAGTTTATAGAATACTCCTAGGCCTCCACAAGAAAAAGACTGATAATCCAATTACAAAATGGGCAAAAGACATGCAAAGAATTTTCACAGAAGAAGATATTCAAATGGCAAACAGACGCATGAAGAAATGTTCCAAATCACTGGCAATCAGAGAGATGCAAATCAAAACCATAATGAAGTAGCACCTCGCTCCAGTAACAGTGGCAAAGTTTAACAGGACAGCATGTAATAGATGTTGGAGAGGATGTGGTGAGAAAGGAACTCTTATACATTGTTGGTGGGATTGTAAAATGGTACAACCACTCTGGAAGTCATTTTGGCATTTCCTCAAAAAGATGAAGATAGAAATTCCATATGACCTAGCTATTCCAATATTTGGAATATACC
>NW_006399850.1:9068843-9090145 GCF_000299155.1 Elephantulus edwardii
AAAGCAGAGAATACCAGAAAAATATTTATCTCTGTTTTATTGAGTATACAGAGACATTTGACCATGGATCATAATAACTATGGCTAGCCTTGAGAAGAATGGGAGCAAAGTTGTGCTCATAATAATACTCAAGTGTGCTTATAAGAAATCTATACCTACCTCAAGAAGCTATTGTCTGAAGAGGATAACAGAACGCTGTATGGTTTAAAATCAGGAAGGATGTGTGTCAGGGTTGTATTCTTTCTTCATACCCCTTCAGATTGAAGACTGAGCAACTAATTCCTGAGCTTGGACACTATGAAGAGAGATAGGAGATCAAAGTTTAACAGGATTTCAGGCAATACCTTTTGGAGAGGATGTGGACAGATAGAAACTTTTTTATAAGCTGTCAACAATTTCATTTTACTTGTCACAATCCACATCCATGGAAGCAAAAGTCATGAAAGAAAAAGATACCTTGCTTTGGGAAAATCTGCTGTCAAGGACCTCTTCAAAGTGCTAAAGGAAAAGAATGTCAGTTTAAAGTATAAGATGCACCTGACTCAAGCCTTGTTTTATTAGAAGTTCATTTGCTTATGAAAGTTGGTCAATGAATAAGGAAGACTAAATAATTTCTATTTGATGTAATTTACTTTTTTTTAATTGGAGACTTGGAAAGTGTTAAACTGTGAATATTTTCTTTATAATTTTTTGTGTGTTCTTTGTCTTTTAAGAGTAGGGTTCCTTCCCTTAAACATTGTTCAACATTTTTGTGTGTGCAGTTATAATGATTTGTTTATTTATTGCAAATACCTTTTTTTTATTTTTACACTGATTTACAGGACAAAGTTTATATACACTACCCCTCATCCCAGATCCTCCCCACCTACCGAAACCATCACCTTCCACCCATCAAACTGTGTGACCCCATGATTACCCTCCCCTCCACCCTTCTGCTCCTGCACCCCTTAGATTCTCATACACACTCTACTAGTTATCTGTTTCTACAATAATGGTCTTATACAGTATTTTTCCTGATGGGACTGACTTGGCATAATATTTTCCGGTCACTCCCAAACTAGAGAGTGATTTATCAGTGCTTCTTTACATGCTACAAAATATTCCATTGTGTGAACATACCACAATTTGGAAAAGTTTAATCAATTTTATCCTCTCCAAGTTGAGCATTTTTGGCTGTATTTGGCAGTCTCTTTAAACCATATACTAGGCCATCTATGTTTGATCCCAGGTTGTCTCTGATTAATTTTATGGTTTGGGACTTTAATCCCAGGTCTCTGGTCCACCTTGAGTTGTTTTTTCTTATGATGTGAAATGTGGATCCTGTTTCAGCTTTCTGCAGGTAACAGAGAGATGGGAACTCTTACACACTCTTGGTGGGATTGTAAAATTGTACAACCACTTTGGAAGTCATTTTAGCATTTCCTCAGAGAGCTGAATATAGAAATTCTATATGACCCAGCTATTCTACGGCTTGGAATATACCTTGAGAAAATTAGAACTGAGGCACAAAAGGAGATTTGTATACCAATTATTAATCATTACAAGAACATGGAAACAGTCCAAATGTCCAACCAAAATTGAATAGATTGAGAAATAGTATATTCACACATGGAATACCACACAGCATGCAGGAGCAATGAGTTTTGAAAATTACTAACTAACTTGAGAAAAACTGGAGAGCATTATGTTAAGTGAAATAACTCAGTCTGATAAGGACAAATGCAGTAGAAGATCATTATTGTAAAATAAGAAGGATAACTAGTAAAACATGTATGAGCATCCAAAGGAAGGAGAGTAGGAGCAGATGGATGAGGAAAGGCAGGGAGGGTAATCATAGCATTGCACAATTTGATGGGTAGAGAGAGGGATGGGAAAAGGAAATGGGAAAGATCTGGTGTGAAAATAAATGTCTACAAACTTTGTAACTAAATCAATGTAAAATGAAAAATAGATCTAAGGAAGACTCATCCACAACTATGTTAAGCAGACGACACAATCTTGGTTGCTAAAAGTGAAGAGGATCTTAGCGCTTGTAGCAGTACATCAAAGACTAGTCTTCAATATGAATTGCATCTCAACATGAAGAAAACCAAGGTTCTTACCACTGGGCCAATAGGCAATACCATGATAGAAAGGATCAAAGCTGCCATTATTTCATCTTACATGGATTCACAATTAGCATTCTTGGTACCAATAGTGAGGAGATAAGGAGATTTATGCCTTACTTTGAGCAAGTTTGCCGTCAGGGACCTCACTAAAATACTGACAACATCAGTTGAAGAATATGGTGTACCTGATTCAGGCCCTGGAGTTTTCAACCACTTTCTAGGCATCTAAAAATTGGACAATGAAAAAGATGACAGAAGAATTGACACTTTTGATTTGCAGTGTTGGAGAAGAGTGCTGAATAGTCTATGGACTGCTAAAAGGACAAAACTTTGTGTCTTGGAAAAGGAGAAACTTGCTGCCCGCCATAGCCTACTCACTGCTTCTCCTTAGCCAGAGGCCCACCCTCATTTGCTCTTGCCCTCACTCTGTGCCAAAGGGCTGCCAACCAGTCACACAAACTTCCCTATAAAGTTTCTGTCATCAGCCTGGCCTCCTGGGAACACAAAGCCCTGGGCATTGTGGAGAATGTGAAGACAGGCCTGATGTGCACTCAGGAGATGTACTCGGTCTCCAAGCCACTGAAGGGCATCTGCATCACTTGGTGCCTGTACATGATTGTGGTGACAGCGGTCCTCACTGAGACTCTCATATCCGTGGGTGCTAAGGTCCAATGGTCCAGCTGCAACCTCTTCTCTACCCAGGTCCATGTGTCATCTGCCAGTGGCAGGCCTGGCATTCCGGTGTACTGGAAAGGCAAAAAAAGATGAGGAGTACCTGTAGTGCATTGAGCAGACTCTGCACTTCAAGGATGGATAACTCAACATGATTCTGGGTGACAGTGGTTACCTCACCAGCCTTATTCACACCAAGTACCCACAGCTCTTGTTGAGTATCCGAGATATCTCTGAGGAAACTATGACTGGAGGCCACAGTCTGTGTAAGATAAGGGCCAATGGGATTTTGAGAGTGCCAAGAGCAAGTTTGACAGCCTCTATGGCTGCCAAAAGCCACTAGTAGATGACATCAAGAGAGCCACAGATGTGATGATTACAGGTAAGGTGACAGTGGAGGCAGGCTAGAGCAATGTGGGCAAGGGCCCTGTTCAGGCCCTGAGAGGCTTCAGAGCCCAAATCATCATCACTGAGATTGACCTCATCAACACACTGAAGGCTGTCATGGATGCCTATGAGGTAATTACCATGGGTGAGGTCTGTAAGGAAGGCAACATCTTTGTCACAATCATAGGCTGTGTTGATGTCATCCTTGAGCAGAGAATATCATCATGTGTAACATTGGACAGTTAGTTGTGAAGATTGGCGTCAAGGGGCTCAGTCAGAATGCTGTGGAGAAGGTGAACATAAAGCCCCGGGGGGACCGATACCAGCTAAGGAATGGGTACTGCATCGTCCTGTTTACTAAAAGCCAGCTGGTCAACCTGGGCTGTGCTATGGGCCACCCCAGCTTTGTAATGAATAACTCTTCACCAACCAGGTGCTGGCACAGATTGAAATGTGGATCCATCAAGACGAGTATGCGGTCCACTCCCTATCCAAAAAGTTGGACCAGGCAGTGGCTGCAGCTCACCAGGCAAGCTGAACATGAAGCTGACCAAGCTGACTGAGAAGACGAAGTACCTGGGTATACCCTCGGATGGCCCTTCAAGGGTCATCACTGTCGTTGCTGAAAGTCAAGCCTGATGTCATTGCTCCTTGTCTTCCAAATGATGTCCCTGCCCAGGATCCAGTTCTTTCCAAGAACAAATGACACTAACTTTGACCTTGGTTTGTCATTGCCACCCTGCCCCTCCTCATTGACTTCCTGTGGCTGGTCACTTAGCCTTTGGCCACCTCTTTGTACTTTATACTGTTACAGGTATGTCAGGAGACACTGAAGAACCTCTTCCAAAGCTCTTATGATAGAGGTATGAAGGAGACATCTGCAGGGAAGCACACAGGGGTATTGGAAGTGCACATTCAGTATTTAAACTTGTAGTGGCAATAAAGGTCCTTACCGGGTCTTAGGACCTTTAATCATGTGCTTGATTTACAGGTTCCTCAACCCATGACAGATGGGAAGGAGCATTCAAAAAGGGGGCAAGGTGGAACTGTTAGAATTTAAATATTCCTAGGCCTAGCTTGGTATTAGGCATTCTCAAAAACTGGGCATAAGGAGGTTAGCGCTTTTAGTCCCTAATTTACATGGGTTAGGGCAGACTTGTTAAAGGATGACCGAAAAAGAACAAAGGAATAACAGCCAGATTTTGAGAGGGGACAGAAAAAAGTAAAAGCCAATATAGGTCTACCTCAGATATTGGTTCCTATCCTAACCCTGTGTTAAAAGAGGTTATCTTGGCTTATAATGTGTTAAGAGTAGGAAGATGGGGTTATAACCGTTTTGGTGCCTAAGGAAAAAAGAAACCAGAGTGCTCCTTGGATGCAAGGATGGCAAATCTTCGCCTGTTATACTTTGAACGTGGTAGAAGCTGTTTCTTGGAAAGGGGAATCATGAAGGGTCAAGGAAAGCAAGGCAAATCCCACTGAGGTAGATCAACACAGTGACTGACTGCTCACGTATGTTAGGTGGTGATGATCGCACAGGATAGGAAAGGATTCAGGTCTGTTGTTCAGAGTGCCACTGTGAGTTGCACTGGACTCTACAACACCTAACAACAATAATAGCACCACCAACACCAATACCGATGTATTTTAACTGATAACAGAGTTTAAGTAAGTACTAAGTTACTTTGTATGGAAATAGAAATATTTCATTTAACCCAAATTGAGAAAGAAAATAACCTAATCTTGTTTTTCCCATTTGTTTACCTGAAGAGATTACCTGTGGATTGATATTCACACACTCTGAAGTCTAGAGTTTTGAGTAATAGAAGAAGAACACTTCATCATCTTTTCAAAAAAAGAGAAAAAAGAAACAAAATTGATGACCTTTTCATGATCAATACCTTTGCAAAATACTAATTTTCCTTCAGATGCCATAAATCATGTGAATAAAATGCATTCTGCTGTGACTTGTGCCATCCATCTACCTAATTTTGTAGCCTTTTAAAATATATAGATAATTTTATTTATACATGATTTATCTCCCACATATGTCCCAATTTAACAAAAAAGTTTTCATAATTTATTGTTGTTATTGTTACATATTGTTCAACTGATTCCTAATAATAGCCACTGCACATTAAATATACAACCTTATCCTGAACCATCCTCAGTCCATTTGCTGTGCTTACCCAAAGTTAAAGTCAGTCATTGTGTCAACTCCTCTTGTTAAGAATCGTCTTTACACATGAGCCTCTACTTAATCAAGCACCATGACTTTCTGCAGGGATTGGGCCCCTGATAACATGTCTGATAAATATGAGAGAAAAATTTCACCATATTTACTTCTGAGGCACATTCTGTATGTATTCCTCCATGCCAGGTTTATTTGGTTTTGCTCAAGATATACCTTTTCAACCTGTTTACAGAACAGATTATCCAGGAGGCTGGGCTCTATGAGGAGAAATGTGGTGTCAGGTTTGGTGGAAGATCTAGCAATAATCTGCATTATGCAGATGACACAACCCTGCTTGCTGAAACTGAGGAGGATCTCAAGCGCTTGCTACAGAGGGTCAAGACTGCAGCCTTCAATATGGATTGAGGTTCAATATGAAGAAGACAAAGATTCTCACCACTGGACCAAAATTGGCAGCATCAGGATGGATGGTGAAGAGATTAAGATTGTTCACAACTTTAGTTTGCTTGGCTCCACAGTCAACACTCTTGGCATCAGCAGCTAGGAAATTAAAAGATGTGATAGGAAAGTCTGCTGTTAGGGACCTCTCCAAAGTACTGAAGAGCAATGGTGTATCCCTGGAGACTAAGGTGCGTCTGATACAAGCCATGGTCTTTGCTATCACTTGTTATGCATCAGAGAGTTGGACAATGACTAGGGAGGATAGAAGGAGAATTGATGCCTTTGAGCTGTGGTGCTGGAGAAGAGTATTGAGGGTACTATGGACTGCTAAGGAAACAATAGATTCATCCTGGAGAGGGTTAAACCAGGCTGCTCCTTGGAGGCAAGGATTCTGAGGCTCCGTCTAACATACTTTGGACATGTTGTAAGGAGGGACCCATCCTTGGAGAGGGACATCATGCTTGAGAGGGTGGAGGGACAGCGCAGGAGGGGAAGACCCTCTATGACGTGGATTGACTCAGTGACTAGGGTATCAGGATGGGTGTGTCAGAGGCAGTGCGATTGGCACAGGATAGAGCAGGGTTTAGGGCTGTTATACATAGGGTCACTATGAGTTAGTTGCAAGTGCCTCGATGGCACATAACAACAACAATATTCAATATTCTTCAACAACATTGTAAGTCAAAGATTTAAGTCTTCTATCACTATCTAAATTTTACATATGAAAGCAGGAGTGGCATCCACTTCCTAAAGAACATGCCTCCAGAAAAATCTATGAGCTTTGATAAATGTCAATAGTTGTAGAGGGGTTTCAGGCCTTTTGCTCAAAGAGTTGTTATGAGGCATGCTCAGCTCAAAGGTTATCAATAACAACAGTGACTAAAAATACCAAATCTTGGGCCAGCATCACCTTGACTTTAATATCTTTGGTCTTTAGCACTTTAAAGAGATCCTTGGAGCAGATGTGCTCATTGCAATTTTTTGTTTTGTTTCTTGACTGTCATTTCTTTGGAAATTGATTGTGGACTTAATGAAACGAAATATTTGGCAACATCAACTTTTCTTGATGTTTTTCAGTGTTCCAGTAGTAAGGATTTCATTTTCTCTAAATTGAAATTTAATCCGTACTAAATCCTACAGTCTTTATACTTCATCGGGAAGTGTTCTAAATTCTTGTTTTCTATAAGCAAGAGTGTACTTTTTGTATATCCTAGGTTGTTAATAAGACTTCTTCCAATATTGATGCCATATTTTCCTTCATATAGTGAGTTCTCAGATCAGTAGCTGTTTTATATTTTATACATACAGTAAAAAGCCACAACTCCAATACATACCCTTTTTACCATAAACCATGTAGAGTTTATCCCCTTGTTCTACTTTTTGTGGTTGTGTACCGTCGAGTCAGATCCAAGTGGCACAGGAGGAGATTGCCCCTCCTTCCCCAGTGGAGCATCTGGTGGATTCAAACCTCACTCCTTTATGATTGCAGCACTGTTTCTTGCCACTAGGCTACCAGATCTCCCTCCCTTTGTTCTACTTAAGTGACTGTTCTCAGTCTATTTCCATGACCTTCATACTACCATGACAATTTCTCCGATTCCTATACTTTTCAATAATATCCATAATTCATTATGATCCACACAGTCAAACGTCTTTGCCCTTTCATTAGTCAATAAAACAAAATTAAGCATATTTTATATTTTCTAACATTGGTCAAGATCCTTGCCTTTTCTGAATGCAACTTAAATATCTCTCAATTTTAAGTGAATGTGCTTCTCTAGCAAATTTTGGATAATCTTTAGCAAGATTTTACTTGTGTGTGACATCGATTTCTTCATCCTGCTAGATAATCACTTTTTTATAGTGGCACACATATGGAACTTTTCTGGTGAGTTGACTAGGTGTCTCTTTTGAAATTTCTTGGTACAATCAAGTGAGCACATCCAAATTTCATATTCCTTCAAATCCTGGAGGCTAATTTTCTTTCCAGTGCATGCATTATAGTTTGAACCTCTTCCTTCAGTACTTTAGGTTTCGATCATAAGCAACTTCCTGAAATGACTATTGACCAATTTTTTTATACTATATTCTGTGCATTCCTTTCATCTGCTTTTGATACAATTTCATTTTACTTGGAAGCACAATAAATACAGTAGTAACATCAGTCAAGAGATCAAAAGATATGTTGCTATGGGAAAATAGAGTGTCAGGAACCTGTCCAAAGTGCTAAAGAGCAATGTGTCATCTCAAAGACTAAGGTGTGCCTAATCTAAGCCATGATCATTTCAATTACTTCTTATGCATCTCAAAATTGGACAGTTAATAAGGATGACAGAATAAAAATTGATGCCTTTTAATTGTGGTTTTGAAGAAAAGTACTGAATATCCCACAGACTGCCAAAAGAACAAACAAGTCTGTCTTGAAGGAAACAAGAATGTTGTAACATATTGAGATGGTCTCTAAATTCACAAAATATGAGAAGAACGAGAAGCCTAGAACATTTAATTGTGCTCTTAAAAAACTTATGCTGAGATAAAAAACCTGTTTGTTGTGCAAACAGGGCGAGGGAACTTTATATAGTTTAAAATTAAGAAAGGCATGTGTCAAGGCTGTATCTTTTCTCCATACCTATTGAATTTGTACGCTGAGCAAATTATTTGAGAAACTGGACTCTATAAAGAAGAATATGACAGCAGGATTGGAGGAAGACTTATCAATAATCATTATGCAACTGACACAACCTTGCTTGCTGAAAGTGAGTAGAACTTGAAGTACTTGCTGCAGAAGATCAAACACTGCAGCCTCCAATATGAATTGCATGTCAAAATCAAGAATACAAAAATTTTCATCACTAGACCTACAGGCAATACCATGATGTTGTTGTTGTTATTATGTGCCATTCAAATTTTCATAGACTCCTAATTTGTGTGTTCTGCAGTCTAATTATTGATAGATGTTTGTTGTTCTTTATTCTCATTTTGAATAGTGCTATATAAGGAAATGAAGATCCTTAATTGGATGAAAACTTTATCCAAATCAAAATGTAAAGTCTAAGGAAACAACTTTTCCAGTCATCTTTTGAGCATTAAAACATAAATTCTAAGGAGACAACTTTTTTTTTTTTTTTTTAGGGGACAACTTTTTACAGTCATATTTTGAGTGCCTTTCAACCTAAGGGCCTTATATTCTAGGACTTTGTTTCATTGTTATTCATAGCATTTTCAAGTCCTATTATTTTATCACCTAGAAAAATATTAATCACCAGTAAGTATAATCCTGAGAAGACAGGCAGACAAAGCAAAAAGAGGAAATAATTGACTTCGTTAGTATGCCCCCTCATTGCTGAATCAGTCAGAACTAATTCCTGATTAACACAGAGGCTGTAAATCACATAGGAGGAGATTGCCTGTTGTTCTGCAAATCAGCTGGTGATTTATATAGTTCAGCCTTTGAATTGGCAGTGCAACTACTTACTCATTATATTAGCAACATTCAAAACGGAATCCTGGGTTCTTAGATTGTAAGGACTTTTGCTGCTAACCTAATGCTCCTCCTCTCTGGAGCTTCAAATCTGCAGCCACTCTGGAGGAACAAGATGATCATCTTTCATGCCATTGTCAATCTCCAAAACCCCACTGTTGTTATGTGCCGTCGAGTCGCCTGCGACTCATAGCGACCCTATGTACAACAGCCCTAAACTCCGCTCTGTCTTGTGCCATTCGCACTGTCTCTGACACTCCCATCCCAATTATCCCAGTCACTGAATCAATCCACCTCATAGAGGGCCTTCCTCTCCTGCGCCGTCCCTCCACCCTCCCAAGCATGATGTCCCTCTCCAAGGACCGGTCTCTCCTCACTACATGTCCGAAGTAAGTTAGACGGAGCCTCAGAATCCTTGCCTCCAAGGAACCACCCGGTTTAACCCTTTCTAGGACAAATCTGTTTGTTTTCCTAGCAGTCCATGGTATTCTCAATACTCTTCTCTAGCACCACAGCTCAAAGGCATCAATTCTCCTTCTATCCTTCTTGGTCATTGTCCAACTCTCTGATGCATAACAAGTGATTGCAAAGACAATAGCCTGTATCAGACGCACCTTAGTCTCCAGAGAGACACCATTGCTCTTCAGTACTTTGGAGAGGTCCCTAACAGCAAGGTAAGTAATTATGAATGAGTTCTCATTTCATGGTAATAAGGAAGAGAGTCAACATTCAAAAGAGAATTATTTCTAGAGATTTTTTAAATGAATAAAAATGAGTCTGATTTTTAAATGTTTAAACAAAAGTTAGAAAATATCAATGAAAATTAAAAAAAAAAAACAACCACAGTATTTTATTCATAGAATAAGCAGTTGTAATTTGTTAATCATAATTCCAAAAAGTTAATTAAGCTGAAATGGGATAGATATTATAATAAACCACAGAGATAATACTGGAAATACAGAATAAAGAATAGTCCATATATCAATAAAACTGTTTCCTGAGAGATTATTTTTTTATTTCTTGAAAATTATGTAATCCAATATTGAAAATTCTGAGGAAAATCCACACTACAAGTTTTCTCAGCTTTTAAATTACTTTAGAGAAAAAGTGATGGTATAAATTACACCCTCAACTTTCCTATATATACATAGACCTTAAGGAATTACACTACCAACACAAAGGTAGTTCTAATCCATCAGATGCTCCATGAAAGAAAAAGAAGTAATCTCCTCCCAGGCGACAGACTGTCTCTGAAAACTTACTGTAGGGAGCTTTGGGTCAGTTCTGACTCCATGGTACACAACAACAACAACCACAACCACTATTCATGGTATTTTCAAAAGTGAGTTAGAACATTGCTAAAAAGACCAGTATGTTTTCTCAGGAGAAAAAAAAAACCACAAACAAATCCCCAAATAACAAGAAACCAAAAACTAACCTTATCCTTACTTCATAATGCAATAAACTATGAAAAACTTGAAGGAACTTTTAATTTCAAAATTTTTAAGAGTATTCATCTTTAACAATGAATGTTGTTCAAAACCTGTACATTTCTGTTGTTATGTACCATCCATTCAGAGCTGACCTATAGCTCACCCTCCAGTGGGTTTTCAGAGGAAGTTCTACTAGCCTCTTTATAAAAAACTGTGCTGCAATCCCAAAAGCATGCAGTTTGAATCCACTAGCCAATCTATGGGAAAAAGATGGCTAGTATCTTCCTGTGTGATTTATTGCCTCTGCAAACTCAAATAAGGGTCAGCTATGGATTGGTTTCCATATGACAGTACACAAAAAAACAACAAATTGAACCAGATGAGATTGCTTGTCCTTCTTTGTCAAAACTACTGATGGATTTGAATCTCATGACTTTGGGATCCCATCGGAGGTTCTCATCACTAGACTAGCAGAGCTCCACATGCGCCTCTAAGTAGGTGCTAATAGAAGTAATGTTGTTGTTGTTGTTGTTGTTGTTGTTGTTGTTGTGTTCCGTCGAGTGGCCTATGACTCATAGTGACCCTATGTACAACAGGCCCAAACCCTGCTCTGTCCTGTGCCAATCTCACCATCTACAACACACCTGTTCCCCTTTACCCAGTCACTAAATCAATCCATCTCTTCTAGTGCCTTCCTCTCCTGCACTGTCCCTCCACCCTCCCAAGCATGATGTCCCTCTTCAAGGACTGGTCCCTCCTTGCAACATGTCCAAAGTATGTCAGACAAAGCTTTAGAATCCTTGCCTCCAAGGAGCAGCTTGGTTTCATGCTCTCTAGGACAAACCTGTTTGTTTTCCTAGTGGTCCATGGTATATTCAGTACTCTTCTCCAACACCACTGCTCAAAGCATCAATTCTCCTTCTATCAACCCTAGTCATTGTCCAGCTCTCTGATACATAGCAAGTGATTGCAAAATCATTGGCATGTATCAGGTGCACCTTAGTCTCCAGACTGACATCTTTAAACTTGAGCACTTTAGAGAGGTCTCTAACCAAAGTAATGAGCAAAGTTAATATTCATCTATTTCTTTCAAATGTCTTTTAGAAGAGAATAGAGTTCAGTAATATATTATTCAAGGAGTTCTGGTGGTGTAATGGATTACATATTGAGCTGCTAACCAAAAGTGAAAAGGACAAAAGCCATGTGGGGACATCCATATCTAACATTTACCAACTTCCCAAAGGGGAATTGTCTCCACCAACAACATAAACAACACAAAACCAATTTCCATAAGGTCAGACATGTTGCCATACTCCAACATTTCTTTCTACTTATACAAACACCAATCTTACTGTTATACTGGATTTGAAATCTGTTGTGATAGCTCACAGACCACAAAAATCCATATTGTTTTGTTAGGTGCCATAGAGTTGATTGAGTATGACTCATAGTGACAATAAAAAAACAAGTCTTAATCCTGTTCTATCCTCTGCCAATTCTCACAATCTCTGAAATACTCAAACCTGTTGCTGCAATCACTGTGTCAGTTCAACTCATTGATGCTCTTCCTCTCCTTCAGCATCGTTTACCTTTCCAAGTGTAATGATTCTCTCCAAAAATAACCTTTTCTAGCAACATGCCCAAATGCGTAAGATGAAGATTTAGAGTATTTTCCCTCAAGGAGCACTCTGACTGAACCCTCTCCAAGACATATCTGTTTATTCTTTTAGCAGTCCATGGGACCTTCAGAACTCTTCTCTAATACCACAGTTTAAAGACATCAATTATTCTGTCATCCTTATTAATTGTCCAGCCGTCAATAGTATAGTAAATGACTGCAAAAGAACATGATCTGAAGAAGTTGCATCTTAGTCCTCAAACTCACATCATTCGTCCTCAATGGTTTGGAGAGGTCCCTGACTGCAGACTGTCTCAGTACAGTATGTTTCCTAATATCCTGATTGCTAGTACAAAGTGAATTGATTATGGATACAACTAAGGTGAAGTCATTGGCAGTTTCAATCTTTTCTCTATCTGTAATGATGTTGCCTATGTGTCCGAAGTTTCTCCTATTGGTTAGAATTTTTGTTTTCTTTATGTTCAGATGCAGTTCATATTGAAGGTTATAATGTTTAACTGTGTCCACAAGCACTTCAAGTCCTGTTCACTTTCAGCAAGCAAAGTTGTGTCATCTGCATAATGAATGTTATTAATGAGGCTTCCTCCAAATATTTTTTTGTAAGAATCATATTAGGGATTCAAAATGCTGTAATTCAGGTTAGTAGCAGAATCTTGTCACTCAGTCAAGACATCTGCTGATGTGCTCACAGGCATCTCAACTATCCACCTCATCATGACTTTAGGCCAGTGTTACAAAGCCTTGTCCTGTGAATTATGGCTCTCCTCCAAAAAACTTAAGCAAAGGGCCCTTAGCCTTTGTTCAATGGCATAGCAGTCCTCAGGGTTCCATCACATGACAGGTCTCTGGGTCTCTGCTGTGGTTTCTATAATTGCTGCTCCTGTAAACTTTGGTCTGATTCGTTCAAGAATCTCTAGTCCTGAAGGATGTACTGCATTCTCTTGCTTTTTCATTTTGCTAATATTTATATTCTCAAATTCTGCTGCTCGATCTATTTAATTCAATGGTGAGACTAGCCATGTTAAACTAGCCAATCTCTTTGTGGATAGGCTAACACATCATATTCTCATATTCCTGCCTAGTCACACAGTGAAGTCAGATAATGGCTAGGGATGACATTTTGAATAACAGTCCAACATGACACCAAAAGTACAATTAACTCATCAAATACTTTGAGGTAGAAAGATGAAGAGGTCTGTTCCAGTTAATATTTACTCTTTCACAGATAAGTGGAGGGTTGCTATGAGTCACATGTAACACAATGACAATGGGTGTTGTGTATTTTTTTCCTTTCAATCCATCTTCAGCATAATAGACTTCCAACCTTTTATAACGCTTTAAATTTTATCAGTTAAAATGTTTAACTGAAAAAGAAGCACCTAAAATCTTAATCTAGTTTTACTGTATTTTTGAAAAACTATTGGCTGTCCTTTTTTGTGGAAATAGACAAATGAATTTTAGCTACTTAAAGAATGTTCATTGTCCAAAGGGATATAAAACAGAATACAACTGCTCAATGAGTAGAGGAAAAGCAATGAGGCAGAAATATCTGTTGTTCAAAAGGAATATGTTGTTGTTGTTGTTGTTGTTGTTGTTGTTGTGATGTGCCATTGAGTCACCAGTGACTCATAGTGACCCTATGTACAATAGCTCTGAAATCTTCCCTAACCTGAACCAGTTTCACTAACTCCAACACACACCTATCCGCATTGCCCCAGTTACTTATCAATCCATTTCATCTACAGCCTTCCTCTCCCGAGCTGCTCCTCCACCCTTTCAAGCATGATGTCCTTTACCAAGGACTGGTCCCTCCTGGCCACATGTCCTAACTATGTGAAATGGAACTTCAAAATTTTATCCTCCAATGAGAAACTTGGTTTCACCCTCTCCAAGACAGACTTATTTGTTTTCTTCAGGCCCACGGTATGTTCAAAGCTCTTCTCCAGCTAAACAACTCAAAGGCAACAATTCTTCTGTCATCATTCATCATTGTCCAGCTCTATGATGCATAACATATAACTGAGAAGACTTGGCCTGGATCAGGTGCACCTTAGTCTCTAGACTGACATCTTTGCTTCTCAGTACTTTGGAGAGGTCCCTGACAATAGAATTTCCCAGCGCAATAATTTTGATTTCCTGACTGCTGGTGCCAAGAGTGTTGATTGTGGAGCAGAGCAAGCTGTGATTGTGAATAACCTCAATCTTTTCTCCATCGATCATGATACTGCCAATTGGCCTAGTGGTGAGAATCTTTTTCTTTCTTGATGTTGAGATTCAATCCATATTGACCTGGACCATCTGCAGCAAGTACTTCACGTCCTCCTCAGTTTCAACAAGCAAGGTTGTGTCATCAGCATAACATAGGTTGTTGATGAGTCTTCCTCCAATCTTGATGCCACATTCCTACTCCTACTCACCTAATGACCTGTTCTGCATATAGATTGACACAAGTATGGACACAGGACACATCCTTGATACACTACCTTCCTGATTTTGAACCATGAAGTTTTTTCTTTCTCTGTTCTAAGGACTGATACCTGGTCTGAATATAGATTTCACATGAGCACAATCAAGTGTTCAGGGTTTTCCAGTTCTCCTCAAGGTCAGCCACAATTTGTTGTGATCTACACGGTCAAATGCCTTTGCATACACAATGAAACACAAACAGACATTCCTCTGGTACTCTTTGCTTTCTACCAAGATCAATCTGACATTGTGATAATGTCTCTAGTGCCACTGTCTTATCTAAATCCAGCTTGTTATTTCTGGTAGTTCTCTGTTGATTTACTCTTCCAGTCATTTCTGGATAATATTCAGCAGGATTTTGCTTATGTCTGATATCAGTGATATTGTTGGATAATTTCCACACTCTGTGGGATCATCTTTTTTTGCAATGGGAATAAAAATTGATCATTTTCAGTCAGTTTGTCAGATAGCTGACCTTAGAATTCTTAGTCCCTAGAATTCTTAGTGCAACCTGGTGAGCATGTCCAGAGCAGCATCCATTCGTTGAAATATGTCAATTAGTATTCTATCAATTCCTGGGGACGTGTGTTTTACCAAGTCCTTCAGAGCAGCCTGTACTTGCTGCTTCGTCACCACTATCTCTTGATCATATGTTGTTTCATTAAATTCTTCTGTGTCAACCAATTCTTTTTGATACACTGTCTGTGTAATTCTTCCATTTTCTTTTAATGCTTCCTGCATTAGTCAATATTCTGCCCGTAGCATCCTTAAGCAGTGCAACTCACAGCTTTAATTTGTTCTTCAGTTCCTTTAGCTTAAGAAATGCTGAGCAATTTTGGCACTTTTGATTTTCCTACTGCAGCTGTTTGCACATTTCATTATCATATGTTGCTTTGTCTTTCTTCTTTTTATTTTTAGATTTTAATGAAAGTTTATAAAGAACTTGGATTGTCATTCATTATTGCACATTTTCCCTCCTGTCCTCCCTGCCCCCCAGTTCACTTTTTTTTAAAAAAGTTTTCCCGTTGTTATACAGTTCCCTACCACGACCGTCTTACTGTGCAACTCTTATTCTGGACTCCTGTCCCAATCACAATACCTAATCATACATTCCTTTTATATAGTTCTCTCTCATGTCTGTTTCAATGCTGTGTACATTATTTATTCCCTTTTTTCTTAGTTTCCCCCTAACTCCAATATCAGTCTCAAAATTCACTTGTAAATCCATCTGATCCAGGGATTTTTGGTTAGAAGTCATTGTATTACCTTTTCAATTTCTTCTTTTGTAATATGTCTGTTAAGATGTTCAATTTCAGTTTGTGTCAATTTAGGTAGGTCATGCGTTTCTAAGTATTTTTCCATTTCCTCTAGGTTTTCATATTTGTTTGAGTATAGTTTTTCATAATATTCTAATATTAGCTTTTTTATTTTAGTTGGTTTTGTGTTAATGTTGTCTGATTCATCTCTTGTTTTTATTAATTTAGTTTATTTTTCATTTCAATGAACATCTACAGAGATTTTGGAATTCCATTCATTCATTGTTGCACCCTTCTCCCCGCACAAACCCCTCCCCCCCTTTGCTCCTCTCCTTGAAAAGCAAAAGAAAAACTCCCTCATTGGTACACAATCCGCCCGCACCTCCCCAAACTCCATCCCCTACCCCCAAATATAATCCACTCTGCAACCCTCATTGCGTACTCCTACGATATAAATAATGACCTAAAATATAATACTCTTAGACTATTCTCTCCCCCATAGACTTCAATGCCATAAACATATTTCATAATTTTTCTTAGTCTTACCCCCACCCCTGATTCATCTCTTAATTGGATTATTTGTGTCTTCTCCTTCTTTTCTTTTGTGAGTTTTGCTAATGGTTTGCCAATTTTATTAACCTTTTCAAAGAACCAACTCCTAGTTTTGTTGATAGTCTCAACTGTTTTTCGGTTTTCTATTTATCTCTACTCTAATTTTTATAATTTAAGTTTTTTTAGAGGGTGTAGGGTTTTCTTGCTGTTCTTTTTCAGTTTGTTGGAGATATTGAGTTAGAGAGTCAATGGTCAATTTTTCCTGCCTTTTGATGTGTTTGCTTTTTGCTATAAATTCACCTCTGATTACTGCTTTGGCTGTTTCCCAGAGGTTTTGATAAGTAGTGTCTTCATTGTCATTTGCTTCAAGAAACTTTTAAATTTCATTTTTTATTTCTTCTTGTACACAATCGTGTTCAAGAAAGTTGTTGTTCAGCTTCCAAATGTCTGCTTTTTTCTCCTTTATTCTCTTGTGGTTAAATTCTAATTTTGTGGTGTTGTGATCTGAGAAGATACTTTGTATAATTTCCATGTTTTTTAGTGTGTTGATGCTTGCCTTGTGACCTAGAATGTGATCTATTCTAGAGAATATTCCATGCACATTGGAAAAGAAGGTATATTGTGCTTTTTTTTTTTTTTGGTGCATTAGCCTATAAATATCTATGAGATCAAGTTGGTTAATCGTGTGGTTTAGTTCTTGAATATCTTTGCTAAGATTATTTTTGGTAGTTCTATCTTTTCTTGAAAGGGCTGTATTGAAGTCTCCAAGTACTATAGTAATGTTGTCTATCACCTTTTTCAATTTTGTTAATGTGTATTTTATATATTTTGCAGGTCTTTAATTTGGTGCATAAATATTCAATATTGTTATATCCTCTTGTTCTATTGACCCTTTGAGCATTATGTAGTGACCTTATTTGCCTTTTGTGATGGTTTTTGCATTGAAATTTATTTTATCAGACCTTAGTATCGCTACTCCTGCTTTTTTTGGGGTTGCCATTTGCTTGTTATATTTCCCCCATCCTTTTATTTTTAGTCTTTCTTTATCTTCATTTTTCAGATGTGTCTCTTGTAGACAACATACTGATGGATGTTGGATTTTTTTATCCAATCTGCTACTCTTTTTCTTTTCAGTGGTGCATTTAAACCATTTGCGTTCAGTGTAATTACTGAGATGTAGGACTTTATTGCTATAATTTTGTTCAATTCTTTTTTGGTGTTGTTGATGTTACTTTGGTCCATCCTGTTTTCTGTGGCATCTCTGTATGAAGGACGTCTCTCAGAGTTTCCTTTAAGGCTGGTCTTGTTTTTACGAACTCCCTTACTTTCTGAATTTCTGGGAATATTTTGATCTCTCCTTCATACTTGATGGACAGTTTTGCTGGGTACAGTATTATTGGTTGAAAGTTGTGTTGTTTGAGTGTTCGATATATGCCTTTCCATTGTCTTCTTGCTTGTATGGTTTCTGCTAAGAAATCAGCACTTAATTATATCTGTTACATCTTTTAGGTTACTCTTTGTTTCTCCCTCACTGCTTTCAGAATTATCTCCTCCTCTTTGATTCTAGCTAATTTCACTATGATATGTATTAGTGTTTTTTCTTTTGGAGTCTATTCTATATGGTATTCTCACAGTTTCTTGAATGTATCTTCTCTCATTGATCATCTTGATCGTGTTCCACATTATTCTTAGGTTTTCTTCTTTTTTCTTCCTTATTGTTTCTGCTTTTTGTTCTAGCAGATCAGTGGTGACAATTCTATATTTTATTTCACTGGTTCTATGTTCCATCTCTTCAACCTGGTTCATGTGACCCTCCATTATGTTGACAGCATTTGAAACATTGGTCCTCATATTTTATTTTGGATTGTGGTTTCTTGTTTTTCCAGAGCTTCTAAAGTCTCATTTATTTTACCTGCATTGTTTTGGATTTTTTTTTAAGCTCCCTCAGGTTTTTGCTTACTATAATTACAGTCCTGTAATTCTTCAAGTTTGTCTTTCACTCAGTGAAAAGATTCAATCATTGTTCTTTAAATTCTGTGCCAGAAAGTTTCATCAGACTTTCTGGCTTCAGGAAATCCATTGATACTGTGTCACTTTTTTTGGGTGACAATTTGCTTTAGCCTGCTTTCTATGTGACATTGCTGTGTGGTAGAGCTTTTCATGCCTGAAGTGATAGCAGGTTCTTGATGTGAATTTTACACTCCAGAAGAGGATGGGGCAGCTACCCTGCCTGGATTCCTCTCAATTTGATAGATTAAAGGCCTGTGGAAGCAGCCTCTTCTGTCAGACAACTGCCACAGCTAGGGTAGTCCCAGGTGCTCTGGGCTGAAGACAGTCAATGGACTGGATGAGAGGAGATGCAAGGTGGAGAATGGAGACCAGATTGGAAAACCAGGAAGCCTTAATTTTCCCTTCAAGAATGAGGTCTAGCTGTCTAACTTACTTACGATTGAGCTTAAGGGGTCCCGTGTGATCCAGTCCAACAGCACTGTCCCCCTCACAAAGTACTTCACTCCAGTTCTAGCGTAGTTCCCAACGTGTGTAGGAAGTGGCGTTCTGCGCACAGGCCACTGGCATCAAGACTGGAGTTCTGGGCAAATGCTGGCAACGACTGTACTGGAGTTCCAAGCTCAGACTTACTCAGATTCTAGCTTTCCTGCTTGCCTCAGCATGTTGCTCCCCAGCACATTGTGTCACTCCCCAGAGCATTGCTCCCCATGTGTGCATCAGCAGCTAATTAACACATGCATAGCATCAGCAAGTGGCTCCTTGGCACATGCCAACAGTTGCTTTTGACTTCTCTCACTCAAACTCCAGCTGTCTGGTTCACTGGTGCATCTTTCTGCCATGTACTGCTGCCAGTCTGTCTCAGCTGCTGGTTCATCTCAGCTGCCAGTCTGTCTCAGGTCTAATTTGTCTTTTTCAGTTGTCCTTGGAAATCCTCTATTCAGCTCCTTAACATCTTGGTTTTTCTCCTTGCTTGGCTTCTTGGCCCTCTAAAGCAATATTCAGAGTCTCTTCTGACATTGATTTTGATCTTTTATTTTTCCTGTGCATTATTTGCATGACAACAGTCCACAACAAGCAATGCATAACAAAATGGACTGGGGGAAGCATGGGGCAGAGGGAGGAAGTTATGCAATACTGAATAATCATTTATTTATTTTTTTTTAAATGGTGAACTGGACAGATAGTGAGGAAAATGTGGAGAAATGAATGAATTAAAATCCAAATTTTCTGTGAACTTTCATTAAAATCACTATGAATTTTAAAAAAAAAGAAATTAGTTGTTGTGTTCGGTTTTCCCCCCTCCCAGTTCCTATTTTATTTACTCTGTCCATTGAGTGTTATGAGTCTTATTTGGTTACTCATTATTTAAATTTTAATTTACATATTGCCTGTGCTCTATCATGTCTAATTTGTCACTTCTTGACATGAATTTCCAAGTGTCAAGAACTGATTGTTTTTCATGTTTTAAGCTTTTTAAAGTGAATTTTAGAAAACCTTTTTAATGCTGTGTTTTTAAAAAAGGAGGTGGAAGAAAATAATTAGTAATGGCAATTAAAATTTAAATCACACAAATTGAGGAAGCTACTTAGAAGTAATTGCATAAAGAGAATTTGAATAAATCAATAATTTGAGATTTAACATGCTTTAGTTTGAAAAATATTAAACAATAAATGTTTGTATATGGATGACTTACAATTGAATAAAGCATTCATTGACCATCTGCCTTTATTCTAATTCAAACACTTATCTAGCCTAATTTCTGAAAAGAAAAATCTTAATGGCAAGCTTAAGTTTAATAATTTTAGATGATTTTAACCATTATAGAAGAAAAACTCAATTTTGAACAACAGCAAACCCTTTTACAACTTCCTCTGGCTGTTCAGCATTAAGAGGCAGGTAGAGACACTGATGTTCTCTAAATCAAGGGAGTTAAGTACAGTAATAATGTAATGAGGAAAGTGATAAATTTTTATACTTGTTATAGTGAAGGAATGATGGTAGAATAATATTTCCACTGTCTCTTTCTTAAGCAATGCATTGCTAAGTTGCATTAATAAGTGAGTTAATGTCACTTATTAAGTTCAAATTTTATCATTGAGTCTCTATTAGAGTTTTTATTTCTGTTTTGTTACACCACACATTCAGCATTTTTAATTAAGTTCTTTTTACAGGAATTTGGATATAGCACACTCTAAGCAGTGAAAGACTTACATAACATTTTTTCCCTGAGTTCTCCTTATACTACTTAGAAATTGTTCAAAGTGTGATTCTAGATGGAGAAGATATTTAAGGTATCAGCAGATGACTGAAGTTACTTTTTTTCTGCTGTCCATAAAAGAATCTTGAATAACAGAGAAGAGTATTTTGTTGTTGAGTACCCTTGAATCAGAACCAACTTGTAGCTGACCTTCTAGCTGGTTTTCAGAGGCAGAAAGTTGCATTGTTCTGCTGCTAAGCAACTAGGGAATGTGCATCTTATGCCTTTGGGATTGTAATACAGCTTCTTACCACTAGGCCACTAAGTTTCTATTGTTGCTGCATACCATCAAGTCAGGACTGACCCATAGCAGACCCTCCAGTGGGTTTTGAGAGACAGTAAATTATAGGGAGATCTTGTGGCCTAGTGGCAAGAAGCTGTGCAGCAATCCCAAAGGCACACAATT
>NW_006399850.1:9091570-9094014 GCF_000299155.1 Elephantulus edwardii
AAAACAAAAAACAGGATTGGAAGAAGGAGTGGCATCCACTTCCAAAATAGCTTGCCTCTGGATACTCAATGAATTTAGAGAAACAATGAAAGCTAGACAAGTACTTAGATCTTTTGTTTGTAGGGTTCCTATGAATTGTCTATGATTCAACCCAATGTGATGGCACTTAACAACCACAAAACACAAAAATGTTCCAGTTCTTGGGAAATAGCATCATGCTTAGAGAAGTAGAAGGTCAGAGAAGAAAAGAAGGTCCTCAACATGATACATTGATACTGTCACTGTAGCAATGAGCTCAAGTGTGTCTCATTGTGGGGATGGTGTAGGGAAGGGCATGGGTTAGATCTGTTGTTCATAGAATTACTGTGAGTCATAGAGAGAGCTCTGTTGAACTAGTGGATAGAGTTATGCTACCAAGCCAAAGGTGAGTGATTTTAATCTGTGACCTAAGGCATGGTTTTAATTGTTTTTGGTCAAACATTCTTTAAATGGTTTAGCACTGGTCTGTCAATTGGCTGTACAGAAGTAACTTGTGGTGGTTGTGATGCTAAACACTGTGACACTGGTGTGACAAATGTGATGTGTCAAATGGACAATGTTTGGTGGAGCTACCATATTAAAACAAGCTTGGAAGCAGGAGTGGCATCCACTTCCAAAATAGCTTGCCTCCAGAAACTCTATGAATTTAGAAAAAACGATGAAAGTTAAACAAATGTCCAGGTCTTTCATTCATAGGGTGGCTATGAGTTGTCTATAACTTAACGGCTCTTAGAAGCACAATCTGTATTTGTAATATATATATTTGTGGTTGCAGTGTGTTATGATACAATCCTGATGCACATCTTTCCTGATTTTATCCATTTAAAAATATTTATGTTGATTTGCATACAAAATTCATATACATTCTCTTTCATTAATTTTCATTATTTTTCATACATTACTTTATTCACATTGTGTTTCATACAATCATTCCCATAACTGTATTTTATAAAATTAATCACCACTGATCTATGCCAACTATGACTCCATCTTTTCAGGTTCCCACTGATCTCTCTTGTTCTATTTGAAGCAACTGCTTCTTGGTCTAGGTAAAGGTATCATATGTACATAATTAAGAAAGGCATGCATCAGAGTTTTATCCTTTATCTATACCTATTTATTCTTTGTGATGAAAAAATCTTTGGAGTAGTTGAACTTTATGAGAAAGAATGTGGCATTAAAATTGGAAGAAGACTTTTCAGTAATCTTCTTTATATGGTAATACAACCTTGCTTTGTAAAAATGAGGACTTCAAACACTTCAAGTAAAATGCTGCAGTCTTCAACATGAGTAACATCTCATTGTCAAGAAAACAAAAATCCTTACCCATTGAACAATAGGAACATCATGATAGATGAAGAAAAGACTGGAACTGTCAATGGCTTTATCTTACTTAGAATCATAATTAATACACTTGGTCCAGCACTCAGGAGATTTGTTGCTATACTGCACTCAGAAGTCTGTAGTTGGGGATCTGTCCAAATTATTGAGGAAAATGATGTCAGTTTAAGACCTAAGGTACACCTGATTCAGGTTATGGCATTTTCAGTCACTTGCTATGTATCTGAGAGCTGGACAATGAAGAATTAGTGTCTTTGAACTATGGTGTTAGAGAACAATGCTGAAGATCCCATGGATTACCAAAGAAAAAAATAGTTATATTTTGGAGAAGGTACAGTCAGAGTGTTTCCTGGAGGCAAAGATACATGAAACTTTATCTCAGTACTTTTGGCATGTTTCTAGGGGAAGTTATTCTTTAAAGAGGGATATCATGCTTGGGAAGGTGGAGGGAGAGCAAAGGACAGGAAGACCCTCAACCAGGTGGAATGATAGAGTAACGGCAGCAATGGGCTTAAGTATTTGTTTTAGAGATTGTGAAGATGGCACAGGATAGAACAGATTTCATATCTGTTGTTAATAGGATCATTATAAGTCATTCTCGACTCAACAGAACCTAACAATAATTACAATAGTGTTTTAAAGTTAAAATATGTTTTTGTTCTTCTTAGATGCTATCATGTAAATAAAAATGGGTGTCCTGAAGGACATTATACTGAGTAAAATATATCAGTCACAAAAAGACAAACACTGCATAGTGTCACTGTTGTAGAACGAGACTGATATCAGGGTTGGGGTAAGATTGTGGAAAAACTGGATAAATTGTGTATACTGCATTGAAACAGATGAGGGAGAGAACAGTTTAAAAGCTAGATATGACTGGGTATTATGGTTGTGACAAGAGTCCAGAATGAATGTTGCATAGTGGAGTGTACTCGGGGTGGGGACATTGTATACCAATGAAGGAATTTTTCTCTTACTTTTCAAAGAGAAGAGTGAACTGGGGAGAGGGTTGGCGCAAAAAGAAAAATGCAACAATGAATGGAAATCCAAAATCTCTGTAAATG
>NW_006399850.1:9097115-9114718 GCF_000299155.1 Elephantulus edwardii
CCAGCCTGGACTTCTGGTAGTTCTCTGTTGATGTGCTGTTCCAGTCGTTTTTGGATAATCTTCAGTAAAATCTTGCTTGCATGTGAAATCAGTGAGATGGTTCTGTAGTTTCCACATTCTGTTGGGTCACCTTTCTTTGGGATAGGAACAAATATCGATCTCTTCCAGTCTCAATTACTATGAGAAATTATTTTTAAAAAGTTATTTTAGGAATGCTAATGAGATCCCTCTTAAAAAAACAAAAAACAACAAAAAAACCCCAACCAACTTTTTAAAGAACAATTTTAGATTTATCAGAAAAAAATTGAGCACAAAATACAGAGTATTCTAAAATTCTTTCTCTGTGTGTCCAATTTTCTCTATTACTAACATTTTTCACTGGACTGGCATATTTATTACTATTTATGAACAAATACTGACGTGTTATTAACTAGGAAATATCATTTGCACTTTAATTTGATCTTTATATTGATTCATTCCATAAATTTTGAAAAATGAACAATTATATGAGGTTAGTATTCTAGTATTATACATCATAACCTCCAAGCCCCACTGCCAGCTAGTAATGTCTTACTTTTGACAACTCTCCACTGGCTTTTCAAGGCTGTAAATTTATAAGGAAGGAGATTGCCTCATCTTTCTCTTCCAGTGTGTCTGGTTGCCTCAAAATGCTAAAAGGAATTCAGTTTAATAATACCATGAAGGCTCTTTTAAGTACAGTGTTGTTGACCTATAAATCTCCTGTTGTTGTGTGCTATCAAGTCAGAACTAATCTATGGCTGACCTTCCAGTGGGTTTTCAGAGATATTAAATCGCACAGGAGGAGATTGTCTATCCTTCTGCAGAGCAGCTGGTAGATTAGAACTGTGTGTCTTTTTTTTTTTTTTTTGCTTAGCATACAGATTTAATAGACATGGTGAATCAGTACAAACATGATGTATATACTTCCTGATTTTAAAGTATAACAGTATCATCTTGTTCTATTTGAACAACCCCTTCTTGGTCCATGGATAAGATCCTCGGGAACTCAAGTATCTGTTTTCTAATTCCTATTATTTTTCAGTGTTATCTATAATTTATTATGAACCACCAGTTGAATAAGAACCATAGACTATTACGTAGTAAATATAGTCATGACTTCTTTTGTGTGTTTTTTTTTTTTGCAGTTTAGCTTTGTCTCACCTGTTGATCCCTCTCTCCCATCTGGTTCTCCCTTCAATCTAAAAAAAAAAAAAAAAAATTAAAAAAACATCATCAAACACAATAGGTAAGATTGTAACAGACTGAACACACAGAAAGAAGGCAATAAATTTTCATGCTTAAATAATGTTTTAGCCTTACACAAAATAAAATAAATGTAAATGTTCAGCTTTTAGGCTAAAGAATGCATATTTGATCTCTTAATGATACATTCTGTTGTAAATTGGTCCAAATTTTTTAAACTCAATCAGCCTATATATAGGAAGATTGTCAAGAATATGTAATTATTTTAAGCACTTATATTGATGTACACATAAAAGCATTCATGTCAATTACTTATATATATAATTGTATTCCTGGTTCAGTTGTAGTTTGAAACAATATCACTCCTAAGTCAAATAAAATATACTTTTATGAACTTAACAACTACAATACAACTACAATACAAAGCTGTAAAACAATTTTTAATCTCTTTATTTCATGACCCAGAAAATTCTTCAACTTGTTATCAAGTAATAAAACAAATTGAAAATCCGTGTTTTCGTTAATTTATAACATACAAATTAAAAAAATCATATATTTGTCTCTTGATCATGAGCTATTCCTAGAAGCATTTTGAAAAGGGATAATAGTTACAACTCTCCCGAAGTAGAGCTATTTTATGAAGAAAAATGTGAAAGGAACAATTTTCACTGTTGTTATTATTGCAGGGTGCCATCTAGATGGTTCCAACTCCTAATGATCTTATGTCCAATAGAACAAAATTCTGTCTGTCACTGGGTCATTCACACAATCATTACTAAATTAGAGCTCATTTTTGCAGACACCACAGCATTCCATCTCTGATTATTTTCTTCTCTTTAATGACCATCAGCCTGATGTCTTTTACCAGGGATTGGTTCATCTTGATAAGAAAACTAAAATATTTTTAAAAAAACCAAAACATTTAATTCATTGATCCAATAAAAGCAAAATGTTAAACATGTTGTTGTTGTTATGTGCCATAGAGTTGCTTGTGACTCACAGCGACCCTCTGTACAACAGCCTTTAAACTCTGCTCTGTCCTGTGCCAACCACACTGCCTACTGACACACCCATCATGATTACTCTAGTCATTGAATCAATCCACCTCATAGAGGGCCTTCCCTTCCTGCACTGTCCCTCCACCCTACCAAGCATGATGCCCCTCTCCAAGGACTGGTCCCTCCTTACAACATGACCAAAGTATGTCAGATGAAGCTTCAGAATCTTTGACTCCATGTAGCAGCCAGTTTTAACCCTTTCAAGGATGAATCTGTTTGTTTTCTTGGCAGTCCGTGGTACCCTCAATACTCTTCTCCAGCACCACAGCTTAAAGGAATCAATTCTCCTTCTATCCTCCTTAGTCGTTGTCCAACTCTCTGATGTGTAACAAGTGATTGCAAAGACCATAGCCTGTATCAGACGCACCTTAGTTTCCAGAGAGACACCATTGCTCTTAAGTACTTTGGAGAGGTCCCTAACAGCAGACTTTCCCATCGCAATATGTCTTTTAATTTCCTGGCTGTTGGTGCCAAGAGTGTTGACTGTGGAGCCAAGGAAACTAAAGCTGTGAAAAATCTCAATCTCTTCACCATCCATCCTGATGCTGCCAATTGATCCAGTGGTGAGAATCTTTGTCTTCTTGACATTAAACCTCAATCAATATTGAAAGTACTTGACCCTCTGCAGCAAGTGCTTCAGGTCCTCCTCAGTTTCAGCAAGCAGGGTTGTGTCATCTGCATAACATAAATTGCTTATAGATCTTCCACCAGTCCTGATACAACATTTCTCCTCATAGAACCCAGCATCCCAGATATTCTGTCTGCATACAGGTTGAAAAGGTATGGAGACAAGACACATCCCTGGCGTATGCCCTTCCCAATTTTGAACCATGCAGTGTCTCCTTGCTCTGTTCTGACAACTGCCTCTTGGTCCAAGTATAGGTTTTGCATTAGCACCATCAAGTGTTCTGGGATTGCCATTCTTCTCAGAGTCAGGCACATATAAAATTACACATGAACTATATAAAATTACACATGAACTGTTTTACTTCTTTTCATGAATAGTAATGTGTATTTTATCCTTCAAACACATCTTAATCGAGGTACCAAACTTTCATTAAAAATCTCCTCCTGTGTGAGTAACTGCCTCTAAAAACCTGCTGGAGGGTTAGATATGGGTTGGTTCTGACTCTGGTACACAATAACAACAACAATTAGGAAAGCAAATTTACATAGCAAAGTTGTTGAAGTGTATTTCAACTTTAATTTTTCAGTAAAAAAATTTACTGCCAGGTTTAAATTTTCATTTAAATCAGATAATATTTTTATAGCTCATTCATAACAGCTACATTTAAAATGCTTGGGAGCCATGCATAGTCAGTAGCTATCATATTAGCAAACAGGAATCTTATCTAATGTATTCAGATCCTTTATTAAATCTTATTTTATTTTTCTTAAGTCAAACTGTAAAGGTTTATTAAAGTGATTTTCTAATACAGATTTGTTGCCATAAAGAAACTTCATAATCTGACACATTAGAAATTATTCATCCATCTAATAATACAGAAATTTTCTAGTAAATTTTTATTTTATTCTTTTTTTATATTAATATTTTCCCCCATTGATTCATTGTTGCACATTTTCCTCCTGGCCCACCTCTCCCCGTCCAGTTCACTTTTCTCTTCAAAAAAAGAAAAAAAAATCTTTCATTTTATACAATTCCACCCCCTCCCCCATCCATTTTACTATGAAACTATTATTCTGGACTCTTGTGATGCAAATAATACCTAATCAAATGTTCCTTTTAAACAGTTCTTTCCCTCTTCTGTTTTGATGCAATGTCCATCATTTATCCCCTCTCTTCTTAGTTTCCTCCCAACCCTGATGTCAGTCCTGTTTTGTAACAGTGGCATTTTGCAATATTTGTCCTTTTTTGACTGAGACATTTCACTCAGCATAATGTCTCCATGCTCACCCATTTTGTAAAATATTTCATGAATTCCTTGTTTTTCAAAATTGCATAGTATTCCATTATGTGAATATACCACAGCTTCTGTATTTGTTCAAACCTAAAATCTTAGAGATGAATTCTCACTATGATGGCTTCAAAGAAATATTTTGGCTATCATTTTTTCAAGACAGATTAAATAATTTTTTTAGGCCATCAGTGGATTCAGCAAATTTCTTTGCCAACACTAAAATGGAAAGACATCAAATCTTTGTTCTCCATATTTATTGTCCAGCATTCATATACACATGACAGGATGGAAAATAGGGCTTCAGTCAGATGCACCTTAATCCTCAATATATCTTTGTTTTTGAAAACCTTTAAGAATACTTTATAAAATTTGCCCAATGAAATATGGTATTTGATTTCTTGCTTCAACGATCATTGATTATGGATCCAAGTAAGATTAAATCCTTGGCAGCAATCAGTATTTTCTTTATCATAATGTTGTCTATGATGTAATGGTTAAATATTTGACTGATCACTAAAATTCTGGCAGCTACTGTGTGGAAGAAAGTTTTGGTAGAGTGCTTTACAACCATCACATCTTTATAAGCCAATTCTGTTTTCTACTGTATAATTACTAGCTGCTTTGTGGGAGAAAGATGGGCAAGGTCCTTTTGCATAATTTACAGCCTCCAAAACCGCCCTGGAGGGTTGGTTACAGGTCTGTTCTGGCTCAATGGTAATGAGGTAATTTGAGTTTCTTTATTGCCCTAAATGATTAGATCATTTCACTTATGTGAAAGCATTGCCTATGTCCAAAGATATTAATCATTAAAAGGTATATTATTAAAAGTGTTTTCTAAGTCAATTATTTGCTACACTTGCGTATATGTTTTTCTTTTTGTGTGTGTGTGTATACGTTCCTATAGCTATGTACAGTCTAGAAAAAGAAACAGTTGTTTTGGTGACCATTCAAATTAATATCATATTTCAACCTTTGAACCTGAAATTGTAAAAATATCTTAAATATATATTAAAAATGAAAACCAGTAGTATGTTCAAGTTTAAATAATAAAGAATAAAATAATTTTCAAGTGGGCAGATTAGATATGGACCCCATGATCCCTGTTTTTTTCCAAAACTTGTGATTTTTGTGGCACAGGAAAAGTACTTGCTGTGATTTATTTTTTGTAATTGGAACCTAAACATATTGTTTTGGTAAAAAAAATATCTTTTTTTTTGTGATTACTGGCATAACTCAGAAATAATGTGCATGATTCCAGACAGCCACGATAAATGATTATCACAATAAAGAGCTTAACATGAATTGCTTTGTTCCCCAATGCATATAAAAACTATGATTATGCTATATTATCATCTATTAACTGTGCAATAACGTTATGAAAAAGTTTTAAATATTGTGAGAATTACTAAAATGTGACACAGTGAAAAGAAGTGAGTAAAATAACACCAATAAAGGCTTGCTCAATGGAGGGCTGCCACAACCGTTTGATGACTGAAAAATGTAAAATCTATGAACCACAATAATAAACAGCAAAATAAAATGACATATTTATATATTCATCAAGGGGCAAATATATCACTTGTAGCTTGGGAGGGTAGAGGGACAGCGCAGGAGAGGAAGGCCCTCTATGAGGTAGATTGATTCAGTGACTGGGATAATTGGGATGGGAGTGTCAGAGACAGTGCGATTGGCACAGGACAGAGCGGAGTTTAGGGCTGTTGTACATAGGGTCGCTATGAGTCGCAGGCGACTCAACAGCACATAACAACAACAACAACAGTTTGCTATTGAGTAGGAACTGACTCATTGCTGACCCTACAGCAGGTTTTAAGAGGCACTTAATCATTTGAGAGGAGATTGCTCATTCTTTTCTCTCACGCAATTGTTGTTGCTAAATGCTGTCAAGTCATAGGCGACTCATAGCGACCCTATGAACAAAAGTTTTCAACACTTGTGTGACTTTCATCCTTTCTCCAGGTTCATAGTGTTTCCAGAGGCAAGCTATTTACGGTAGTGGATGCCACTCCTGCTTCCAAAGCAGCTGGTATCAGCTTGCTTGGGGATTGCAGTGCAGCTTCTTGCTACTAGGCCACCGGAGCTACTAGGGAGCAATCTCTTCCCTTTTGATTTATTGGCTCTGAAAATTCACTAGAGGAGCAACTTTGGGCACAACGGCACACAACAACAGTAACAACAACCTATGTTTATCTAATTTGTCCTGCTGAGATGTTGGTCTGGAGACTAAGGTGTGCCTGATCCAGGCCATCGTCTTTGCAATTGCATGCTATGCATCGGAAAGCTGGACAGTGACTAGGGATAATATTCGGCGGATTAATGCCTTTGAGCCAGGGTGTTGGAAAAGAGCATTCACTATACAATGGGCTGCTAGAAGAACAAAGATGTTCATCCTAGAGAGGGTGAAATCAGGCTGCCCTTTGGAGACAAGCATGTATACTTTGAGTATGTTACAAGGAGGTACCAGTCTTATGAGAGGGACATGATGTGTGGGAGCATGGAGAGACAGGGCAAGAGAGGAAGACCCTCAATGAGATGGTTGATTCAGTGACTTGGGTAATGGGGGTTGGTGTGTCAGAGACAATGAGATTGGCTCAGGATAAGGCAGGGTTCAGAGCTACTGGGTCATTGTAAGTTGCAGGTGACTTGATGGCACCTAACAACAACAACAAGATTGATAGTAGGCTATTTATGAGGATCTTCACATCAATGTACTCCTAAATACTTAACCAGTTGTATAAATCCATACTTTGTATTAACAACTCCATTTGTGGCTCAGTTCTCCAGTTTCTCTTTGGCATATGAGTTTGAAGATTTGCTAGAAGGTCCTTTGGAGACTCAGATCCCTCAAGGGAATGACCCATGCGACTGTAGGTGTGCAGGCTATGTATTTTGGAGACACTGGTGAGCAATGGGTCAGGCTGGATGTAGCAAGAAGCTTAAACACAGTGCTACTGTTGCTCCTGTGTTGGTGTTTTCACACACCCTCCAGTGTGGAGAGAGCGCTGCTATATAGCTGCTTCAGCTGTTCCTGATCTGTGAGACCATGCTGATTTGCAAAACCATGTGTCTGCAGTAAAGGTATCTGGAGACCAGAGAAGGCTAAGGTAATGGCTAAAAAACGCTAACGTTAGGCTAGCACCAGAGCATAATACTAGTATAAGAATATTGTCTTTTGCATATAAATATTCATAATATGAGTTATAAATTTTAAAACTAGCTTTTCATAAATATTAGCATAATACTGAGGAGCTATTGTGGCTAATCTGAAAGGAGATTTGTTCCTACACTGAAAGTTGCACCTTTCTGGTAGCTGGGACCCGGCAGTGGCCAGGGGGAAAAAGATGGACATTTATATTCTTGGAAATCCAATGGAGGGATTATCAATTGGTTTTGACTTAACAGCAGTGAATGAGTGAGTGAACTTATTATTTACCAAAGTTACAGCATTTAAACACTAACTAATGCTATCTTTATCCATTGCATACATTTTATCTAAAATCACTGACATTTTAAAATCCATTGCAAACATAAAGATAAAATGAAACATTTCTCTAGAGGATTATCATAAGATTCTATTAAAGAATAAGTTAATTGAATTCTCCCATCTCCATTTCCTCCTTATGGTTAATATTATAATATATGGGTGACATTTCAAATTTTAGAACTAATTTAAGAACTAGATTAATATATGTGGGGTAAAAATATATTAAATTGTAGTTGTCCCAGAAATTTTTTCATTTGTAAGAAGAAAGTGTCACATGTGAATAAATTTTGTGTAAATATATAATTATTGTTTAACAATTAATTAATTAACAGAAATTTGCTTTTTCCTCATATCCTTTCATTAAAACATCAGTTTTAATACTTTAAAACTTTTTTTCATATAGTTAATAACTGCCAAAAAGCATTATCAGAGTTTTATAATTTGAAGGTGTTTTGATACCTTTAACTTTGTTTTGCTGCCACAGTAATAGACTTGTGAAGCATAAAGTAGGCAATGTTTTAAAATACAATTTATATGGATAATTAGATAAAAATAAGAATATATAAAAAATAGTTCATGTGTGCTGTTCCAAGTCACTATGAAAAATTAAAATATGAATAATATGTGGATAATCACTCCATTTTAACATAGATTGCATCTCAACATAAAAAAACACACACACACAAAGATTCTCATCATTGGGTTAATTGTATGGAGAATAGACTGAGGTTGTTAACAACTTCATGTTGCTCAAGTCTACAATCAATGCTCTCGGCACCAGGAGTCAGGAAATCAAAAGATGAGCTACTTTGGGAAAGTCTTCTGTCATAGACCTCTCCAAAGTGCTAAGAAACAACGATGCCAGTCTAGAGACTAAGATGCACTGGATCCAGGCCATAGTCTTCTAAATTGCTTGCTATGCATATGAGAGCTGAACAAAGAGTAAGATGATAGAAAAATTGACATCTTTGAATTGTGGTGCTGGAGGAGCATATTGAATGTACTATGGACTGCCAAGAGAATAAACCGGTCTTTTCTGCAAAGGGTGAAAGTAGGTTGCTTCCTTGGAGGCAATGATTGTGAAACTCTGTATCGTACACTTTGGGCATGTTGCCAGGAGGGAGGGACCAGTCCTTGGAGAAGGACATATTTGAAGGAGAGGAAGACCCTAAATGAGATGGATTGACACAATGGGAACAGGTGTGTCAGAGATTGCGAGACTGGCTCAAACTATAACAGTGTTCAGAGATATTGTTCCTAGGGTCGTTATGAATCATAATTGATTTGATAGCAAATGACAACAACAACAATCTATCATAATGATCTTTAAGTACGTAATCATTAAACTAAAATTTTTTTCCTACTTATTTTGGTTATTTTACTGCACAGATAATATTTTTCAAAGATATTCTTTTTTTATTACATAAAACATCTCCTGTACCATAGAAGTAACATTGAGAATGTTTTCATATATATAAACAAAATGGATACATCAAAGTGCTCAGAATCTATAAGATCTTTAAGTACTATTATATTGTTGTTGTTGAGTTGAATATTACTCATAGTGACTCTGTGAACCTTGCCCTATAATGTACCAGTTTGCTAATCTCCTGCATTCTCAAACCCATTTTTATAGCCTCTGTGTTAATCCATTTTCTTTAGGATCTTTCTCTCTGTCTTTGGTGCTCTGCCTTTCCATGCTTACTGTCTTTTTTCAATGACAGCCCCTCCAGACAACATGCCTAAAATGTGTGAGATGCAGTTTCACTATCCTTGCCTGTAAGAGGCACTCTATATTTCATGTAGGACAGACTTGTTTGTTCTTTTGGCAGTCCATGAGATATTTGTTCTCTTCTTCAATACCACAATTTGTAGGCTTCAATTTTTCTTCTGTCATGCTTTCTCTTTGGTCCAAAATTTGCATTCCAGTCACTAATAAATATTAGTGCATCTTGATTGCATGTTTGGCCAATTTTGGAATATGAATCCTTAATTTCATTCTTTTTGGCTTTAGTTGTTGGTACATTTATTTGAATAGTAGTTATGTTAACAGGTCCTCCTTGCATGCTCATGTCCTATCACTCACAACATTGAAATTACCTTTTTTTGCTATGAATTCAATACTACTCTTCTACATAGATCATATGATTATTTGTTTCAAGTTGTCTTACCCAGTCTATCTCAGGTCACTAATATCTACAGTGTCAATACTCGTGAATTTTATCTCATTTTTTACAGCTTCCGGCTTTCCTACTGCATACATTCCACATTCTTGTAGCTGTATCTTAATTTTGAGAGACTTCCAATCTAGGCTGTACTTCTAATACTATGTTGGTGGTGGTATGTATCATCAAGTGTACAAGTAGTTGTTCTCTCCTGCTAAAACCTCCAAACAAGCTCTCAAAGGTATTAATTCTTCTTCTATAATACTTAGTCATTGTTTCGCTCTCTGAGGCATAGCAAATTAATTGTGAAGACCATGGCCTGGATCAGGCATACTTCAGTTAGCTATTCAGAACTTTAGAGAGGTCCCTCACATTAGATTTTCCCAATGTAATTCATCTTTTGATTTCCTCGCTGCTAGTGCCAAGGGTGTTGATTGTGGCATCAAGCAAGTTGTAATTATTAACAATCTCCATCTTGTCACTGTCTGTCCTTATGCTGCCAATCAGCCCAGTGGCAAGAATCATGTTTTCCCAATGTTGAACTTCAATCCATATTGAAGGCTGCAGTCCTTGACCTTCTGCAGCAAATACCTCAGGTCCTCCCCTGTTTCAGCAGGCAAGGTTTGTCATCTGTATAACATAGGTGGTTAATGAGCCTTTCTCTAATCCTAATGCCTGCCACATTCCTCCCCATAGATTCTGGGTTTCTGGATTATCAGTTCCACATATGGATTGAAAAGATATGGAGGCTCTCCCTTCTTTTTTTGTTTTTTTAAGAAGCTCTAATTACTGAACTCTGCTTCAGAACATAATAATTTTATTTCATCTGCTTAATGATTGCTTATGTGTCTTAATATATTTTTAAGAATAAAAGAGAGAGGGAGTTCTGGTGGCCTAGTGGCAGGAAGCTGCACTGCAATCCCAGAGGTGCATGGTTCAAATCCACCAGATGCTCTGCTGGAGAAGGAGGGACAATCTCCTCCCGGACCAGTCAGATCTCATTTGACGGTACACACACAAAAATAATAAAATAGATTTTAAAAAAGAATAAAAGATACTTGGCATTTCTTACCTGAAAAATAGTGTACTTTTAAAATATCAATATATCAGCAGTTTACTACAAAATTTTATTATTTGTTATCTCTCTACTCTTTTCACCTTTACGACTTGCAAAAATAAATGCCAGAGACAGGTGGATGATTCTTCTTCATCATAATGGATATTGAATATATTTAAACAGTGTATGATTTCATCTTACTTGGATCCACAATCAATTAATTTAGAATCATCAGTCGGGAGATCAGGGGATACATTACACTAGGAAAGTCTGCAGTCATGGATCTCTCCAAATAACTGACAAGCAGAGGTGTTAGTATGGAAACTACTGTGCAATTAATTCAGACAATGGTATTTTCAGTCACTTGTTATGCTGCTGAGAGTTAGATAATGAATAAAGGTGAGAAGAGTACTAAATATCCCATGAACTGTCAAAAGAACAAACAGATATAACTTAAAGAAGGTGCAGCCAGAGTGCTCCTTAGAGACAAGGATGTTGAAGCTATTTCTTGAATGTTTTGCACATATTGCTGTGAGAGGCTATTAATTGGAGAGGGACATCATTCTTGGGAAGGTGAAGGGACAGCAAAATCAGGCAGACTGTCACAATGACTGCAGCAATGGGTGTGAGTGAGGTTGGCATATAATAGGACAACGTTCAGATCTGTTGTTCATAGGGTTGTTATGAGTTCTACTCAACTTGACAGAACCTAACAACATCCAGAACAAAAAATCATATTGCATCATTTAAAAACAGGAAAGGTACATTTCAAGGTTGAATCTGCTATTTAAACCTATCCAATCTGTATACTGAACAAAGAATTCAAGAAGCTGGATTATATGATGAAAAATTCTTAATTGGAGAAAGACATCAATGAGAACTTGAAGCCCACACATAAGAAAACAAACTTGAAGCACTTTTTTTAAAAAAGTGTGAAATGCATGTAAACATTAAAAAGAATAAAATCTCACTCTCAGACATATAGGGGACAGTATGATAAGTAGAGAAGATTAGAAGTGTGAACAATTTCATTTTGTTTGGATCCACACTCAATATACATGTTAACAGCAGTCAACATAGCAAAAGACATTTTCCATTAAAAAAATGTACTGTCAAAGAATTCTCTAAGCTGCTAAGTGCAAAGATTTCTTTTTAAATATAAGGTAACATAAACCATGATATTTTAATTGATTTATATGCATGTGAAATTTTGACAATGAATAAGAGAGTTGAAGTAGAACAGATGCCTTTGAATTGTGGTGTTGTTGAAAATAATTAAATACACGATGGATTGCCAAGATAAAGTACATCCAGGTTGCTTCCTAAAGACAAAGATGATGAAATTACTGTTCAGAAGGAGCCAGTTCTTTAAAAAAAGGTATCACTGCTTGCTGCCCTACTAAACTTTACCACTGCTACTGCGGTGAGAAGGTATCTTATTGTGGTTTTGATTTGCATCTCTCTTATTGCCAGTGATTTCTTCTTTCTCTATTGCCTGTGAGCATTTCCTCATGTGTCTGTTGGCCACCTGAATGTTTTCCTCCATGTCTTTTGCCCATTTTATAATTAGGCTATTAGTCTTTCTTCTGGAGGACTGGAAGTATACTGTAAAATTTTGTTATGAAACTCTTGTCTGAAATGGTATTGCCAAATGTTTGTTCTCAGTCAATAGGCTTTATTTTCACCCTATGTGAAAAGTTTTTGATGAGAACAGAGATTTAATCTTCAGAAGTTCCCATTCACCAATCTCATTGTCTTCAGGTTGTGTGTTTCTGGCTGTATTTGACAGTCTCTTTATACCTAAGCCTTCTAAGCTTGGTCCCAGTTTGTCTCTTATGAACTTTATAGTTTTGAGCTTTACTCCTAGGTCTCTAATTCACCTTGGGTTGATTTATTGTATGGTGTGAGATATGGATCCTGTTTGTTAGAGAGGATGTGGAGAGGTGGGAACTCTCATACACTATTGGTGGGACTGTAAAATAATGCAACCTTTGACATTTACTCAAAAAAGTTGAATGTATACACTCCATATGACCCAGCTATTCCACCACTAGGAATATAAACCAAAGAAATTAGAACTGAAACACAAATGGAGATTTACACATCAGTGTTCCTAGCAGTGTTATTCACTATCATAAGAACAGCAACAATAGCAAAGTTCAACAGAGCAGCAAACAACAAATGATGGAGAGATTGCAGAGAAACTGGAACCCTTATTCACTGTTGGTGGGAATGTAAAATGGTGCAACCACACCGAAAGGCAGTAGATGCCTTCTCAAAAAGTGGGAAATAGAAATACCATTTGATCCAGCAATTTCACTACTGGGAATATACCCTAAAGAAATCAGAACTTCCACCCAAGCCGATATATGCATACTTATGTTTATTGCTGCATTGTTCACTATAGCAAAGAGATGTAAACAACCAAAGTGCTCATCAATAAACAAATGTATAGAAAAGCTGTGGTATATTCACACCATTGAATACTATGCCACACAGAAAAACAAGGGAATCATAAAATTTATAAAAAATGAGTGAAAAAAGGTGACTCATAAAATGTTATAAAAAATGCTGAGTGAAATATCTCAGTCATTAAAGGATGAATACAACATAATGTCACTATTATAAAATAGGACTGACATGAGGGTTGGGAAAATTAAGAAAAGAGGGGATAAATAATTTACACCGCATTGAAACAGGTGAGGGAAAGAAATATTTAAAAGGAATATATGATTAACACTATTTTCATGACAATAGTCCGGAATAAGATCTGCACAGCAACGTGGACTGAGAAGGGGAGAAATTATGCAACAATGAAAGAGGTTTGTTTGTTTGGTTTTTTTTTTTTTTTTAAGAGAAAAGTGAACTGGGTCGGGAGGAAAATGTGCAACAGTGAATGAATGTAAACCAAGTTCTGCATAAACTTTCATTAAAATCTCAATTAAATAAAAAATTAAAAAAGAATGTGGAAACAGCCCTAATGTCCAACTGTAACCGAATGGATTGAGAAACTGTGATTCACACATTGGAATACTATGCAGCACTCAGGAGCAACAATTTTGAAAAATACTACATAACTTTGGAGAGGCTGTAGAGCATTATACTAAGTGAACTAATGTAGCCTCCTAAGGACAAATACTGCACAAGACCTAAAAATAAAAGGATAACTCGTAAAGCATGTACAGGAACTCAAAGGGACTAAGCAGGGAGTGGTAAGGGGAGGGGAGGTAGTGATGTAACCATAGGGTTACACAGTTTGGTGGGGGAGGGAGGGGGAGAAGAAAATGGGGAGGATCTGGGTGAAGATATAGGATAATGATGAGTAAGGTCCAATGATGATTGATTTTATAGCACATAATACATTAATGCATGAGAATAATTGTATGAAATATAACGTGAATGAATAGTGTGAAGCACAATGTATATAAACTTTGTAAGCAAACCAATTAAAAAATAATGTAAAACAGAATGTATATGAATGATTGTATGAAACACAGTGTAAATGAATGTTTATATAAAACACAGTGTGCATGAATGAAACATAATGTAAAGAAATTATATGGAAATCAATAAAAATATTGACAAAAGATATCGTGCTGGGAAAAGTACAAGTTTCTGTAAGAGAGGAAGACCTTCAACATGGGAGATTGACACACTGATTGCAACAACGAATTTGAACATGACAGAGATCGTGAGGACGGTGCAGGATGGGAAAAGGTTCCAATGTTTTATTCTTAACATCCCTATGATTCATAGTAAACTTGATGACACCTAACAACAGCAAATCACACCATTAATAATTGCACCCTTTTGAAGATCAGGATCTATTATTCACCATGACTACCATGTCTCTTCTAATCTACTATTCTGTGGGTACAAGGAGCATGAAATGTGAAACAGCAACTATAGAATATTATTTGATGGAACTCTCTCTGTGTACTTATTGAGGACAAGACTTTCAATTCCGTTGACTAAATAAACACAGGTACAGGGGTTATAAAGCCCTACAGGGAGTAGTATTCTTTACTCCAAGTCCATATAGTCCCCCCCCAGGGACTGGAACGTCAACTATGTATGAGTATATTATATTCACCTATGTATAGTACTATTTTAAGCTAGTGTTTTATATTTCTTTTACCATGGAGTTCCAAGCCTGATACCTGAATAGATTCTGTAGCATGTAGATGATACTGGGTGCTATTTTTTTGTGGGCTTAGTATTGTATATTTTATAAAACAGTTTCCCTAACTCAATATGTGGGATCTCTTATATCTATATATAGTGGGACTAGCTGAAGCCATAAGGGCATAAAATACAATTCTACACCTGAGATTACTGTTTATTTTTTTATTTATATCAAACTGTTGTTGTTAAGTGCCGTTGAGTCATAGATGACTCATATATAGACCCTCTGAACGAAAGACCTGGACATTTGAATAACTTTCATCCTTTCTCCAGGTTCATAGTTTTTCCAGAAGCAAGCTATTTCACAAGTGGATGCTACTCCTGCTTCCAAGCTTCTTTTACTCCGGGATCTCCACCAAACACTGTTCACCATGGGTAACTATTATCACATTTGACACGTCAGTGTCACAGTGTTCAGCTTCACAACAACCATGAGTTACCTCTGTACAGCAAGTGGAACAGACCAAAGCTATACGAACTAGAAGAATGTTTCACCAAAAACAATTAAAAACAGGCCTGAGGGCTGTGGATTAAAACCACCCACTTTTAGTTTGGGAGCATCACTTTCAAACTGTTAACCTTTATAAAATGAAAGAGCCCCATTTAATCAATTAACTCTGTTCCTATGAAATTAAATAGAGTCATCAGTGGCAGTGGCTTGATATATCGATGCCCATGCTAATGGATTTGTGTTTAATCCCCATCTCTGACACTTCCACATAGTCTATGTGAGAAAATCTTCTGTAAAAATCAGCTCCCTCAGTACCCTGCATTACCCTAAAGTTGTAATGTCTTTATCTTTTCATCCTACTTAATCATCATAATTAGTGTCTGTGGGAAGGGCAGGCTATGATTCTATGGCAAAGCAGCAATCAGCGGCTGAGACTGACTAAGAAAAATAGAGATTGGCGTTTTACACCTTTATAAACTGATCGCTAAATCTCTCTCTGAATTAATTGTGGTAGTATATCCCTAAAGAAGTTAGATGGTAGTTGTAAACGCCATAATTACAAACATTGTATAACCACTCGAGGATTGGTCAACTGAGCCCATGATTGATGACTGAAAAGCATCTTTATAGAATCTTTGAAGAACTTGGAAAGTTTCTTATGTGACCAGCTTCAAATAGTTAAGATGAGCCAAAAGATTTTTCCCTTAATAATTTTGATTTAGAGTCTCAGAGTATATAATTGAATTTGGGTTATTTGGAAATTAAATGTCATGATGTAGAGGAAAGGTCCAAGGTTATAAACTGGAGGAAATTGAAGGAAGAATGTGCCAGATAAGGAATCAGGATAAGTTAGTTGAAATTAAAAACAGGAAGGAACATATATACAGAAAAGAGTGCAAAGTACAGCCAAGAGTGCAAAGAAAGAAGATGAAAGAAATCTTTTAATTCCTCCAAAATGAAATGTGTAGACTCAGGTTCTGACCTTCCAAAGCCCATTTCTATGAATCTCAACTGTATTCTGTGACTGTCCTTGGGGTTTGAGATCAAGTGCTGCAAATGTACAACACATCTTCCATGTATGTTTTTGTTTGAAGGGTTTCTGTTTCTTTAAATCAAAAGTTTCACAAAGAATTTAAAAATCAAAAGATGAAGAAGTAATAGATGAATAATAAAAATTTGGTTTTACTGATTATAAATATGGTTGAAGAATAAAATGTTGAAGTATATTTCTTAAATGATTATAAAGAATATTTTTACTACTTTATCCCTACCTAAATCAAATAACTAGATAAGTTGTATAAATGAAAAGACAATGCACAAAGGTGGTTATTGTTGTTGTAGTTGTTTTTTGGTGCCTTCAAGCAAACTGCAACTCATATGGACTCTATGAACAACAGAACAAACCATTCTGTCATGCTCAATTCAAGCCCATTGTGTTTCTCACTGAGTCAATCTATTTCCTTGAGAGTCTTCCTCTTTTGCTAATCCTCTACATTTCCCAGCACTTTGCTGCTATCCAAGGACTGGTTAATCCCTAAAATCTCTCCAAAATAAGTGAGGTGAAGTTTTGCAATCCTTGTCTCTAAGAAGTAGTCTGGTAACACTTCCTTTAAGACCTTTGTTAGTTTGACAGCCCATATTTTACTTAGTACTCCACCAACACAATTCATATGTATCAATTCTTCTTCAGTCATCCTTATTCATTGACTAACTTTCAGATGCAAAGGTAATAAGGAAAAATACCATGGTTGGAATGAGGTGCACTTTAGTTTGTAAACTGACATCATTACCTTTTGGAACTTTGAGGAGGTTTTTGACAGCAGATTAACCCAATGCAACATGTCTTTTGATTTATTGGCTACTGCTGCCATGGTCATTGATCGTGAATCCAAGTAAAATGAATCAGTGATAAGTTCAATCTTTTCTCCATCTATCATAATGTTACTATTGGTCTAGTAGTGACAAATGTTGTTTTCCTATTTAGATACAATCTATATTGAAGACTATAGTCTTTTTTTAATTAAATTTTATTAGTTTTAATG
>NW_006399850.1:9116573-9165753 GCF_000299155.1 Elephantulus edwardii
AGTTGACCATAGATAGATGGGTTGATCTCTGGATTCTCAATTCGATTCCATTGATCTATGCGTCTATAGTCTTGATCTTCTACAGGAGTTGCTTCTGTAATAAGTGTTCTCATTTTCTACAAAGAAGGTTATGCCATCTGTACAAGGCAGAGTGTTGATGAGTCTTCAGCCTTCAGCACAGTGTGGACTTCATCCTTTAGTACTACTGGTTCTTGATCATATGTTACCTTTTGAAATGTTTCAGTGTTGACAATTATTGTTGGTACAGTGATTCTCTGTATTCATTTTGTCTCTTTTTGATGCTTCCCCATCATTCAAGATTTTATCCATAGAATTTTCCAGTGTTTCAGCTTTAGGCTTCAATTCTTTATGCTTGAGAAATGCCTAGCCTGTTCTTCTCTTTCAGTTTTCTAACTCCAGCTCTATGAAAATGTCAATATAATACACTGCTTTATCTTTCCAAGCTCTCCTTTGAAATCTTCTGTTCAGCTTTCATATGTCAGCATCCTTTCCCTTTGTTTTGGCTTTTGTTTGTTCCAGTGCAAGTATCAGAACCTTTTTTGACATCTATTTTGGATATTTCTTTCTTCTATGTCTTTATAATGATTTTGTTGTTGTTGTTGTTGTTCATAGTTGATGTCTTTAATGTCATTACATAACATGTCTGGTAGTCTACCATTACTATTAAGTGTATCAAATGTATTTTTAGAATGGCTTTTAAAGTTATTTGGGACATAATTTTATACATAGTTATCTTTATTGATAAGACTGTTTCAGGGAGAGTTACAGAGCATACTGGTTAATTTCAAATTTTTGGGACTGGTTAGTGTTTTAGAGAGCATTTAATACACTGAGTGAAGTAAGAGGCTTTAGTTGATAAAAGGGAATTCTGGTGGTCTATTGACAATCTCAAAGGCATGTGGTTTAAGGCCATTAGCTTCTATACAGGCGAAAGATGGGAAATCACCTCCCATGCCTCTGAAAATCTGCCTGAGGATTTGTTGTGGGTCAATTTTAACACCAACAGCAATAGTTGATAAAACAGATTTAGAATACACAATGTATATGAATTTCATATGTGAACCAATATAAAATAATAATTAAAGATGAGAAATTTAGAAATGTCGCAAGCCAAGGACTATGAGAGGGAAGGTATATTATACTGTGAACATGGAAACCTTTTGGTAACCATAAATTTTAGGGTTTAATCAGTTAAGTGTTGACATAAAAGATGAAAGTTACTTTGTTCAAGGACTCTGAAATAACTGAAGTATAAACTACTGATTATATTTCTTTGTTTTAATTTATCTAGACTTATGTAATAACTTTAATTATTTAATTTAGAATATAGTCATTGGATATAGCTATTAAGAAAATTATAGACAGATAAATGCAAACACAGTTATAACAAAGACGTAAGTCTAAGGTTTTTGGCTAATACTTTCTTTTACTCTCTTATGGGAAGAATCTTAAACTTAAAAAAGTATCCAAGTCAACCTTAATGTTAAATTTGTTTTGCTTATAACATTTCATGAAGATTCATTAAATACTATCAAATTAAAATATTGACTCTTGAGGGCACCTCTTTTACTTTGGAAAATATATTTAGAATATCTTAAAGAACTTTTTCTTTTACAATCTTAAAATATTTGACTCATATATTTACGCTTAATTGTTTTTGGTGAAACATTCTTCTAGGTCATATAGCCCTGGTCTGTCCATTTACTGTACAGAGGTAACTCACGGTTGCTGTGAAGCGGAACACTGTGACACTGATGTGTCAAATACGAGAACGGTTACCCACGGGGGACAGTGTTTGGAGGAGGCCCCAAGTAAAACAAACTTGGAAGCAGAAGTGGCATCCACTTCTGCAATAGCTTGCCTCTGGAAACCCTATGAACCTGGAGAAAGGATGAAATTATGCAAGTGTCCAGGTCTTTCGTTCATGGGGTGGTTATGAGTCACCTACGACTTGACGACACTTAACAATAACAACAACAGCAACAACAACATATTCATGTACATTTTTTCACACAGCAACAACATATGACTTTGGCATTCTGGTGGTATAATGCCTGTGAGTTGTGCTGCTAACCTAAAGTTTGCACCACTCCAAACATTCAAACCTATAGCCTTGGAAAACTTAGGAGGGTAGCTATGTATCAAATTAACTTATTTACAATGAGTAATAGACTTTGGGCACAAAGAGACAACCCAAAGTTATAGTTATGAATGCATAATATACATAATATATTCACTTCTTATTCTGGGTGTTTTGTATGTTTAGAGTATAGATTTTTCTTGTTTGTTTTTAAAGATAAAGCCTTGTTTTAAGTTACTGTTGTTGTTAGATGTGATGGAAGTGAATAAGACTAATAGTGACCCAAGAACAAAATATCTGAACACCTGTGCTATCCTCACACTTCCTGACATAAAAAAGAGACAGCTGTGGCAGTCATCTTGTCAATCCACCTGATCGAAGGTCTTCTTCTCCTTCACTGACCCTCCACCCTTCCCAGCATCAAGCCCCTCTCAAAGGAAAATCCCCTACAACAACATGCCCAAAATATATGAGCCAAAGCCTCATCATTCTTGCCTCCAAATTGCATTCTGGCTGCACCCTCTCCAAGACATATCTGTTTGATCTCTTGGCCATCCGTAGATGTTAATGTCTTCTACAACACAACTCAAAGGTGTCAATTATTTTTCTGTCATCCTTATTTAGATGCATAGTAAGGGATTGGAAAGACTATGGCTTGAATCAAATGCACCTTAGTGCTCAAACTGACATTATTACTCCTTAATAATTTGGAGAAGTTTCTAACTGCAGATTTTAAATTACTACTCAGTTGAAATTGAACAAAAATTACATTATCCTCAATTTAAAGTTACTCTAGAAGCTATCCATGACCTTCTACAACAGGGCCTGTTCTTTATGTACACATTTTACTCCTCTGACACAGTATTTATACAATCCTCAATTAGTCATACTACATTATAGTTTTATATTTATATTCCATTCTGATACCATAAAATACCATAATATCCTTAAAGTGAAAAACCAAATCTTTAAAATAAAACCTTTATATCCTCTGCTTCACTAAAGAGAATAAAATTATAACTGTCATTCCAAAATCTTATATGTCAGCTTCTTCTGTTTCCCCCCAAAAGTACAAAATGATAATGTTGTTGTGAACTGCCATCGAGTTGAACATGACTAATAGCGACCCTATGAACAAAAGACCTGAAGCCTTTTTATAACTATCATAGTTTCTTAAAGTTCATAGAATTTCTAGAGGCATGTTGTTTAGGAAGTGGATGTCACTCCTGCTCCAAAAACATGTGACTAGTAGTTTTTTATCAGCAAACTAAAACCCCTTTGTGGCCCTTCCTCATCTGTTCTGTGGTCTGTGACTAAGAGTTGTTCCTCTTAAGCTGCAACATGTGAACTGTACCAAGTGTCTGGAATGATGATAAAACTAGAACAACTAGTCAAGGTCATCATCATTGTCCAGATGCCTGGACAAAAAAGAGGCACTATAATCGCTCCCCATCCCTGCTGTACAAGCCTCATAGTCTCCAAGACAGTGAGACAGATCTGGTAAGCCTTATCCTGTCTCCTGATTGTCATATGTAGTACATCTGCTTTTTCCACTCCAAACTCTATCTCCAAGGTTGGCTTTTCCAGTGACAGGCAACATGAACTCCACATCGTAACCTTCCAGAATGAAAGGTTAATGATGATCATCCAACAAATATTTGTGGAATTAATGAGGAATATGTAGCTAAGTAAATGAGTGAATTAATCACAATCCACTGTCACCAAGTCAATTCTGACCTATTTTCTTATTTGTAAATTTAAGATATAGTAAAATATAGTTTTTTTAAAATATTGTCATTCATGTTTCATTTTCAACATAAAGGAAACAATGACTGTAGTATTTGTCACCAAATTTATTTCTAAGTTTAGTCATATATTCACCAACATTTTAATAAATTAAATATGAGAAAATTATTTCTATACCTTATAGAGTTCTAGAATTTTTTACCTCTTTCTTTGCCTTTCTTTCCAAGCTATTTTCCTTTCTCTCTATTTCCTTCTTAGCGGCTTGTTATTTTTCATACTTCTTCATAATATCAGTGCAGACAAAAACTTAAAAGATCTTTATACAGCACTTCTGTTAAGTATAACAATATTTCATTTATAGCTTTCAGTATTTCTTATCTATTTCTTTTTGAAAAATTTGACCATGAATTATACATACCAGCACAGTATGAAATATTCAACTCATGTTCTTTCATTCCATTTCAGTCTACCAAACAAAGAAAGAGTGGTAGGCACATGGGGGGCGGGGGGCGGGGGAAGGAAGAAGGCATGTAGGCAGAAAATATGCCAGTGCAATTTAATAGTATTTTATTCATGGCAGAGTCCAGATGAAAAATCAGTATAAGATTTAATACACTCAGTACAACTCTATATAGTCCTTCAATTAACTACAACAGAAATTTCATTATAAGCATCTAAAATATGCTTCTCAAAAATACAAGTTATTTTTTAAACATAATAAAGGAAAAAATGTTGCAGGGATGTAATTAGAATTATACAATGTCACAAGAAGACATAATTTAGGAAACTGTCAGAAGTCAGTAAAGATTATTGTGGCCAGTAACTGCTATTTCCATAGTAATGGTAAAGGTTCAACATAAATCTGAGTACATAATTAATTATTTTTTTTCAGTTAGATTCTTTACATTTTAAAGTTTCCTTTAAGATCTCTCTCTTTTTTTTTGCTAAGAAATAATAAAATCTTCTCTATTAACTGAAGAGTTTTGATTGTATTTGGAAAGAGTACATGGCTGAGACTAGACAGTGAGTTTAGGTTATTGATGGCAAACTGTTCTTTATGGAAAATGCAAAGCAATATTAGTATTGTTTAACTGAGGTAACATTTTCTGAAGACTTCCAATCTTCAATTTTTCTCCTTTTGTAAACTACAAAATCTGGAATTTTCTTTTTTAAGTTTTCCCAACTGTTTGTAACAGATATCTTTTACTCCTCAAGTACAGAAGAAAAGGGAAACAAATAAACAAGGCAAATGACAATGACTAGTATACAGAGTACAAACTTCTCCAGAAAATGTTGCATACATTTGTAAAATTTCTAGTTTGATTGTGGGAATAATTTGTATACTTTGCCCTTTTGGTTTGGAAATACGCAGTCTTATCTCATCCGATGGAAGCTTCATAGTTGTTATTAAGTTTCTGTTTTAAATTTTCTTAAAATACTTTCTTCAAAGTAATGCATTCATTTATGAATGTGAATCTTTGACAGTATTGATCTTGAGTAAATGAGATTACAAAACTCTGGGTTTTTACTAATTTTTAATTATGACCTAGCTTATTTCAAAGCTTAAAAATTTCTTGACTGTATTTCTGTTACTGTTTTAGCATATTTAAAACTCATTCAACTGATTGTTCATTTTTATCATACACTGATTCTTTTTTGGAAAAAATTAATTGTTCTTCTTCTTTTAAAACCATATAGATAAGAAGAACAACAACATATCTCCTGAAGTTAGGTTTTAAATATTTTATATTTTCTCTTGTCAAGTGATAGCTACTGCATACTGCTGATTTCTAGTACTGAATGAACAGTGCCTAGTTCTCTATCAGAAAATTGCTAAAATTTCGAGAAAGGTTTAGAAGAGACAGTGGAACCAGAAATATCATTGCTGAAAGCAGAGAATAATAGAAGAATGCCTATTTGTGTTTTATTGACTATGCAAAAATATTTGACAACAAACTATGTTTAACACATAGAAAATGGAAATACCAAAACACTTGATTGTGTTCATATTAAACTTAAACCTGTTGTCTGAACAGAACAAGGAACACTGCATGATTGAAAATAATAATAAAAAAAGCAGGTATTCATCAGTCTTCTATCTTTTCTTTATACCTGTCAATCTGCATGCTGAGAAAATCATGTGAGAAGCTGGCGTCTATGAAAAAATGTAGCATCATGTTCAGAGAACAACTCATCAACAACCTGTGTTATGAAGATGATACAATTTCATTCCTGAAAGTGAGGAGGACTTGAAGCACTTGCTACAGACCAAACACTGCAGCCTTCAATGTGGATTGCTCCTCAATATTAAGAAGACAAAAATCCTAACCAATGGACAAATGGACAACGGGATGATAGACGGAGAAAAGATTGAAATTGGCAATGATTTCATTTTTGATCCACAATCAACACCCTTGGTAGTAACAGTCAAGAAATAAGGAGACTTATTGGCATCTCTCCAAATTACTGAGGAGCTATAATGTTAGTTTGAAAATTAAGTTTTGCTTAATTCAGGCTATGATCTTTTCCATCACTTGCTATGCATCTGAGAATTGGACAGTAAACAAAGAAGACAGATGAAGAATTAATGCCTTTGAGTTGTGATGCTGGATAAGAGCACTGAATATCTCATGGACTGCCCAAAGAACAAACAATACTTGGAGAACATGCAGCCAGGCTTCTCTTTAAGTCAAGAATGGTGAAGCTTCATCTTAGATATTTTGACAGGTTGCTAGGAGAGGCTATTTCTTGGAAAGTGATATCACATTTGGAAATGCGGAAGGTCAGCAAAATTGAGGAAGACCCTTATTGAGATGAATTGACGCAGTGACTACAGCATTAGGTTTAAATGTGTCTGAGATGATGAGAAGGGTGCAGAACAGGAAAAGGTTTACAACTGTTATTTATAAAGATGCTATGAGTTTCACTTGACTCACAGCACATAATATGTCCATTTAAAGAATCTCTGGTACCGTAGTTTGTAATATATGGAATGGTTAATCAAAATCCCAGCAGTTCTGATCCATCAGCCATTCTTCAAGGGAAGGATGGGCAGTATCTTGTTAGGATTTAGAGCCTTGGAAATCCAGTGGAGGGTTCCAATCAATTGGTCCAGTTTGGAATAAACAAGGAGTACTTATTCACAGTTCATTTATATATTTATCTTATTTAATACAACAAATTCACTACCTAATCACTATCATTATGGCACTCTGATGGCCTGGTGGCTAAAAGCTGTACTGCCATATCAAAGACATGTGGTTCAAATCCATCAGCAGCTCTGCAGGAGAAAGGACAATCTCCTCCCATGTGATTAATTGCCTCTGAAAACATGCCAGAGCGCCAACCATGGGTTCATTCCCATTCAATGATATTCACAAACAACAATCACTATTTCATTCCATGATGATGAAATGAAAGTTTAGCATGATACATATTTCAAGATCAGGTAGATATTAAGTCATGATGTTTGAATTCTAATTAAAAAATTTGATTCTGTAATTACTGGACAATGCCTATGGATGACAGGAAAAGATGCCTTTGAGTTGTGGTACTAGAGAAGAGTACTGAATATCATTTGGACTGCCAAGAGGAAAATCAAGTCTGCTCTTGAGAATGTGAATTAGGGTGCTTCTTGGATGCAAGGATGGTGAAACTCTGCCTTAAACACTTTGGGCATGCTTTCAGGAGGGTCCAGTATTGGAGAAGGACCTTCTTCTTGGAAAGGCTGTCAGTGCAAGAGAGGAGTACTTTCTATGAGATGGATTGATACAGTGGCTGTGGCAATAGGATCAAATGTGTCATAGATAGTCAGGCTGGTTCAGAATAGGTTCAGAACCACTGTTCATAGGGTTGCTATAAGTCATAGTTGACTTGAAAGTATATAACAAAAACAATCCATTCAATGAATTCCTGTATATAACTAGAGAAAACCTAGTAAAAATAAGGCACAAAATCAAATAGCATTTCAAATTATAGTGATGATTTCAAGGTAGCAAAGTGAATATACTAATTAAATACTCAAAAAACAGAAAAGTTGATAAAATCAGCATTGTAATTGAAATCATAATAAAATTCAGATTCATTTAGAAGGCACATGTTGTTGTTATATGTCATTGAGTCACCTGCGATTCATAGCAACCTTGTGTAAAACAGCTCTGAAGCCTTCCTCTTCCTGAGCCAGTCTCACTGACTCTGACATACCGACTACCCTCATGACCCCAGTTACTGTGTCAATCCATCTCTTCCATGTCTTCCTGTCCTGCACTGTTCCTCCACCCTTCTAAGCATAATGTTCTTCTCCAAGGACTGGTCTGTCCTGGCCACATGCCCAAATTATGTGAGAGAGTTTCAAAATCCTAGATTTCACCCTCTCCAAGACAGATCTATTTGTTTTCTTGGTGGTCCATGCCCAAATTATGTGAAAGAGTTTCAAAATCCTATATTTCACCCTCTCCAAGACAGATCTATTTGTTTCTTGGTGGTCCATGCTATGTTCAAGATTATTCTCCAGCACCACAACTCAAAGGGATCAAGTCTTCTTTTGTCATTCTTAGTTATTGTCCAGCTTTTTCATGCATAGCAGGTAATTGCAAAGACCATGGCCCGGATCACACAAATCTTAGTCTCCAGACTGACATTGTTGTTTTTCAGTACTCTAGAGAGACACCTCACAACAGATTTTCCCAGTGTAATTCATCTTTTGATTTCCTGGCTGCTGGTGCCAAAGGTGTTGATTGTGGAGTCAAGCAAGCTGTAATTGTTAACAACATTAATTATAAATGTGTTAAAAATCAGGAAAGAAAGGATATTATTATTATTATTACAAGATTCTAGATAGAACAAAGGAGTCAATTATAAAAATTTAAGTTAAATATTACAATGAAAGTAAGCTCTTAGTGGTAATTCATTAATTACATTGCCAACCTAAAAGAACACAATTCTGGTAACTACTCTATAGAGACAATTAGATAATAACCTACTGTGTGATTTGTTCCCTCTGTAAATGTGCTGGAGGGTCAGCTAAGAACTCGTTCAAATTCATTGGTACACAAAAATTATATTAGAATGAAATAGAAAACTTTGTGAGAGAAAGATATCCAGTCTGTTCTCATTCAGATTTGCATCCCTGGAAACCTGAAGGAGGTCTTCCTTGGGTCTGAACCATCAGGGTAAACTGTCAGTATTTTAAAAGACAAGCTTTATGTAAGTAGATATATATTTATATGTTAGTTTATAATACATGTATAGTTCTAGGTACTTAATCAAAGCAAACAAAGAATAAGTAACTTAACCTCCATCAAACTTTATGGTAGTTATTAACTTTATCTCACTTGAGGAATGTAGTTGAGAGGAAGTAAGTTGTTCTTTCATGACCAAACAGTAAATAAGCAAATAAAAAGGGGTTTTTTACCCATTTTGTTTTGATTTTTCCAAAGCATATGTCTTCTTCTAGCAGACTGGCTAGTCTTCCTTCATATATCCATGTGTAGGTTATAATTAATAAATTAGTATTTCAAAGGCTTTGTGAAAAGGTGTAATTGTGCCCTGATTTTCTATTCTCTGAAAAGAAAAAAAAACCCTTAAGATTTCTATTAATTTTTTGCTGAAAGCTTTTAGTTGTAATAAAATGAGAACTATTCATATTTTCCATTGCTTTAATGTTCATATTAGTAAATGTTTCATTTCCTATAAATGTTCTCATTTTCTATACATATTTTATCTTATTGACATAATGTGTTTATCACTATTCTATCTCAACTCACTCATTTCTATTGAGTCAGTGCCAACTCATATCTGAATATCTGATCTTCCAATGAGTATTTTGTTGTTAGATTCTGTCAAGTATGACACATAGTAACCCTAAGAACTGCTGACCTGGACCCTGCACAATCCTGTACCATTCTCATAATTTCTGACAACTCAGACAAGCTGAAGTCATCATGTCAATCCATCCCACTGTTGAGGTCTTCTTCTTCTATTACCCTTCACCTCTCTAAGCACGATGTCCATTTCCACGGAATAACTTCTTCTAGTTACATAACCAAAGTACTAGACTTAAAGCTTAGTCATCTTAACCTTAAAGGAAGACTCTAGCTGCACTTTTTCAAGACATATCTGTTATTTTGGCAGTCTATGGGATATTTATAACTCTTCTCCAGCGCACAACTCAAGAGCATGAATTCAATTCTTTTTCTATCATCCTGATACATTGTCCAGCTATCTGATGTGTAGTAGGCTGTTGAGAAGACCAAATCCTGAAGCAGGCACACATTAGTCTTCAAACTTACATCACTGCTCTTTAGTATTTTGGAGAAGTCCCTGACAGCAGAGTTGCCCAATTTAATATGTCTCCGGACTTCCTGACTGCTGGAATCAAGGTTGTTGCTTGTTGACCCAAGCAAATCACTGACAGCTTCAATCCTTTCTCCATCTTACAGTGTTGACTGTTGGTCCTGTAGTGACGATCTTTGTTTTCTTGTTGTTAACATGTAATCTGTACTGGAAGTTGTAGTCTTTGATTTTCTGCACCAAGGTTTTTTGGTTTTGGTTTTTTTTTTTTTTATATCATCCTCACTTTCAGCAATTTTGAAAAGAGTTGACGTTGCAGTAGCGCACTGGTGCATAAAGTTTCTGGTTTTGGAAAGGATCCTGATACGGGAATTTCTGAGTTCTGGGGAATATCCTGACAAAGGATTTTCTGAGTTGAGCTCCAACCTCAATTTTGATTTTTAGTGTAATATCCCCACCCTTGTGGTGATAGGGGGCATTGAGGTCTTCTGGCTGCTTTCTGCTGGATGGGAGCATGTTATGCTGTCTCATTTAGAGGGAGTGGTGTGTACTTCATCATGCACAATTCACTGATGGTTTGGTTGGTAAATGCGCAAAACTGCTTCTGCAAAAAATTAGTATAGATTTTGAGTAAACATGACCCACAGGTTAATGCAAGAATGAACAGTAGCATAAGAGGTACAAAAGGCAGTCTCCATCCCACTGCTGAAGGGAGGATATGGTGGAGAAGAAAGTATATAGCTTAGGGACTACTGGATGTACTGTTTGTATGAGATTATTGATAGCTCAGAGATTTTGCACAAGGTGGTATGAGCCACCTCATTTCTTTACTGAAAGTATAGGAATGCTTTAAGGAGAATTAGTGGAAATTAAAATATCAGTTTGAAGGAACTTAGTTACAATAGGTTTCCTTGGAGATGTCCTATACTGATGGGGCACTGGGGAATGCATGGCAAGGAGGTTTGGTCCTTTAATATGAATAGGTTTGTGGTATGTAGCTACTGATGGGTTAGAACTATCCCAAACTATAGGATTAACTTGTTGGGGTGTCAGGGGGAAAATGGAGGTGTGAGGAGAACTTTCTTCAGGAGTTAAGCGTAGAAGAAAAAGTTGTATTTAACTAGGGCTGGCATGAAGGAGAGGTTTATAGAAGCTTTAAATTTGCTTAAAATATCTCAGCCTAGTAGAGGAGTAGGGCACTGTGGTATTATGAGGAATTGATGAGTAAACTGTATATTCTGAAATAAACATAATAAGGGAAAAGTCATACACAGGCTGTTAATTTTTCTTTTTACTTCCACTATAATCGTTTGGGAGAGAAATGAAGCCCATTGTTGGAGAATTTGATTGATAGGACTCTGGTCAAAAATAGGTCCTCTTTTGTATGCTGAATGAAATAGGACAAGCTCGACTGAGGTCCAATCTTGAATTGGGGTGGGAGTGATGATCCAATCTGTATTGAATAGTAGAGTACACACCTAGAAAGAGGACCACTGTGGGTTCACTCTGAATCAGTGAGGCAGGATTATTACTGATAGAAAGGATGGGTTCGGAGATAGTTTCAGTGATCATTACAGATAAAATAATGAGGAACGGAAATCTGATATTTAGAGAAGAAAAAATAGGCAGAAAGAATAAAAAGACATTTGATCAGAGGTAAAGTCTTGGAGAGACCCCTGAAGCCAGAGATGCAGTGGTAGAGGAGAGCAACTGATCTATAGTGTTGAGGGGTTCCTAGGATTGAGTTCTGAGATCAGGTTAGTAATGAAAAGGGAGAAAGAAAGACTGGAGAAGCTCATTAGGATTGGATTTCACTGTTCTCTGGTTCTAAAGATAGCTTTTATATGAATTTGAAGAACAGATATTATATGTAGACAATGTGGATATTTGTTGAGGAACTGCTCTGCTATACAACAGTGTAATCAACAATGTTGTTGTTGTTAATTCCCGTCGAGTCGCCTGCGACTCATAGTGACCCTATGAAGAAGGAGAGTCCTCGACGCTTGGGTGCCTTTCATCCTCTCTCCAGGTTCATAGGGTTTCCAGAGGCAATCAACAATAGAGTATTTTTTATTAGACTGAGTTTGTGAGAACAACTTGGCTAAAATATTTTTCTTAATTATATTAACTGATTCCCAATGTTTCTGGATTAGTTTACTTAAAGGTAAATAAAGGTTAAAAACCAAAGTTGAGAGATATAGTAAAGAATATTATATTGCTTCTGGGCTGGTAAAATAGGAGTATTATTATATAACATAATTTTATGTATTACTGAAAAATGATAAATTTTTAAAACACTATACAACATGGGGAACACAGAGGACATTATGCTGGGTGAAATATTTTAGTTATAAAGAGATACTTGCTACATGTTATAAAGCAGGTCTGACGTGGTGGTTGGGAGGAGAACAGGAAAAGAGTGGATAGATAATAGTCATTGCATTGGAACAGATAAAGGGAAGAACTGTTTAAAAGGAATGTAGGACCAGACACTAAATGTAGGACAACAGCTGGGAATAAGAGGTCATAAAGATGACTAGGGGCAGGGGGAGATAGGTAATTGTATAAGGCTGTTTTTTTAATGTCTGTAACAGTAAGATGGCAGAGGGAAAAAAGGTTGCTAAAAATCTCAAGACAGAATGACTTGTACTAGTGTCCAGAAGAAAAGAAATCCTTTTTTACCAGCAACATTCATGCATGCTCAAGGCTTTTCCAGGCTTACGGTGATGCTATCCTGACCAATCGTAGCACCCTTGAAGGGGCTAGGGCTCCGTCAATCTGATTGCTCTTTTGCTACCAAGACTGGCTTAGGACATTGCTGAGTCAGGTGTTTATGATTGCTGCATTGAAAACAAGTGGAAAGAGGTTTCCCTTTTTCCCCTTTACTTTTCGTTGCAGCATGTTTTGATATTCGTGGCTTGTGTGACCATGACGAGGCTTTTTATACTTGAAGTAAAAGCCTTGAAAATGGAGGTTTTGGACGTGTTTGCTGGATGAAAAGGTTTTAAATATTCTACAATAGCAGTTTTAAGAAATTTGGCTTTTAGCTAGTTGTTCTTTCCTGTTCCAAGTTGTCATTGTTGAACACTGACATAGCAACAGTTAAAAAATGACTCTGTTATTTTGTTAGTATGCTAATTTAGAGTAGTTAACTGATTCTACAGTAATATTCTTTATTTTAATGAGATTGAAAATTTTAAAATATGTAGAATGTATGAGATTTAAACTAGTGCTATATTAAACTTAAAACAAAAATGAAAAGATAAACTTGAAAAAATTTTCAGTTCTGAACTCTGGCTGACAAATTTAAAGTGGATAGTAAATACTTTAAGGAAAAAGGGTAAAATAAAATAAGTGAAAACTATTTTAAATTATTTTTTACTGAGACAAAACATTGCTTATCAGTATAGAGAGTTAGAAAAACAGAATAAATTATAATATTTAAGGCTTTTCTACTTTACTGAGTTTTAGAATTTACCTTGAAAAGAGAAAAAAAAAGGTTTTAGCAAGAAAGAGAATGAAGGATGTTGCTGGATAGATTTTATATTTTACACGGATTGTTGTTGTTATATGCCATTGAGTCGCTTGCGACTTATAGCAACCCTATGTACAAGAGAGCCTTAAACGTCATTCTATCCTGTGCCAACCTAGCCATCTCAAACACACTCATTCCAACCAGTCCACTCACAGAATCGATCCATCTCATCGAAGGTCTTCCTCTCCTGTGCCGCTGCTCCACTCTCCCAAACATGATGTCCCTCTCCAAGGACCAGTCCCTCCTTGCAACATGCCCAAAGTATGTCCGATGAAGCTTCAGAATCCTTGACTCCAAGAAGCATTCCAATTTCACCTTCTTCAGGGCAAACCTACTTGTTCTTCTAGCAGTCCATGGGATATTCAACACTCTTCTCCAGCATCACAGCTCAAAGGCATGAATTCTCTTTCTGTCATCTCTATTCACTGTCCAACTATCTGATGATAGCACATAATTTCGAAGACTATAGCCCGGACCAGGCACTCCTTAGTCTCTAGCCTGACATCGTTGCTCTTCAGTACTCTTAGAGGTCTCTCATAGCTAACTTTGCCAGTGCAATTTGTCTCTTGGTATCCTGGCTTCTGTTACCAAGAGTGTTGACTGTGGAGCCAAGTAAACTAAAACTGTTAACTATCTCAATCTCTTCATCATCCATACTGATGCTGCTAATTGGCCCAGTGGTGAGAATCTTTGTTTTCTTGATGTTGAGCTTCAATCCATATAGGAGGCTGTAGTTTTTGACTTTCTGAAGCAAGTGCTTCAGGTCCTCCTCAGTTTCAGCAAGCAGGGTTGTATCATCTGCATAACGCAGGTTGTTGATGACTGAATTTTGATTGAGGGTAATGTGCTGGAATGCAGTGGGGGCCAGAGAAATTTGGCCTGTTTATCTGTGAGTTTGGTCTGGAGGGGTGTGTGTGTGTGTGTGTGTGTGTGTGTGTGTGATGATATGTGGGATTAGTTACTGGGCGGGGTCAGAAAAAGAGAGAGATGATGTTTCATCTGTGGGTTAGTGTTGGAAAAGGAAGGTGATGTTTTAGTTTCTGAAGATTTGTTTCTGATTTCTTTTTTAACTGGAAGGTTAGTTATGAGCTTAGGATAAAATTTTGGCTGCAGTTTAGGCTGTGTCTGAGAGGTGCTGGAGGGAGATAAATAGAAGGAGGATTTTACATTTGGCAGTCTTGGAGATCAGAAAGGAGGGAGAAGGTGCTTGAGTAATCAGAGATCAAAGGTGAGGAAGTTTTTGATCAAGAAGGGGAAAGGACTTAGAGCTAGAATTTGCTAAGTATGGTGGTTTTGTCAAAGAGGAGGACAGAGAGCAGAGGGCAAAGAAAGGGATTTTTTGACTCATTTGCCCTTGTGTTAGTAGAAATTGTTGAAGTCTCTGAGAGTGTTGACTGTCCCATTTTAGGGCTATTGAGACCTATTATTTGATTGATATTGCGGCTATGCTGCGTTCTTACAATAAGAGAGTATCTAAGTGTGAAGGAGACACCCCCAGTGGAGTGTACTGAGAAGGGTAGGATTGGTTGGCTCCCATGATTGGGGGGGGGAGGGGTAGTGGGTGTTCCCAGAGAGATCGAGAGTCTCAAGGAAATAAGGTGTTCCTTAGTTACCTTTGGTCTTCACCAGAAGGTATGCTCACATCGTGGGCACCACGTAAGATCATAGGATTGGGTAAAAAATTTGAACTCTTTGGTGTATGTGCCAAGGTCCCTGGAGAAGGTGCCAAGGTGTTTCTCTAATTGCAATAGGTCAATAAGAGAGAAGGGGATATGAACTGGGACTATACCTTCAGCTCTTGCAACTTCGTGGACGGGGTTGAGGGGGTTTGGGAACCGGTACAAGAGTCTGATGCAGAGGGGGTGGGTGGGGATTGTTTTGAGCGCATGTGTGGAGGGGATTTTTCATAGTTACCAGTAGAGCCAGAGGCTTGGTTTGACGATTTTGTCGCACTAGAATCAGGCACTTGGTTGGGGGCGGAGATAGGAATATAAGGAGGCGGGGCTGAGTCTGAGGGGTCGAAGTCAGGGTTATGGGGCAGGGAGATAGAGGTTGTGTGTTAGGAGGGTTTGCGGAGGAGACAGGTGGGAGAGCAAACAGGAGAAGCAGGGGAATCTTTGGCCACAGAATGTGGTGGGTGTGGCAGGACTAAGGAGGGAGAGCTGAGAGCAGAGGTAGAAGGCTCGGACATAAGGAATTTCACCAGCTTTACTCGTTCTCTTACAAAACTTACTAAGGTCTTAGAGGATACTGAAGTTTTTTCTTTTTCTGGTCAAGGAGTTCAATTGTCCAAATGGTACTGTGGCCAGATTTGGGTACAAAGTTTAATAAGGTTTGTAAGGTTTGTTTTTTTTTTTTTTTTAATTTGATTTTGATTTTTTTGTTTGTTTGTTTCTTTTTTTGACATATTCCTCGAGTCCCAAAGACAAAAGTTAGGAATGGAGGCAGCCTAAGAGAGTAAATTTAGATGGCCTCATTCAGGCTGCTTTGAAGGAAATAGGAAAAAAATATGGCCGCAGGAATTGATGATATACAAATTGACATATTTCAGCTAAAAAATGCTGCCCTGACGTGGTCACCAAGTTGTGCCAAGAAATCTGGAGAACAATGACTTGGCCAACTGACTGGAAGAAATCTATATTTGTTCCTATCCCAAAGAAGGGTGACCCAACTGAGTGCGGCAACTACAGAACAATAGCATTGATTTCACATGCAAGCAAGATTCTACTGAAGATTATCCAAAAACGACTAGAACAGCACATCAGCAGAGAACTGCCAGAAGTCTAGGCTGGGCTTAGAAGGGTTCGTGGTACTAGGGATATTGTAGCTAATGTTAGATGGATCTTAGCAGAAAGCAGAGAATACCAGAGGAATGCATATCTCTGGTTTGTTGACTATGCAAGGGTGTTTGATTGTGTGGACCATAACAAACTGTGGCTGACTCTGAGAAGAATGGGAATCCCAGAACACTTGATCATGCTAATGTGAAACCTATACTCGGACCAAGAGGCAGTCGTCAGAACAGAGCAAGGAAACACTGCATGGTTAAAAATTGGAAAGGGCGGATGCCTGGGATGTGTCCTGTCTTCATACCTTTTCAACCTGTATGCAGAACAGATTATCTGGGAGGCTGGGCTCTACTAGGAGAAATGTGGTGTCAGGATTGGTGGAAGATCTATTAACAATCTGCATTATGCAGATGACACAACCCTGCTTGCTGAAACTGAGGAGGACCTGAAGCACTTAATGCAGAAGGTCAAGGACTGCAACCTTCAATATAGATTGAGACTCAATGTCAAGAAGACAAAGATTCTCACCACTAGACCAGTTGGCAGCCTCAGGATGGATGGTGAAAAGATTAAGATTGTTCACAGCTTTAGTTTGCTTGGCTCCACAGTCAACACTTTTGGCAACAGCAGCCGGGAAATAAAAAGACATATTGCCATGAGAAAGTCTGCTGTTAGGGACGCCTCTAAAGTACTGAAGCAGTGGTGTCACTCTGGAGACTAAAGTGCATCTGATACAGGCCATGGTCTTTGCAATCACTTTTTATGCATTAGAGACTTGGACAATGACTAAGGAGCATAAAACAAGAATTGATGCCTCTGAGCTGTGGTGCTGGAGAAGAGTATTGAGGGTACCATGGACTGCTAGGGAAACAAACAGATTCATCCTTGAGAGGGCTGAACTGGACTGCTCCGTGGAGGCAAGGATTCTGAGGCTTTGTCTAACATACTTTGGTCATTTTGTAAGGAGAACCCGGTCCTTGGAGAAGGACATTGTGATTGGGAGGGTGGAGGGCAGGCTCAGGAGGGGAAGGCCCTCTATGAGGTGGATTGATTCAGTGACTGGGGTAATCGGGATGGCTGTGTCGGAGACAGTGCGATTGGCACAGATCAGAACAGAGTATAGGGCTGTTGTACATAGGGTCGCTATGAGTCACAAGCGACTCGAAGGCACATAACAACAACAACAACAACAGACAGGTTGGAGCCCATGATAGGGGCAGAGAGTACCAGAGAGAAGGAAGGAGACTGAAGGGCAAAAAGCATCCCCTGTGCCAGACAGGACTCCACAGAAACGTCGCTACCTCTGGTCAAAGTATCCTTTTACCAGCATGGGACTGGGACATGGGAGAGTCTTCTAGGGCAGGCCTGGGCTTTGATACAGGGAAAACAAGAAAAGATAGATTTGTAGAATAATAGAATCTCCGCTTGCCTGTAAGGAGCTCTTGCCACATTGGTGGGGTTTCAAGGCACACAGGAAGTGCACTAAAAGGGCCAATCTACAGAAAAGGGTCCTCCTGCCCAGGTTTGGTACCAGATGAAAGGTTTCAGATCAAAGCCAAAAACCGCACGGAGGTAGAAATATTTATCAAAGTTTATTGTGTGCTGGGCTACTCAAAAGGTGAGTAGCATTGGGGGTTGGACTTCGGAGGGGTCTATATGGGGTTTTAGCAAATGTGTTTTAGGGGATTGTGAGATGAGTTGATGTTGCAGTAGCTCACTGGTGCATAAAGTTTCTCGCTTGGGAAACGGTCTTGATATGGGAGTTTCTGAGTTCTGGTTCTGGGGACTGTCCTGACAAAGGATTTTTCTGAGTTCTGGTTTGGGAAAATGTCCTGACATAGGGATTTGTGAGTTGAGCGCCAACCTCCATTTTGATTTTTAGCCTAACACACTTAAAAACAACAATAACAACAAAACAAGATAACAATCCTAAGTCATCCAAACTTTATTAAATGATACATCCTCCTTCTCTTTCATGTTGTTATAGTTCAGTAAAATTATTTTCTGTGGTGACTCTCTACACAATACACAATTATTCATCTTCATATACACTGACTGTGAACTTCCCTTTTTAAGAAATATATTGCTATTTCTTGAGTTCTTTTGAAGTTCATTGACTCATCATTTGATCAACAATTTATTTTTCCAAGTGTAACTTAATTATTACCTGTCAGTATATAAAAGATGAATTTCATTTTAATTATCTCAGAAAAACGTGTAGAAAGAGGCACATTTATTGTGGTAAGTCAAAGAAAAAAAAAAGCTGTAAGCTTTAAAGTCTAATATATTCTCAGGAAATTGGGTTAATATCTTTAAATAATTTTTTCTGAAAGATTAAATATTACAGAATTTATAGTTGCCTAGATGTAATTATCTGTCTAACATACTTTGGACATGTTGTGAGGAGAGACCGGTCCTTGAAGAGGGACATCATGTTTGGGAGGGTGGAGGGACAGCGCAGGAGAGGAAGGCCCTCTATGAGGTGGAATTGATTCAGTGACTAGGATAATTGCGATGGGAGTGTCAGAGATATTGCGATTGGCACAGGACAGAGCAGAGTTTAGGGCTGTTGTACATAGGGTCACTATGAGTCGCAACAACAACAACAACAGATGTAATTATGGACCATAATATCTAAGTGAAAGGTTGTAAATCAGTCACATTGTTTTAAATTAACGATAGCAAGTTTGAGCTATTGAAACTAATATCTCTTTTACTTATTTAATAATTGGAATATTGAAAAGTTATATACTTTTTTTTCTGACACACATACAACACATACTTTATACTGTCAGTAAAAAAAATATTTCTGGAAACACCTGATTATTTCTAATAAAAAAATACATTCTGCCATCAAAATTAAAGACATGTACTCTGTGACTTGTTGATGACTCTTGTGGGTGTTTAAATAATATATAAATTATATATGATTATATATTAGATACCACTGTTTGCTGAATAAATTTTATGTGAAGGCAAGGACAATCATAATTTTTAAACTGACCATTACATATAGTCTATGAACTGTGCTGCAAAATGAAGACAAAGTTAATGTTTTATATTCAAGCCTACTTTTTAAGAATTCTACCGTATACTTCAAAGTGAGAGAGATTATTTTTGATAAGGTAGCTGATACATAAGTCTTCAACTGTGCATTACTAACTTTGATGCTTTCCATTCTTGACATAGGTGCTTTATTGTATTTTTCTGCTAAATCTCACCTCACTAGGGGATTTCTTTATCCAAATAAAGAGCAAACTTTCTCATAAAGAGAAAATGTTTTTTACCCACAACAAAAACCGAGATCCTGCTGAGTGTTTCCCCAGGCTTCTATAAAAATTCACAGGTGAAAGTCTGCCACCTTAATAAGAAAACCAAAACAGCTTTGATCAGCCAAACAGAGATCATTTTTATTCCGAGCACATTAAAATATACAAAGAAACCACAGTGTGGGCATTGCTTTTGGCCTTTATTTCATTGTCTATGATATATTTATAATAAAACTTTGAAGTACACTTAAAGATACTTTGAAACTCTAAAAGCATCATTTGAAATGATACCATGCTGGGCAGGGTATTAGTTCATTTCTCTTGATCATGGTTTATGATCCTGACTCTTATTTATTGAAGAAATTATTAAAGTCCTTTATCATGTTTAATCTTTGTTTAAAGTAATCATTTTACAGTACATAGTTTAGAAATAAAATAAATCTATTAAACAATGCAAATTGGGTTGATGATCATACTCTAAAAACACAAATGATTGTAATATTTTCTTTGTATAAAATTATAAATGGAAAAAGTAAGATTTGTTGCCTTTTAATTAAAAATGTCATACTGTTTAGTTTGCATTATTGGGACATACAAGAAGTAGATAAAAATGTAAAATACATGTATAAGTTCACAAACTTAGATATCAATAGCAAATGTGAATTGTCTATGGTTGATTCTACATACACATAAGTGTTAAATATATTACAAAAGTGAAATATTATTTTGAAATATATTTTCACTTTTTCTCACCATAGTGCTTTAACATGTTTCATTTGTTTAAGTGACAAAATGATAATATTAATTTTCTCTCAAATACCTCCATCTCAATTTGACATAATTTTCATTTTTTAAGCATATTTCTTTTTCATTTCCTCTGTATTAAAAATATGCTAATTATTATTATAACCTGTATATCTTTATGAACATCTAATATTTCCACTAAAAGTTATTGATAAATTACAAAAACTTAAAGAATCTTAATTTTATATGAATCTGTTAAGACCCCTGAAACAGATTATGAATGTTTTTCTTTTTTATTTATTTGCACACAGTAATTTGTATGGATTACATTTCATTCATGGAGATTATGTTTTATATAATAATTAATAGTGTGTTTTATACAATCATTAATATACATATTTCATAAAATTAATTACTATTGATCTATGCCTATTATTTTCCATATTGAATCTTTGTTTTCTTGACATTAAGATGCAATCCATAGGCTGTATTCTTTGTCTTGTACAATTACTGCTTGAAGTCCTTCTCACTTTCCGAAAGCAAGTAGTAAGATTCTTACCACTGAACATTGTGATAGGTGGAGAAATATTGAAGTTGTCGGCAGTTTCATATTTCTTGGCTCCACAATCAACACACTTGGTACCAGCAGTCAGGAAATCAGGAGACATACTGCACTGGGAATGTCTGTATGTGGACCTCTCCAAATTTTTGAGGAGCAATGATGTCTGTTTGATGACTAAAGTGTGTCTGATTCAGGCCATGGTCTTTTTTCTGAACAATGAATAAAGATGACAGAAGAATTGATGCCTTTGAGCTGTGGTGTTTGAGAAGAGTAATGGATATCTATCCCGTGAACTTCCAAAAGACTTATTCAAGACCTTCATTCCCTTGAATGCATCAGAAAGTATGGAAAAAAGAAAACCGATTTGCTTAATTGTGAACCAGCTATAAAAGATAATAATGAAATGTCCATCAATGTATTACTTATTTTAATCTATATTCTAATATAATTTTATGAAATAAAATATGTCCAGCATCTTTATTATTCTCAAACATTTTCTTTTTAGACACCCAAATCTTGGTCAGATATCACTCATCATCAAGAGCTTCTTGTTGTTGGGTTGCATCTACTCATAAATAAACCTTCAGGTGGTTTTCAGAGGATGTAAATTCGTCTAACATTGCCTAAAATTTCCTCGGTGCATAGCCTCTTCTAAACCCTGCTTGCACATCTAGAAATTCTCTGGTGATGCACCGTTGTTGTTTTCTAATAATCTTTAGTAAGATCTTGCTTGCATGTAATATTGGTCAATAATTTTTATTATCAGATCACCTTTTTCTGGAACCAGAACAAATATGGTTCTCTTACTGTCAGTTACACATAATAGGTACATTACAGTAATGAGTCCTACATAGTAATGTCTTTATCATTAAATACAACAGATTTAAATGCAGAAAAAATGGTCTCTCTGGAGCTTATCTCAGTACAGCATTCTCATCATGGAAACAAGCTACAGAGTAAGTGACTCCATAACTCTTGATGTTTTGGATATAAAGATGTCAAAAGAAAATAAAAACCACCTATCTATATTTAGATAAAATAATGATTGATTATCTCCTCTGGGATGTTTTAGAAAACTTTACAGACCTTCAATTTCCTACTGAGTATTAACTAATAGTCTTTGATTTGATAGTTGTTTCGATGACAGGCTATTGGACTAAGTGATGCCCTAAAGATACCCTTTGGCAAAATTAAAATTCAATATTTCTTCTGGTAAATTATGCTGACTCTATTTAATTAGAGATTTCAAGTTGCTTTTTTTTCTGACATACACAAAAACCCTTTGCTCTAGCAGATTGTTAATTTCAGGGATATAATTCAGGTTTCTTCCTTTATGAAATACAGAAAATTCTAACAGTGAAAGAAAAAAATAGATTAATAGAGAAAACCTTTAATTTAAGAGACTATTGGGAATTTTAAAAATACGGCCTTGTGATATTAGTATAAAGAAAATTTCTGGCTTTATATAAGATTCTTATCTATTAAAAAGGAATTCCAAAGTTTTGGTGGTTGTCATTGTTATGTGCCGTAGAGTTGCTTGCAACTTATATCGACCCTATGTACAACAGCCCTAAACTCTGCTCTGTCCTGTGCCAATCACACTATCTCCGATAGAACCATCCTGATTACCCCAGTCACTGAATCAATCTACCTCACAGAGGGCCTTCCTCTCCTGCGATGTCCCTCCACTCGACCAGGCAAGATGTCCCTCTCCAAAGACTGGTCCCTCCTTAAAATATGTCCAAAGTATGTTATATGAAGCCTCAGAATCCTTTCTTTCAAGGAGCAGCCCAGTTTAACCCTCTCCAGGATGAACCTGTTTGTTTTCTTCTCAGTTCATGGTACATTCAATATTCTTTTCCAGCACCACAGCTCAAAGGCATCAATACTACTTCTATCCTCCCTAGTCATTGTCCAACTCTCTGATGCATAACAAGTGACTACAAAGAACATGGCCTGTATCAGATGCACCTTACTCTCCAGAGAGACACCATTGCTCTTCAGTACCCTGGAGAGGTTCCTAACAGCAGACTTTCCCATCTTTTAATTTCCCGGATGCTGTTGCCATGAGTGTTGATCGTGGAGCCAAGCAAACTAAAGCTGTGAACAGTCTCAATCTCTTCACCATCCATCTTGATGCTACCAATTGGTCCAGTGGTGACACTCTTTGTCTTCTTGACATTGAGCCTCAATCCATATTGAAGGTTGCAGTCCTTGACCCTCTGCAGCAAGCGCTTCAGGTCCTCCTCAGTTTCAGCAAGCAGGGATGTGTCATCTGTATAACGCAGATTGTTGATAGATCTTTCACCAATCCTGATCGTGACACCACATTTCTCCTAATAGAGCCCAGCCTCCCAGTTAATCTGTTTTGCATACAGGTTGAAAAGGTATGGAGACAGGACACATCCCTGGCATATCCCCTTCCCAATTTTGAACTATGCAGTAAGTTTCCTTGCTCTGTTCTGACAACTGCCTCTTGGTCCAAGTATAAGTTTTGCTAATGCACAATCAAGTGTTCTGTCATTCCCATTCTTCTCAGAGTCAGCCAGAGTTTGTTATGGTCCACACAGTCAAACACATTGGTATAGTCAATGAACCACAGATATACATTCCTCTGGTATACGCTGCTTTCAGCTAAGATCCATCTAACATTAGCTACAATATCCCTAGTACCATGAACCCTTCTTAACCCAACTTGGACTTCTGGAAGTTCTCTGCTGATGTGTTGTTCCAGTCATTTTTGGATGATCTTCAGTAGAATCTTGCTTGCATGTGAAATCAATGATATTGTTCTATAGTTTTCACACTCTGTTGGGACACCCTTCTTTGGGATGGGAACAAATATAGACTTCTTCCAGTCATTTGGCCAAGTGGTTGTTCTCCAGATTTCTTGGCACAACTTGGTGAGCACATCCAGGTCAGCATCTCTTAGCTGAATTTGTCAATTGGTATACCATCTATTTCTGGGGCCTTATTTTTTGCTTTTTCCTTCAAAACAGCCTGAACTTCTTCCTTCATTACCATAGGCTCTTGCTCATATGTTGTTTCATTAATTTCTAAGTGCAGGTCTTTTATTATACTATAGAAGTACCATGATAGATAGAGAAGAGACAGATTGTGAGCAATTTCAGCTTGCTTGAGCCCACAATCAACAGTTTTGGTACCAGCAGTCAGAAAAGCAAAAGACTAATTGCATTGGGAAAATCTACTCTCAGGGACCTCTCCAGAGTGCTAAATAGCAATGATTTCCATCTAGAGAGTGTAGAGTATCTGATCCAGTCCATGGGCTTTGCAATTACTTGCTTTGCATCAGAGAGTTGAACAATGACCAAAGATATCAGAAGAAAAATTGAGGCATTTGAGTTGTGGTGCTGGACGAGAGTATTGAACATATTATTGACTACTAGCCAAAAGCCTCCTGTCTCTTCTCTGGAGATTTAAATAAACTAGTTGCTCTGAAGAATATAGACTAACAATTTTCTTTGTTAAGATGTTTTTGTTGTTGTTATGTGCCATCAAGTCGTTTGTGACTCATAGCGACCCTATGTACAACAGCCCTAAACCATGCTCTATCCTGTGCCAATCTCATTGCCCCCGACACACCCATCCCAAGTATCCCAGTCACTAAATCAATCCACCTCATAGAGGATCTTCCCCTCCTGCACTGTCCCCCTACTCTACCCAGCATGATGTCCCTCTCTAAAGACCTGTCTCTCCTTACAACATGTCCAAAGTATGTCAGACGAAGCCCCAGAATCCTTGCCTCCAAGGAGCAGCCTGGTTTAATCCTCTCTACAATGAATCTGTTTGTTTTCTTGGCAGTCCAGGGTACATTCAATACTCTTCTCCAGCACCACAGCTCAAAGGCATCAATACTACTTCTATCCTCCCTAGTCATTGTCCAACTCTCTGATGCATAACAAGTGATTGCAAAAAACATGGCCTGTATCAGGTGGACCTTAGTCTCCAGAGAGACACCGTTGCTCTTGAGTATTTTGGAGAGGTCCCTAACCGCAGACTTTCCCATACACAATAGGACTGGAACAGTACATCAGCAGAGAACTGCCAGAAGTCTAGGCTAGGTTTAGAAGGGGTTGTGGTACTATGGATATTGTAGCTGATGTTAGATGGATCTTAGCTGAAAGCAGAGAATACCAGAAGAATGTCTGCGTGGATCATAACAAACTGTGGCTGACTCTGAGAAGAATGGGAATCCCAGAACATTTAACTGTGCTAATGCGAAACCTATACTTGGACCAAGAGGCAGTCGTCAGAACAGAGCAGGGCAACACTGCATAGTTCAAAATTGGGAAGGGTGTATGCCAGGGATGTGTCCTATCTACATACCTTTTCAACCCGTATGCAGAGCAGATTACCCGAGAGGCAGGGCTCTATGAGGAGAAGCGTGGCGTTAGGATTGGTGGACGATCTATCAACAATCTGCGTTATGCATATGACACAACCTTGCTCGCTGAAACTGAGGAGGACCTCATGCACTTGCTGCAGCCTTCAATATGGACTGAGGCTCAAAGTCAAGAAGACAAAAATTCTCATCACTGGACCAATCGGTAGCATCAGGATGGATGGCGAAGAGATTGAGATTGTTCACAGCTTCAGTTTGCTCGGCTCCACCGTCGGAAAAACGTATTGTGAAGATATAGAGCCTTAAGATCTACAGAGGTTTGCTCTCAATTATCTATTTCTTTCATAGAACATCTGAAGAGATTCTGACAGCCAACTCTTCCATTAAGAGCTACATACTAAGCCACTATTGTATCAAGGCTCCTAGGAAAAGTCAGTAGTAGTAATTATAGAACTTTTTTCAATATAGAAAAACTATTTTTTGACTTCTAGAAATAGCAATATGTCTTTCTCTATTTTACCTGTGTTTCTAAATAATGGCAAATGGAGGAAGAATTTTAGATAATCACAAATCATTGTCCATTGCTGTACTAATTGACAAAAATCAGACATACAGTACAGAGTTCTTGTGTACAGTAGTCAGAACCGACCCATAGCTGACCCTCCTGTGAGTATCCACAGGCAGTAAGCACATGGGAGGAGTCTGCCTATCACCCCTCCTTTTCCCATGGAGCAGCTCGTGACCTCATACCATGTACCTTTGAGATTGCAGCACAACTTCTTGCCACTAGGCCACCAGAGCCTTACCAGAGTAAACGATGTACAATATCTGTCAAGAAAAGCATATATACTATACATATTAAAGTTCTTGTCTATCATTTCCATAATGCTATTTACTTTACCCAACTGGCTAAATAAGTTGAATGCTGGCATAGCTGATAAAATAAAAAAGTTTATTATGACATAGAAATAAAACAGTGCTATTTTCATCGTATATTGTCTTGACTAGTAACCTTGTCTGTCCTTTTTTATGTCATACTGCAAGGTATATTTCTTATCAGATCATTGAAACAGTGACTTTGTATAATAAAACACTGAAATAGGAGGTCAGATTTCTTCAGTTGTCATGTCTGCTCCTAGATAATGAGTTTTGGTAAGTTATAGTGCTACTTTTAGTGTGCCAGTGAGGCCACAATAAATATTTAACAGACAAATAAAATGTACAAAATAGACCTCTGTAAAATAATAAATAGACAATCTGTCTCCATTCCGTAAATGTAGAAGTTTACCCTATTTCACAAATTTGTAATACTTCATCCTGATCTATGGTCGGTTAAATTTATTTTTAAAATAAAACTATATTCTCATAGCATTTAATACTTAGGTGAAAAATAAAGTTTTAAAAGCTATATACATCTGAAGTAATAACTGCTTTATCGTTCATAAAGGAATTTCACTTAGTAAAGGCTGTACTAAAGTTGACATCTTGGTAAATGCTCCTCATCTTGATAAGACCCTCAACATATATGAGTTGACACCTCTCGCACATCTTTGCACACATGATTGTATTCCCCAAAATCCACCGTTGATAGACCCAAGGTCAAATGTACAACACATATGTATGCCACATGTTCCATCCCAGAAGTTTGAAACTTGAAACAGTAAAAACAAAATCTAGGGATTTCTGTATTCAAATGGAGTAAAAGAGAGTAAGACATTCAGCCAGGTAGATGAACGAGTTGTTTGCAACAAAATGTTTTAATATGGTGGAGATTGTGAGGATGGTGCAGAATTGGGCTGGGTTTTATTCTGTTGTACATAGATGAATATTGCTTCAATGACAGCCAAATGCAATGACAGTATAGAACTGGTTCCAATCTAGTAACTACAGCCTGAAAAGCAGAGAACTTTCTCCAGCCATGAAATTAAAAGAGATAAGGTTTAATGAGAGAGCAGAAAATCTGATTCCATGAGAGGGACGAAGGATATCATTGTTGCCTAAAAGAGGACGTAGTAGACCTTAAGATAAGTATTTAGCACCTGAAAAAGAATTTTGACTAACAACTAGAAAGGAAATGTGGACATTCGCCTCACAATAACATAGAGAAGAATTCTATTCAATGGTTATAATGAGCTCAGACGAAGATTCCTGTACATAGACTCCAGAATGGAAAACAGTCAACCTGACATCTAAATCTTAGCCTTGTGAAAACTGCAATTATTCCCATCAGGTTATAGCCAAGAAAACCTTATTGAGTGTTCTAGTCTTTAACATTTGGTTGTCAAGAGTTGGAATTGAGTTGATGGCCAAGTGTTTGTTTTTCCATCATTTTAAGTCTTTAAAATTATGAAGAATTATTATATTATAAAAACAGTTTTAAGAATCTAAAAATATTCCAAACCTTGGACTCATTCCTTCAAGTAGGAACTGACTCATAGTTGACCATGCCATTGGTTTTCCATGGCTATAACTTACTTGGTCACTATGAGTACTCTATGACTAGAAGGCAATTAACAAGAATAATAATGAAAACAAAAGAAAGAGCTATGGTGGCCTAGGGGACAGAAAGTTATGCTACCAAGTCCAACATAGGTGATTTTAATCTGCGGCCCTTAGACATGGTTTAAATGAGTTTTTTTGTCAAACATTCTTCTAAGTGGTATAGCACTGGTCTATGCATTGCTGTAAAGAGGTCACTTGTGGTTGCTGTGACCCTGGGGTACCAAATGTGGTTCTGGTTACCCATAGTAGACAGTGTTTGGTGGAGCTACCTGGTTAATAGGAACTTGGAAGCAGAAGAGGCATCCACTTCTGAAATGGCTTGCCTCTGGAAACTCTCTGAACATGGAGAAGCAACCAAAGTAATACAAGTTTTCAGGAGTTTCATTCATAGGGTCACTATGAGTCGTCGATGACTTGTAGGCAATTAACAATAACAACAGCAACAACATAACTTCCATGAGAGAGCATTGTCCATCTTTCTCCAAAAAAGCTGCTGGCAGATTTGAACTGTCAGAAAGGTGCCACCTTTGAATTAGCTGAGTAACTCCCTAAGCTGACACCATGGGAGAAAGCTGGACCATCATTTCCAATGTGATTTTCAGTCTCTGAAAGCCCAATGAAAGGGTGAGCTATGAGTTGGTTCCAACCAGACAGTAAGTCAGATGTTCAATGCCTTAACTATGATATTTTTAACAGAAAACAAAACAGTCATTATTAGATTCCTGCTCATAGCAATTCTGTAAGACAGACTAGAACTGCTCCATGAGGTTTCCAAAGCTGTAAATATTTTTACTAAGCACTTGTTTCATCTTCTCCCAAAGAGCAGCTAGTGGATTCCAACTCTCAAACTTATGGTAAGAATTGAAATACCTTAACCACAATGCCACCAGAGTACCTTTTATTAAAAATGCACAGAAAGGAGTTCAACTTAGCACCACTGTGGAAAATTTATAAGGTATGAACATTGAGAGAGCAGTAATTCAATAACTTTGCCTATAAAAATAAGGTCCTAAAAGCCAATTGAATAGAATTATTAGTTAAAAAATACATTATGCCATTCTTGTTAATATTTTATATCTACATTTAAATTCCTTATATTGCTTTATTGTTAAGCCCCCCATAAGTGTCTATCAATGAACTGAAAAAAAAGAACAAAGTCTTCTGTAAAAGGTGAAAAATACACATATTTCCTTATGTTTTTAATAAGGTATTGTTCTTCTCTTTCAGAAAATACTGAAATCTTAGAATAGATTGATTTTAAAATATTAAAATTTCTGAAAATTATATAGCTCAAGTGTCAGGCATATGCAAATATAAAAAATACTGTCCCACTCTCTACTTGTTTTTGAAGTTTGAGTATCAAATACTTTATTCATACATTCTCCTTCCTGGGAGAAACATCAAAGGAAAAAGAGAAAAAGAAGGTGAGAGAAAAAAAAGATTGAATAGGCGAGAGGAAATGAGAGAGACACACACACAAAGTGACAGAAAAAGGAGGGGTGTTAGGGAGAGAGGAGAGGAAAACAGAAGGAAAGAAAAAGTGAGGTAGTTAATACAATTGCATTGTCTTTACAATTATGCAGTGGCTCTGTACCTTGCCTATCCTGAGCCAACTTCACCATCTCTGACATACCTAACTTTATTGCCAAAGTCTCTGTGTCATTCATTTCATCCATACGGTGCATAAAAACCATAGGTTCTTCTTCTATTGTGCTGACCTTCTACCCTTTTGAGGCTGGCTCCACTTGACAACATCTCATAGTATGTGACCCACAAGCTTCAAAATCCTTGCCTCCAAGACAACCTGATTTCACCCTCTCCAAGACAGATCTGTCTGTTTCTCTTGGCAGTCCAGAGTTCAATACTCTGCTCCAGCACCAGAATGCGAAGTATCCATTATTCTTCATCATCCTTAGTCACTGTCCAGCTCTCTGATGAGCTATTGCAAAGACCATGGCCTGGATCAACCACATCTTGGTTTCTAAACTGACATCATTCCTCTGAAGCACTTTGGAGAGGTCCCTGAGAGCAGACTTTCCAAATGCAATTCTTCTTATGATTTCCTAACTGCTGGTGCCAAGAATGTTGGTTGTGGATCAGAGTAAGATGAAATTGTTAGCAGTCTCAACCTCTTCTTATGTGTTCAATTTTTACAGGAACTCTAATATTTATATATCAGCATAAGTATAAGGTCAATGTGAGTCAGAGCTGACTCAATGACACCTAAAAGCAACTTAAACAACTTGCAAATGAGTAAATAAACGACAATAAAATGCTTACGCCACTTACGTAACTGTACATCAGTAAGAAATACTGCAATTATTAACTGAATATTAATATGAAATCACAAGAGAAATATTCTCACTTCTTTTCTTCATTGTCTCTCTCAGTGACTGTAGCAATTAATTTCATATGCTAAGTTCTAATAAAATATGTTTAAAAGGTAAAAAATTTTACTTTGATACACAATTAAAACATAGAGTCTTTTTAAGTTTCCTATTTTTTTGAAAGTGAATGTTTGGCTAACATAGTGACAGTATTTTTGCTTACGTCTCTGTGAGGACCCAAATTCTTGAGAAGAAATTATCTTTTTTGAGAGGATTAACAAATGGGGTTAAAAATCTTTCAGTATTCTGGTTGGATTAGGTGGGTAAATCTTATTGCCATTGTGTCAATTCTACCCCATAGTGACTTTATAGGACAGATCCTCACAGATAGAACCATTCCCTAGAGTTTCTGAGGATTCAATCTTTACAAAAGCAGATTGTCATAACTTTTTCCTTAACCCTTACTGATAGATTTTCACCGTCACTTTTTCAGTTAGTAACCCAACGAGACAATGATTAAGGATAAGAGAAAAAGAATTGATGCTTTTGAACTGTGATGTTGGAGAAGAGTGCTGAAAATCCCAAGGACTGCCAACAAAACAGACAACTATGTCTTGGAGAAGGTGCAGCCAGAGTGTATCTTGGAGGCAAGGATGACTAAGCTTTATCTCATGTTCTTTGGACATGTTGCTAGAAGAAGTTATTCCTTTGTGAAAGACATCATGCTTGGGAAGGTGGAGGGATAATAAAAGAGAGGAAATCCCTCGACCAGGTGGGTTGACACAATGACTGTGGCAATGGGCTTGCATTTGTCAGAGATTGTGAGGACGGCATGGGATAGGGCAACATTCAGATTTGTTGTTCATAGGGTCACTATGAGTCATATTCAACTTGACAGCAACTAACAACAAAAACAACCATCACCTAACTTTTAAACCATTCCCCCATGGTTCCTTGATTTCCTTAGTCAAGGAAAACTGGAGTTGTATGCTTGAAAACAACAATTACTTTATTGAGTGCCAAATAGTAGAACACTTCATCGCCATGACTTGTTCCTTCACACAGCCTCAAACCTCTCAATATCTACATGATGAATGGTTTCAGAGTAAAAGAAAATTTCTCTCAAATGACATGCTCTTGTTGTTGATAGGTGCTATCGTGCTAATTATGACTCACAGTCATCCTATGAATAGCAGATTTGAACCCTGTCCTATCATATGCCATCCTAATCATCTCTAACACACTCGAAGCATTGCTGCAGTCACGCAGTCACTGTGTCAATCCATCTCATTGAGGGTCTTCCTCTCTTTTGCTGCCCCTCTATCTTCCCAAGCATGATGTTTCTCTACAAGGCATAACCTCTTCTAGCAAAACATCTGAAGTATGAAATAAAGCTTTGTCATCTTTGCCTTCAAAGAGCATTCTGAAGGAACTTTCCCAAAAGACATATCTATTTGTGCTTTTGGCAGTTTATGAGATATTCAGTTCTCTTCTCCAACACCATAGCACAAAGGTATCAACTCTTTTCCTGTCATTTTTATTCCTTGTTCATGTCTCAGATACACAGGAATTGATGGAAAAGACCATGGACTGAAACAAGTACAACTCAGTCCTCAAACTGACATCATTACCCCTTAATAATTTGCAGAGGTCCCTGACAGAGGACTTGTCCAATGCAATGTCTGCTGATCTACTGACTGTTGGTTCCGAAGGAGTTATTTGTGGATTCAAATATAACCCTGTGGAAAAGAAAACAGAAGCATTACTAAGTGGTTAAAAGGATTAGCTAGCACAACTGATCAGCGAAACTGTGTTAAGAAATCAAGATGATATTCATATGATTCATCACTGGTGCCTCATTCTGTGTTCAATAAAGCTTAGAAACATACTAGAAAACTTGGACTAAAAGAAATCATAGCAGAAGTAATTGCTTGATATTAGCTGCAAATTTCTTACCTATTCAGTCGTCAATTCTTCCATTTAAAGTCACAATACAGACTAGATTTTTAAAACATATTTAATGAATATGAGTAGATTATAATATCTACCTTGCAAGTGCAAATTCTGTTAAGAATATAAAAGGAAACATATGACAGTATTTTTTTTTCATCTCTTCCAACTGTTGTTTGCCACCGAGTCAGAACCAATTCATAACTGACCTTTAAGGGAAGAAACTGCCCATCCTTCGTCCGGGGAGCAGCTGGTGGATTCAAACCATGAGTCTTTGGGATTGTAGTGCAGCTTTTTGTCACAAGGCTACCAGAGCTCCTTTTTCTAAAAATCTATATAATTTTGACCTTTATAGCATATTGTGTGTAAGTGTATCATTCTGTGCTCTGACAAAGAGGAAGGAGGTATTTTTAACCTTTTATTCCCCCCCTAATGTTTTTGATTACAGTTGACTTTTAAAAATTCAACACAGTGGCCTTGATTATGTGGATTTCTTTCTAACACTATTAATTTAGAATGAAACTGCTGTGGAAATGTTTAGAGTTGACCTTTTATATTGAATTTTATTTCAATATATGCATTAAAGAATCTCACATGCAATGCATTATTTAAGATGAATATTACAAAAAGTATTTATACTAAGTCAAGTGAAAATGTTAAGTTCACTCTTATGCTTGTATACACATTTACAAATTGGTTCATCCTAGTAAAGTCCCATAACATAAAATCTTAAAAATAAATCAAATGTCATTGAAATATCCAATATTTTGTACACATTGCTTAATGTCTACTTACTGGCCTGTATTTTCACAGAAAATTACTCATTTATTGTTCTCTGTCTTATTGAACTTTGCTATATATTGCTGAGGTAAAATAACATCTCATTGTTTTCATAAGTATCTCTCTCATGGCTAATAAATGAGATAATGTCCTTACAATTTAATTGTCTGTCTAAATGTCTTCTTTGAGGAAATGTCTATGTTTTTTAATTGGATAGTTTGACTTTTGTTGTTTAGAAGCTGAAGCTTTATATTAATTTTATTAATTATTCCTTTGTTTAACATTGTTATCAAATATCTTCCCAAGTCTGTAATTCTTTTTCACTCTTCTGTAAATACCTTTTAATCCACATAATAACTTAATTTTGAGAAAGTACAGCCATAGGGTTTTCTTTAAATGCTTTGTTTTGTTAATGATTTATATTCTCTCTCTCTCATTTCCTTCACCCCTCCACTCATCAAATTGTGTGACCCTATGATTAATCACTCCTCAATCCCTCACCCATCCTCACTGCTCTGCTCCACCCCTTATTCATTCTATAATAATGGTGTTATATAGTATTTGTCCTTTGGGGACTAAGTTAGTTCACTCAGTATAATGCGCTCCAGTCTTTCTTAGGTAGTGATTTACAAAATAATTTCTCCTGAGTGTTGTATAGTAGTCCATTGTGTGAATGTGCCATAGTTTCTCAATCCATTCTTTTCTGGTTGGACATTTGAACTGTTTCCATGTTCTTGAGATTGTGAATAAGGCTGTTATGAACATTGGTTTACAAGTCTCCATTTGTGTCTCGGTTCTCATTCTCCCAGAGGATATTTCAAATAATCGAATAGCTGGGTCATATGAAATTTCTATGTTCAGCTTTCTGAGGAAATGCTAAACTGCCTTCCAGAATGGTTGTATCCTTTTACAATCCCACCGACAGTGTATAAGAGTTTCTATTTCACCACATTATTTTGGGTTGGTAACAAAAATTCTAATCTTCTAGGCCACCAGAGCTCCCTTTTAATAAATTGTTGATATTTTTGTTGTGTACTGAAGAAGATCAAGGACTGCAGCCTTCAATAGAGATTGAAGATCAACATCAAGAAAACAAAGATTCTCACCACTGGGCTGATTGGCGGTATTATGATAGATGGTGAAGAGACTGAGATTGTTAACAGCTTTAGTTTGCTTGGCTCCTCAATCAACATTCTTGTTACAAGCAGCCAGGATATCAAGAGATAAATTGTATTGGGAAGGTCTGCTTTTGGGGACCTCTCCAGAGTACCTAAGAGCAAAGACATAAGTCTGGAGACTAAGATGCACCTGATCCAGGCCATAGTCTTCACAATTACTCACTATGCATCAGAGAGCTAGATAATGACTAGGGATGATAGAAAGAGAATTGATGCCTTTGACCTGTGGTGCTGGAGAAGAATGTTGGATATATCATAGTCTGCCTGGTTCGTCTTAGAGAGAGTGAAATCAGGCTGCTTTTTGAAGGTAAGGATTTTGAGACTTTGTCTGACATACTTTGGACATGTTGCAAGGAGGGACCAGTCCTTGAAAGAGAGGGACATCATGCTTGAAACGATGGAGGGACGAAGAAAGAGAGGGAGACCATTGATGAGATGGATTGACATTGTGACTGAAATAATGAGGGTAAGTGTGTCAGAGATAAAGTTGGCATAGGATAGAGCAGGTTTCAGGGCTCTTGTGCATAGGTTTGCTATGAGTCACAAGCGACTCAACGGCATATAACAGCTGTCTAGTTGGATCAGACCCATAGCTGACTCTTCAGCAGGTTTTCAGAGGCTCAGGAGGAGATAATCTATCCATCTTTCTCCTGTATAGCAGCTGGTAGATTCAAACATTGTGCACTTCAGAATGCATTGCAGTGTATTACCATGGTGGCAAACTACATTTGCCCTTATTTTTTCTTTGATTATAGCCTTGCAATTTGCATTTCAATCTTTAATCCATTTTAGTCCTTCTTTTGTATATAGCATGAAGTATGAGTCATGATTCTTTTTCTTTTTTACAAATAGATTCACAATTTTGCCAACATCTCTTTTTTAAAGAGAATGTGTTTGTTTGGTTTTTTTCCTCCATCTAATATTTTGTGGACTTTTGACAAGACAAATATCAGATGCCTGACATGAACACAATTATTTCTGGATTCTCAATTTCTTGTTATATGGCTTTATTAGTGTTCCAGTACCAAACAGTTTTGACCACTGTGACTGTACAATACGTCTTAAAGTCATGAAAAGTGAGATTTCTTAGTTTGATTTTCTCTAAAAGTGCTTTGTTTATATAAGTAAATAGTTAATTTTTCTTTTTACTTAAAAAAATGTTGATGGGCTGTCTATGGTGTAGCACTTAGGAAACTGTGCTGATAACTGGAAACTATCTCCTCTCTGGCAATTAGAATCCACAACAGCTCTAAGAGAAAAAAACGGACTCTCTCTTTCCGTTAAAATTACAGCTATGAAAACCCGATGGAGTGTCACCACTGTGACTAGAATCAATTCAGTGTCAGTGAGTGTGACTTTGTATTGGAATTCCTTTATTTGTAAAGATCAGTTCAGAAACGATTGTATTTTCATGGTTTCAAGTATTATCATTCATGATAGATGACCTGTAGATGGCGCCAGAATTAAAGGTTTTGCTTGCTGGATCATGGACAGAAAAACTGACTTGCAACTGATAAAAGACAAAATTTGCTGGATTATTGAGGAAATTATAGGCTACTTATATTTGTGTCCCTGGACTGAATTTAGATTTTCGCTTGTTGATTGAGATACTGTCTGAACTAGTTGAATAATTTGCTCAACTAAACCTGGAATTTCACTGTGTGAAATTTCCACCCCCAACCTCCAACCTTTTTCCTAAACAAACCTCATAACTGTGTAAGGTAAGTCTGTGCATCTATATGCAAACAATATCCAAACCAGTGATTAGTAGAAGTTGCTTCATGAGTATGGAGCCAAGTTTGACTTGTAGGTTTTTGTCTGATACTGTGAATATTCTTGATGGGGACAGTTCCTCTCGATATGGTTAATTGTACTCAAATTGGCCTTTCCTTCGTTGCCTTTATTTTTTTATACAACTTAACATTAAGAAAACAAAAATCTTCAGCACTGGACAGTCGGCAATATCTTGATAAGTGGAAAAAGTATAAACTTAAAAATTACTTTGTTTTACATGGATTCAAAATCAACCCCCATGGAAATAGCAGTCAATAAATAAAAACACAAGCTACATTTGGAAAATGTGCTGTCATGCAAAAGATCTAGAATATGATTTTAAGGCCTAAACTGTGCCTAACCCAAGCCATGGTATTTTCAATTGCTTTATATGCATCTGAAACTGCATAGATAAGGAAGGCTAAAGAATAGATGTCTTTGAATTGTGATGTTAATAAAAAGTATTGTATATCCCATCAACTGCCAAATGAACAAGCAAATCAGTCCTGGAAGAATTGCAAAGTGGATGCTCTTAGAGGCAAGAATGGTGAAAATTTATCTCATATACTTTGGGCATCTTGTCAGGAGACATCTATTAACTATTGGAGAGCTACATTTTGCTTTGAAAAATGGAACATCTGTGAAATAGGAAAATCCCCAAGAAAATGGATCAACAATATGATTACAAAAATGGGTTTGAGCATGACAGAGACTGTGAGGATTAGGCAGAATTAAGACAAGATTTAGATCATTGTTCATTGGTTTCTATGAGTCATATTCCATTCAAGAGGGCCTAATAATTGTAATAGCAAGAAGTAACCATGAAGATCTCAAAGAAAACAGTCGAAAACTGAATCAGGTTGGTTAGGAAGAGATGTTGTCATTAATTGACATATTTTGATATCTAGGCTCCTCAAAGAAAGCAATCGAAACTTTAATAAAATGAAATACAAATGAAAACCTATGATTGATTTCCTATAAAGTATTCAAAGTGAAATTCAAATTAAAAAAGGCTATGAAAGTTTACAGGAGGATATATTATCTGTTACTACTCCCAATGGAGTGAGCCCTAGACGTGCTCACCAAGTTGTGCCAAGAAATCTGGAGAACAACCACTTGGCCAACTGACTGGAAGAGATCGATATTTGTTCCTATCCCAAAGAAAGGTGACCCAACCGAATGTGGAAACTACAGAACAATTTCACTGATTTCACATGCAAGCAAGATTTTACTGAAGATTATCCAAAAACGATTGGAACAGCACATCAACAGAGAACTACCAGAAATCCAGGCTGGTTTCAGAAGGGGTCGTGGTACTAGAGGTATTGTAGCTGTTAGATGGATCTTGGCTGAAAGCAGGGAATACCAGAGGAATGTCTATCTGTGTTTCATTGACTATGCAAAGGCATTTGACTGTGTAGAGCGTAACAAACTGTGGCTGACTCTGAGAAGAATGGGAATCCCAGAACACTTGATCGTTCTAATGCGAAACTTATACTTGGACCAGGAGGCAGTTGTCAGAACAGAGCAAGGGAACACTGCAGGGTTCAAAATTGGGAAGGGCGTACGCCAGGGATGCATCCTATTTCCATACCTTTTCAACCTATATGCAGAACAGATTATCCGGGAGGCTGGGCTCTATGAGGAGAAATGTGGGGTCAAGATTGGTGGACGATTTATCAACAACCCGCGTTATGCGGATGACACAACCCTGCTTGCTGAAACTGAGGAGGACCTGAGGCGCCTGCTGCAGAGTGTCAAGGACTGCAGCCTCCAATATGGATTGAGGCTCAATGTCAAGAAGACAAAGATTCTCACCACTGGATCAATTGGCAGCATCAGGATGGATGGTGAAGAGATTGAGATTGTACACAGCTTTAGTTTGCTTGGCTCTGTAGTCAACAGTCATGGCACCAGCAGCCAGGAAATTAAAAGGCACATTGCCATGGGAAAGTCTGCTGTTAGGGACTTCTCCAAAGTGCTGAAGAGCAATGGTATCTCTTTGGAGACTAAGGTGCGTCTGATACAGGCTATGGTCTTCTCAATCACCTGTTATGCATCAGAGTTGGACAATGACCAAGGAGGATAGAAGGAGAACTGATGCCTTTGAGCTGTGGTGCTGGAGAAGAGTATTGAGAATCCCATGGACTGCTAGGAAAACAAACAGATTTGTCCTGGAAAGGGTTAAACCGGGTGGCTCCTTGGAGGCAAGGATTCTGAGGCTCCGTCTAACATACTTTGGACATGTTGTGAGGAGAGACCGGTCCTTAGAGAGGGACATCATGCTTGGGAGGGTGGAGGGACAGTGCAGGAGAGGAAGGCCCTCTAGGAGGTGAATTGATTCAGGGACTGGGATAATTGGGATGGGAGTGTCAGAGACAGTGCGATTGGCACAGGACAGAGCGGAGTTGAGGGCTGTTGTACATAGGGTCGCTATGAGTCGCAGGCGACTCGACGGCACATAACAACAGCAACAACAACACTCCCTATGGAGATTATTAAATAAGGAAGAAGGTCTCAGACAATATAGAAAAGAGGTGTGGAAAGTAGAGCTAATAGTTGTAAATTATTCTACTTTAAGATTGCCAGATTAGAGAAATATCAGATATATAAAAATTAAAATCACTTGCTACTGTGAAACATCCAAATGAACTGCAGGTTTTTTCATGGTATTATATCTGCTTGTTTTTGATGAGAATGTGCTGAATAATGCTCATACTTAAATTGGTCTAACTTCAGTTTCAAAAACCGTAGCATAATTAATCATAATTAAGAGTTATAGCACTGTGGTACTAATTCTAATATTTCTTGACCAAAAATAGCACAAAGATTTTTCTATTGTTAAATGTGTGTGTGCGTGTGTGTGTGTGTGTGTGTGTGTATGTGTGTGTATATATATATATTTGTTCTGTAAACAACTTTTCCAACTGTAGATTTTTTTTAATCTATGTTTTTAAATTACCAAAGAAACTGTAAGTGAAAACTGTGATATTAAAATAACAAAATCTGACAGTTAAATTGAGATTTGATTTTCCTCACAGCACTTGAATTCTTTTAGACAAGTATCAGTGGTTTCATTCTTTTTTTTATTCCAATCTTGTTATCTAGTACAGGCCTCAATGAACATTTCCATAGGGAAAAGAAAAAAATGAACATGAAAATGCATTCTACCTACACAAAAGTCTGAAAGTATTCTAAGAGCAGCAATTTATATCTTTTTACATGTAAAGGGACACAATTATGATTGCAATACTTAAATTGTGTAACAATGTCAGCTATTTTCAAAGATAGTAAAAATTTTAAAAAGGAACATTATATCCTGGTAATTGTTATTACTAATCCATAAACCTCAGAAAAGAACATTTCCATCAAAAAAGAGGCCATAACTGATAAATATTCTTGCAACCTGAATTGTATATCACACTAATAATCAGTATTTTACATTGAAATATGAGGGTAAGAGCACAGAATACTATGCATAGGGAATCATTATGTAAATGAAATGTTGATTATTACAGGTGTCATGTTTCTTGAAGTTTCTTCACAAAAGTTTAAAATTATCAATTTAAAGTAAGGCTGCTTTTACAAACCAGATATTAATCTTACCATGTATTTAAAATGGTTGGAGAGTAGAATTTTAAATTTTTTGAATTGTACAAATCTTTTTAAACTTTGTCTACTTTAGTAGTGTCTATTTATATACCAACAAATTAAATAGGTATTTTCTAAATTATTTTTGTCACCACTTTGTGAATCTGATGAAGAGGAAAACTTACCAATTTTCTTCTCAACTGTGTAGATGGTATACTGTTTCCTTTAATTAAGTCTTGCTTGAAATAAACCTTGTTACCCTTGGTACCAGCAATTAGGAATCAGAAGACATGTTGCATTGGGAATGTCTGCAGTTAGGAACCTCTCCGAATTATTGATGATTAATGAAGTCAGTTTGAGCACTAAGGTATGTCTGCTTTAGGCCATGGTCTTTCTAATCACTTGCTATGCATCTGAGAGCTGCACAATGAATTGGGATGACAGAAGATGAAATGATGCCTTTCAGCTGTAGTGTTGGAGAAGAGCACTGAATATCTCCTATGAACTGTCAAAAGAACAAACAAATATATCTTCCAGAAGGTGCAGCCACAATTTGGAAGCAAAGATAATAAGGTTTCGCCTCCCTGACTTGGGGCATGTTGTTAGTAGGGGCTTTTTCTTGGAGAGAAACATGATGCTTTGAAAAATTAATGAAGTAGAAGAAGACCCTTGACCAGGTGGAATGATACAGTGATTGCCTCAATGGGCTCTAATGTGTCAGGAAGGATGAGGATAGCATGGGATAGAACAGGGTTCATATCTGTTATTTGCAAGGTCACCATAGGTTGGACTTGACTTGATGGCACTTAACATTCTAGCACTAAATCAAGGTATCTCTACCCCAATTATTACTTTCTTATTGAGACTGGTAATGCATGCATGGGGAGCTCTTGTTGAGTAACAGTAAGAAGCTGTGCTACAATACCAAAAGCATGTGGTTTGTTTCTACCAGCTGCTCATGGCAGGTAAACACTTTGTGTATGTGTACACACACACACACACACACACACACAGAGTCGAGTGTACATGCTATGAGAGGACATGCAAAGTTTTACTACTTTGCAGAATACAAAGAGAACTTCTTGCTTTATGAAGTTTTTAAACCATTAAGCTGACATAGTGGCATACCTCAGTTCAGTGATTTCAATCGTCAATTAAAGCTATTCTCAATTAAATGGAAATTTTCACCTTTACTATTATAGCTCAATTCAACTTTTGGTGGGTTCAAAGTTAACTATGTGTAACACAAAGAGAGTAACAGTCAATCTTTCTGGCATGGAGGAAGAATAGTTTATTAAAGTGTCTGCTATGAAGTTGTATTCAGGTTGGTCTTAAAAGACTGCATAATTCAAACATGCGTCTGGTGTCTAATAAATAGAATTGACAAAGTTAAAATGAAGCCTATAACTTCTCATAACTCAGTAATCAAGGTGAGGTAGACCTCAAAAAAGCCAAATCTTAATCTTGTTAATTTATTTTCACTCACTTTATTTCCACAAATTCTTTGTAAACCTGTAACTAGATAAATTAATAGATCTGTTACCTAAAGGGAGTTTTGGTGTGAGTAGAGGTCAACATAATATCTATAACTCAGTTCATTCTTTAGAAAACACCTTATTAAGCAAATCTCAACACAACCCAATTTATTTCCATGAAGACATAAAAGACACATAGCTAACCTTCCAGTGAGGTTTTCAGATTGTAAACTGCATGGGAAGAGAGTGTCAATCTTTCTTTCAAGGAGCAGCTGTTGGAATTTAACCACTTGTCTTTGGGTTGGTAGCATAACTACCTGCCAATGAGACAACAAGAGAGAAATCCCTTAAAATAAATATAAAGAAGTAACAATATCAGTGTAACAAGCAAACTTTCTATTGTCTAAGATTATGTTGTTGAAAATCTCTATTTGTTATGCCTCTCCCCTGCTTACACTTTATCTGCAATTTCGAGAACACTGTAGTGTCTTTTCCTTTCTTCAAGTCTAATATGTCTTTTTATTTCATAAGATAGTTTATCCTTCAATAAAACTGTTTTGTTATTTCTAGCAAAGTATAAGTCTTCTATTTAACTATAATATTCTCAGCTTTGAAATAGTTTGAAAGAACAAGGAAATTATATCAACTCTAGTACTCCATATGAATCTTCCACTAGCGTCGAAGGTGGGAGCAACTAGTTTTCTTACAGTTTAGTCCAGATTTGAGTAACAAGGAGAGAAGGAAGGGATACAGCTTCAAAGCTATCAGACATCCAAAAACTACAGTTATCATTAAAAGATACTGCTTTGGTTAGTCATCTCTGAGCAATTGATCCTGTTAGTTGGATTCACTGACTAATGAAAAGGAGACATTCATACTATGTGAGGCATTGCTAAAAATAAAGTCATGTCAATTGTGTGTCATTTAATTAATATACTGTAAGACAAGACAGTTGGGTACTTTAAGGTAGTAATGTCTCTAATTTTTTAAAAGACCTTTTAGAATAATCTTCAAATCTCTCAAAGTATATTATTGTGTAAATTTCAGCATGTAACAAAAATCTGAAGTTTCTGTAGGTTATAGAGCTTGTTTGATGTTGCAGTAACTATAATAAGTAATGTATTTTTTGTGTCTTCAATATGTCTTTATTTGTAACTGAAATTTGTAACAAATCTGGCTTGAAGGAAGGGCATCAACTTATAGGCAAAGTTCATGAAACTTCGTCTCACTTGCCTTGACCATATTTTCGGGATGAAGCAGATCATATTGGCAAAAGCAAATGGTTGGTAGAAGAGAGGAAGGCTCTCAAGGAGATAGATTGCTGCAATGACTACCACAGAGATCATGAGATCATGAGGATGACACAGAAAAGAATGATTCAGGTTAGTTATTTATAGGGTCTCTAGGAGTTGAAGTTGACTTGATTACATCTAACAACAAAAACTGAAATTAGCCAAATTCAGATTTTACTCTTGATCTATTAATATTATAAAGTTTAGGAAAAGAAAATGAACTAAAAGAGAGAATTGAAAGGGAGGGAGGAAAATGTGCAACAATGAATGAATCAAAATGCAACCTTTCTCTAAACTTTTGTTAAGATTATAATTTAAAAAATTAAAAAATAAATGGATTATCTTATGAGATACAGCCATATGAGAGCCACTACCATAATAAATTAGTGAAACACCATTAAATTAATTATGTCACAATTTTGAATACATTTCTTCTCTCTATCCTACAAATTTAAGCCAAATACAAGGTTATGATGAAAAAAATCAACATAATATGAAATAGAGGATGGCTATAATCTTATACAATTGCCAAATTAGATCATCATGTAACTGCTAATTTACACTATCTTACAGCTGTAATACCACTAAAAGTAATAGCCTAGTCAAGTTCATGCACAGCTTTAACCAACACAGTCAAACTTATTCTCACCTTACACCTTGTATTTTCTACTGACAGATCCATGTCACTAATGTGCAAAATTATAAGGTACTATAATTTTTACTACATATTAAATGTAAAATATCAAATAACAAGATAGTTTTTAAGGAAAAACTGGGTGAAATTACACTTAGAAAATAAAGTTCGTATTGATCCAGAAAAAATTGCATTTGAGCTCAGTACTTTTCAATATCATGTTGTTGTTTTGTGTTGTCAAGTCAGAATTGACACATAGCTGACTCTCCAGTGATTTTTCAGAGGCAGTTAATCACTGAGAAGATAGTCCAGCCTTCTGCAGTGGAGCAGCTGGTGGATTCGAACCATATGCTTTTGAGACTGCAGCAGTTTCTCACCATTGGACTACTAGATAGATAGATAGATAGATAGATAGATAGATAGACATACATAGATACATAAAGATAAATATATGCATTATATATATATATATATATATATATAATAAATATAGACAAATATAGAGATAAATACACATATGTATATATATCTTTTATCTTTTCTCCAAGTTCATAGAGTTTCGGGAGTCAAGCTGTTTCAGAAGTGGATGCCACTCCTGCTTCCAAGCTTGTTTTAATCGGAGAGCTCCACCAAACACTCTCCACCATGGGTAACCATCATCTCATTTGACATCACAGCAACCATAAGTACCTCTGTACAGCAAATGGACAGACTAGTGCTATACCACTTAGAAGAATGTTTGACCAAAAACAATTAAAATCAGGCACAAGGGTCATAGATTAAAATCACCCACCTTTGGCTTTGTAGCATCACTTTCTATCCACTAAACCAACAGAGCTCTCTATATGATGCTGTTGTTTGTGTTAGGTGCTGTCGAGTTACAAACAACTCATAGTGACCCTATGAATGAAAGACTTTAAAACTTGTTTAACTTTCATACAATTGTTATAATGGTTTTATACAATATTTATCCTTATGCGACAGAGTTAGTTCACTAAGCATAATGCTCTTCATGTTATCATAGACTTGGTACTGTATTATAGAATTTAGTAGATATTATAAATTATAGAGTTTATAGACATTATAATATAATATAATATAATATAATATAATACAATAAAATTACTTTATAAAAAGTGAAAGAAAAAAGAAATCAAATGACGTATTACATTGGACAAATCTGTTCCAAAGATGTTTTTAAAAGAACTTAAAAACAATGTTTACAGACTTCATGAACTTTGTATTTAAATCAGTAGAAAATTTAAAAAAAAAGTTAGAAATCACAGATGTTGTATGCTGAGGAAGATACTTGATTGAGCTGTGGAACTTATGTTCACTTCATATTCATTTGAAAGCTGGACAATAAATAAGGACAACCAAAGGTGGGGGGAAATTAAAATCAGAAGAAACTCTAAAACTTGCTTTTGAATGGAGAAAAGCTAAAGCAAAAGGAGTATATGATAAAATAAGAGAGATAAACATTTTAAAGGGAAGCACAAAGAAGATACAGTAAAATATTATGAAGACAGCCTCGGAAGTGGAAAACCAGAAGGGAAGAACACACTCAGCCTTTCTCATGGTAAAAGAACTGAATTAAAAGTTCAAGACTCAAGTTGCAATACTGCAACATAGCAAAATATTGAAGGGGAGGAGAAAAGAGTGCATAAAGTAAGGGTAACAAAAATAATTCGCTCACACTGAAACATTTCAGGAAGTAGCATACAATAAAGAACATACTGAAGCAAGAAATGTAAGCTGCCTGAAGACAAAAATAATACCTTAAAAAAAACTGTTGACATTTAAACTGAGATGTTTCAGCGAACATATGCAACACAGGTTGTGTTCACTCTTATATGACAAAAATTTGAAAGACAGCAACTTGGCTGCGTGATTGGAAGAGATTAAAAAAATATTATCTAGTTGAATGTGAAAATCAATTAACATTATTATTAGTATCACATGCAAATAAATTCCTGCTGGAGATTATTAAGAAATAGTTGGAGTTGTGCATTTTCTGGTAACTTGTCAGAAATTCAAGCTGCATTCAGAAGAGACTATGGAACAAGGGATATCATTGCTGATGTCAGCTGGATCTTAGCTGAAAGCAGAGAACACCAGAAAGAGGTTTATTTTATTTTTTCATTTACTGTGCAAAGGCTTTAAACTGTATGTAAAACATTGGGGGGGTGAAGACCTTTTAAAACCTTTAAATCCATCAGACATTCCATGAAAAGGATGGCTAGTCTCTGACTCTTAAGATTGAGAACTTTGGAAACACAGTGAAGGGTTGCTATGACCAGAATCCACCTCACAGCAGTTATTTCTCTGGTTTTGGATTTTGGTATTTCAGAATGCCAGGTTGAATTGGTTGTTTTCTCTGTTTCCATTTCCACAAGCATAAATCAAGTTGTCACCTGATTGAATCCTATCAAGAAGCTTTGAGAAGTATCTGCTTGCTTTTAGGTGTCTGGCAGAATTCAATTCCTTGTGGTTATTGAGTATTTCTTGACTGGCTGTCCTCTGTGAACCACTCACAGTCTATCAGGTACTCATTATCCACATGGGCCTCTAAATTTTATAGGAATGCTTCTTGTGGTTGAAAACTGGCATCCTTTGTCTTGTGTAACATCTCTTCCTGTGTCATTAGTTGTTATGTGCCACTGAGTTGTTGGTGACTTTTAACGACCCTATATATAACATTTCTGAAGCCTGGTCAATCCTGAGCTAGTTTCACTGACATAAACACATCTGCCCCAATTATCCCAGGTACTGTGTCAATCCATCTCATCTGGGGTCCTCCTCTCCTGCACAGTCCCTTTATCATTCTAAGCATGGTATACTTCTCTAAGGATAGTCCCTCCTGGACACATGCCCAAAGCATATGTGATAGAGCTTGAATCCAAAAGGAAACTTGGTTTCACCTTCTCCAAGACAGAACTGTTTGTTCTCTTGGTGGCCCATGATATATTCAATACACTTCTCCAGCACCACAATTCAAAGGCATTAATTCTTCTTCTGTCATCCCTAGTCATTATCTAGCTCCCTGATGCATAGCAATTAATTGTAAAGTCCAGACCCTGGATCAGGAGCACCTTACTTTCTAGACTGGAGTCATTACTCTTTAGCACTTTGGATAGGTCCCTGACAACAGACTTCCCCAATGCAATTATTATTATTATTATTTCCTAACTGTTGGTGCCAAAAATGTTGATTGTGGAGCCAAGTAAGCTGAAATTTTTAATAACCTCAATCTCTTCTCATCTATCATGGTGCTACTAATTGGCCCAGTGGTGAGAATATTTGTCTTCTTAATATTGAACTTCAATCCCTACTGAAGACTACAGTTTTGACTGTAACAAGCGCTTCGGGTCTGCCTCAGTTTTGGCAAACAAGACTGTGTTGTCAATATCACAAGTCGTTGATGAGTCATCTTCAATACTGATGCCACATTTCTCCTGATAAAGACCACCATCTCAAATAATGTATTCTGCATACAGATCAAAAAAGTATGGAGACAGGACACATCTCTAACACACTCCCTTCCCAATTTTGGACCATACAGTGTTTCCTTTCTCTGTTCTGAGGGTAGCTTCCTGGCACAAGTATTTGTTTCACATCAGTACAATCAAGTGTCCTGGGATTCCCATTTTCTCAAATAAATTTAGGCACAATTTATTGTGATCCACACAGTCAAATGCCTTTGAAACATGGATACACATTCCTCCGTGACTCTGTTTTCTGCCAAGATCTTGCTGACATTGGCGATAAAGGCATTAGTGCCACGGCCTCTTTTAAACATAGCTTGTATTTCTGATAGTTCTCTGTCAATGTACTATTCAAGTAGTTTTTGGATAATCTTCAGTAGGATTTTGCTTGTGTGTGATATTAGTGTTATTGTTCTATAATTTCCACACTTTGTGTTCACACTTTTTTAGAATGGGAATAAATATTAATATCTTTCTGTCACTTGGCCAGGTAGTTGTCTTCCAGATTTCTCAAAACAACATGGTGAGTACGTCCAGTGTAACATATGTTTGTTGAAATAAGTCAATTGGTATTTCATCAATTCCATAAATGGGGTGTTGATTTTGCAAATTCCTTCAGAGCAGCTTAAACTCCCACCTTCATCACCATTGCCTCTTGATTATATGTTGTTTTATGAAATTCGTCTGTGTCAGCCGATTATTTTTGATACAGTGACTATGTGTACTCTTTACATCTTCTTTTAATGCTTCCTGGATCATTCAAAGTTCTGCCCATAGCATCCTTAATCCCTGTGCCTGTATAATTTATTATTGTTTTTGTTGTTGCTAAGTGCCGTCAAGTTGTCTGCGACTCATAGTGACCCTATGTGCAGCAGCTCTGAACCTTGCTCTATCTTGAGGCAACCTCATCATCTCTCACACATTTACTTTCATTACCCCAGTAATTGAGTCAAGCCATCTCATCAAGGGGCTTCTTCTTTTGTGCTGTCTCTCCACCTTCCTGAGCTTGATGTCCCTCTCTAAGGACTGGTCTCTTCTTGCAACATGCCCAAAGAATGTCAGACAAAGTTTCAGAATTCTTGCCACCAAGGAACAACCTGGAATCGTGGCAAGTTTTTGGAGTCCACTGCTTTTCCAGGCATGTGTTTGTTGTGTGTGGGTTTGCTCTGTCCCCGGGTGTGAGGCTAGCCAGCCTGGGCCTAGGGTTTGAGCCAGGAGGCGGCCTTAAGACCAAAGGAAGCTGGGAGAGAAAGCGGCCATGTTGTTCCTGGTTGGCTCCTCCCAGGGTCTTGGGAAGTTCCCCTTGCCAGAAGAAGCATAGTGGTGAGAGCTCAGGAATCATGGCAAGCTTTTGTTGGAGTCGAGTGCTTTTCCGAGCATGTGTTTGACGTGCAGGTTTCAAATTGTTTTCCTGTCAAACATTCTTCTAGGTGGTATAGCACTGGTCTGTGTGTTGCTGTACAGAGGTAACCCGTGGTTTCTGTGGTGCTGAAGCCTGTGACAGTGATGTGCCAATCGTGGTAATGGGTACTCATGGTGGACAGTGCTAGCTGGAGCATCCCGACTAAATCAAGCCTCGAAGCAGGAGCGGCATCCACTTCCGAAATGGCTTGCCTTCGGAAACTCTATGAACGGGGCTCAGGCTGTTCATTCATAGGGTCGCTATGAGTCGTCTACAACTCGACAGCACCAAACAACAATAACAATGACAATGACAACAAGAGAGCTAAGTTGGCCTAGTGGAAAGGAAGTTATGCTACCAAGCCGAAGGTGGGTGATTTTCATCTGTGGCCCTCGGCCAGGTTCAAATTGTTTTCCTGTCAAACATTCTTCTAGGTGGTATAGCACTGGTCTGTGCGTTGCTGTACAGAAGTAACTCGTGGTTGCTCTGATGCTGAAGCCTGTGACAGTGATGTGCCAATCGTGGTAATGGGCACCCGTGGTGGACAGTGTTGGCTGGAGCTTCCCCACTAAATCAAGCCTGGAAGCAGGAGCGGCATCCACTTCCAAAATGGCTTGCCTCCGGAAACTCTATGTACGAACAGTGCTCAGGCTGTTCATTTTTAGGGTCGCTATGAGTCGTCTATGACTCGACAGCACCAAACAACAACACAACAACAGACTGAACCTGTTTGTTCTCTTAGCAATCCATGATATATTAATATCTCCAGCTCAAAGGCATAAATTCTTCTTCTATAATCCTTAATCATTGTCCAGATTTCTGATACATAGCAAGTAATTACAAAGACCATGGCCTGGATCAGGTGCACCTTAGTCTCCAGACTGATATCGTTGCTCTTCAGTACTCTGGAGAGGTCCCCTACCACAGATTTTCCCGATGGAATTCATTGTTTGATTTCCTGGCCACTGGTACCAAGAGTGACTGTAGAGCCAAGAAAACTGAAGCTGTTAACAATTCAAATCTCTTCACAATCTATCATGATGCTGCCAAAGTGGACCAGTGGTAAGAATCTTTGTTTTCTTGATGTTGATCTTCAATCTATATTTAAGGCTGCAATACTTGACCTTCTACAGCAAACTCTTCAAGTCTTCTTCAGTTTCAACAGGCAAGGTTGTGTCATCTGTATAATGCAAATTGTTGATGAGTCTTCCTCCAATCCTGATGCCTCATTCCTCCTCATATAGTCCAGCCTCCTGAATGATCTGTTTTGCATAAACAGATTAGAAAGGTATGAATACAGGGCATGTTTCTGTCATACACTCTTCCCAATTTTGAATCATTCAGTGTTTCCTTGCTCTGTTCTGATGACTGCTTCCTAGATCAGTTATAGG
>NW_006399850.1:9166382-9172834 GCF_000299155.1 Elephantulus edwardii
TTATATTTTTTTTAAGTACAGTGACTCCATATAATTTACTAACTCTGAAAACCTGCTGGGATGTCAGCTTTGGATTGATTCTGACTCTCTGGCAATCATAACAGCATGTGTACAGAAGAGAAGTGCTCTGAAATTTTCAAGACTATGACTTTTCTACAAAGGCCTATCACCAGGGCTTTCTTCCAAGGTGCCACCGGACAGGTTTGAACTGTCAGCTTTTTGGTTAGTAGTAGAGAGCTCCTGATTGTTCCACCAAGGACACAAAATTATTCATTAATAGATTTCTATATTTTTGTTTTTATAATAGCAAGAATAAAGAATGTGCAAATTGTGTTAATTCATAGAATAATTGAGTTCAGTTTAATACTTAAATTTATTGGCAAGGCTTTTATGTAAATTAAGAGGAAGATTAGATTACATATTAGTGCTTAATATACAGATGTACAACTCATAGTGATCCTTCACGATAGAATAACATTCCCCAGTGGTTTTCCAAAATTGTAATCCTATTAGAACAGACTGCCTGATCTTCTACACTGATAAATCAATGATGAGTTCTCTCACTGACCTTTGGTTAATTTCCACTTGGACTCCTTGTTCAAAAGTCTGTAGACAAATAAAATCTCTAATATTGGAATAAACTCGATAGCAATAGTCTTATTGTTTTCTTTCACAAAAAAAAACAAAAAAACAAAAAAACAATCTAAGGTTCCAAAATTATCTGTTACTTTGCAAAATCACTGCTCTCTACTAGGTCTTATTTTTATAATCTGAAAGTTCTCATAATGTTTTGCCCATTCCATTTGAGACTAAGCCTTATGTTTCATGTTACATAATCTTTCTATCTCAACACATAATAAACTATTTAACATCGTTGTTGCTGTTACATGCCTTTGCATTGCCTGTGACTCATAGTGACCCTATGTACAACAGCCCTGAAGCCTGACCTATCCTGAGCCAGTCTTACTTTCTCCAATACACCAATCCTCATTACCCTAGTTACTTTGCCAATCCATCTCATCCAAGGATTTCTTCTCCTGCACTGTCACTCCATCCTTTCAAGCACGGTGTCCTTCTCCAAAGACTGGTCCTCCTGTCCATGTGCCCAAAATAACATTAATAGCCAAAAATAACATTATTATTAAGAGCCCCAGTGGGACAAAGATTAAACGCTTGCTGATGGTCACATGTCTTACAGTTTCAACTCTCCCAACTTTTCAGTGAAAAAGACTTAGAGATCTGCTCTTTAATATGTACAGCCTAGAAAACTCCAAGGGATCATACGACTCCATTACATGAGGGAGTTACACGTCAAAAATTAACTAGAGGATGCCTAACACTCCATATATCATATATATGCTTTTCACATGCATCCGTCATATATACAAATCATGTTTCCTGAAAACTGTGTGGAGAAAAGGTTCTCATAGGTTTTGAACAATTTTATTAATAATAGTTTTTCTATTGTTTACTATTGAATCAGAACTGGCCCACAGCTGACCCTCCAACCCATAATTGACCCTCTGGTGGGTTTTCAGAGGCAGTTAATTGCATGGGAGGAGTTTGACCATCTACTTCCTCTTATGGATTCAAGCTGTGTGCCTTCGGGATCGCTGTGCAACTTCTTACCACTAGGTCACAAGAGCGTCCTAATAATTTTCTTTGTATGGCTGAAAATTTCTTATTATGAATTGTGAAATATTTTAATAGAAAATAATTTGCTATAAATCATCTGCAGATTACCTTTAATATTTTCAAGCTGAATACTGTTATAATTCTTCTATATGATATAATGTATTATAACACTATCTGTTTTCTTTTAAAATAATAATTTTTGCTGAAAATCAAAACAAAAAAAAGATGAACCTCAACAATAGCTACTAAAACAATGTGAAAAGGTTATATTAGCAAATGTATTATATATTAATAATACAGAATGGAACAGAATAAAATTAATGGGTGTTCTACTACCTTACAGAGTCATGGAAAATCAATTCTCATTAAATATTTCAATTATTGAGAAACTTGGTCTTTTGTTTAAGAGATAATATTTTCATGACTTCACTTATCAATTTAGGACATATCACAAAATTACATGGACGTATTAAAGTGTGGTAGTATATTAGGAGTTATATCAACACTTAAGATTTCTAGCCAACTTTATTACATGAACTTAGTTTTGTACACTTACACTTTTTTACTACTATTAATTTGCATTTTATGAAAGATATTGTCAATTCTATACTTATGGGACCAATTCACTGAATTTTTATTATTTTCTGTTTAAATGTAGTATATTTGGAATAGTGATTAGGGTGATTTGTTGTTAATTTTTTCTTAAAAATCATAAATTCCATATTTAAAAATATGCTACAGAAAGAAGCAAATTATATGTTTAGAAAAGGAAACAAAACCAAGTTATCTAATAGGATACACTTTTAAGTCAAATAGGATTTTTTTAAAAAAACTGAATCCATAGAATGTTTATTAAAAACAGTAGATTATGCATTCTGATATCAACTTTAAAACCAATTAAATTCCTTGAACCCATTACCTTTTTTCCCCCCTCAGAGACCCTAAAATCAGTGTTCCATCCATAGCCCATTAAGGATAAACGTTTTATACATCTTCTTCAGTAACTGTGTTGGTTGCTGAAGCATGTGAAAATTTTACCACTGGGAGTTTCAAAAGAAATGAGAAAATGACATCACCAATGAAAATTTTCTGGAAACCTTCCTTGAAACAAGATTTTATACAATAATAATTGTTTTTTTCCAGGAAATGTATATACATATATAAGAAAGTAGTGATAATTTAAGACATACATAAAATATAATTTAGAAAATAACCAAATTGGCTTTGTTTAAAATAACCAATAACTTTACTAAATGACCTAAAAATCCACTCTGCTGAAGTCTATTTCTACTCATAGCAACCTTCCACTGGACTCTCAAGCTATAAATCTCTACCAGAAAATAGTAACCATATTCTTCCCTAGGAACCACTAGTCATTTCAAACGGCTTAATAGGTACAACCTTTTGGCTAGCAAACCAATATGCTATGACTTACTCCACCAGAGTTCCTTAATAAAGGATCTAAGCAAAATTTTATTTTTTTACTTAAATTATACTGGAGACTGAAGACAAATTATATTCTGAAGTGTTTCACCATATTCTTTTTCATTTTACACATTTATGTCAGAACTGTCCCTCCTTCAGTTTTTTATTGTCTTCAGTATTTTATTGTGCCAATATCTCTTTTTATATAATCAACTATAAAAAGCAATCCATGCTCCTCAACAATGTACATATGAGAATTTTTTGTATCTCTAATATTGTTATTTATATATTTTTCCTCAACTACTTTAGAATGTCTTCTAAATTTTTATTCAGTACACAAATCGGAAAAGAATCAAAATTTCTTAGAGCTTGAGAATATAGACTAGAAATAAATATTTCAGCCAAAATTTCAGAAAAACTGCAATATAAAATGTGTCACAAAAGCTTGTATACTAAAATTTTAAAAGCACTATTTTGTATATAATAGCTGAGAGAAAAGTTTCCTGAAACTAAATGTATAGATGTTTCCAGAATAAGTCACATATGATATTAATAAAAGGATTGTTGAATTCAATTAATACAAAATAAGATGTAGAAAGTATAGCTATCCACATGCAAACAATAGAGTCTAGAGACAGGAGAGTTTTTATTGTACTATAAAGGATGGTCAATGTTTCTTTTAAAATTAAAAAACATTATAGATGTAAATGTTCAGAAGTAAATTCATGTAATATTTACATCTGGGTTTGAAAGAGAATATAAATGTTGAGACGTTTTCTACCTATATTCAAAATTATATTCAGAGTATGATTTTATGTGACATTTGAAGATATTTTGTGGAGGAAAGTGTTCTAAAGCTTATTTATTTGTTAATTAAATATAATGTTTATAAAGATAAGATTGATATATAGTGAGAGATTTCTCAGAACTTTATCATACTAATATTGTTGTTGTTGTTCTAATGTGCTGTCGAGTCGCTTGCGACTCATAGCGACCCTATGTACAACAGCCCTAACCTCTGCTCTGTCCTGTGCCAATCGCACTGTCTCTGACACGCCCATCCCGATTATCCCAGTCACTGAATCAATCCACCTAATAGAGGGTCTTCCCCTCCTGTGCTGTCCCTCCACCATCCCAAACATGATGTCCTTCTCCAAGGACCGGTCTCTCCTTACAACATGTCCAAAGTATGTTACACGGAGCCTCAGAATACTTGCCTCCAAGGAGCCACCCGGTTTAACCCTTTCCAGGACAAATCTGTTTGTTTTCCTAGCAGTCCATGGTATTCTCAATACTTTTCTCCAGCACCACAGCTCAAAGGCATCAATTCTCCTTCTATCCTCCCTGGTCATTGTCTAACTCTCTGATGCATAACAAGTGATTGTGAAGACCATGGCCTGTGTCAGACGCACCTTAGTCTCCAGAGAGACACCATTGCTCTTCAGTACTTTGGAGAGGTCCCTAACAGCAGACTTTCCCATGGCAATACGCCTTTTAATTTCCTGGCTGCTGATGCCAAGACTGTTGACTGTGGAGCCAGCAAACTGAAGCTGTGAACAATCTCAATCTCTTCACCATCCATCCTGATGCTGCCAATTGGTCCAGTGGTGAGAATCTTTGTCTTCTTGACATTGAGCCTCAATCCTTATTGGAGGCTGCAGTTCTTGACCCTCTGCAGCAGGTGCTTCAGGTCCTCTTCATGTTCAGCAAGCAGGGTTGTGTCATCTGCATAACGCAGATTGTTGATAAATCATCCTCCAATCTTGACCCCACATCTCTCCTCATAGGCCCAGCCTCCCAGATAATCTGTTCTGCATATAGGTTGAAAAGGTATGGAGATAGGATGCATCCCTGGCTTACGCCCTTCCGAATTTTGAACCATGCAGTGTTCCCTTGCTCTGTTCTGAGGACAGCCTCCTGGTCCAAGTACAGGTTTCGCATTAGAACTATCAAGTGTTCTGGAATTCCTATTCTTCTCAGAGTCAGCCATAGTTTGTTATGATCCACAGAGTCAAATTAATGATAGTGTTCAGTAATTTCAGCACTCTGTCAGGTTACCTTTCTTTGGAATGGGAACAAACATAGATTTATTCTATTAAGTTGACCAGGTGGTTGTCCTTTAGAGTTCTTGGCACAATTTGGTAAGTACATCCTGGGCAGCATCTGTTTTTTTAAATAAGTCAGTTGGTATGCTGGAAATTCCTGAGGCCTTGTTTTTTACCAATTCTTTCAGAGCAGCTTGAACTTCTTACTTTCTAACCACAAGCTCTTTCTCAAATTCTTCTATGTTCGCCAGATCCTTTTGGTCCAAAGGCTCTATATCCTCTTTCTATCTTCTTTTAATGCTTCCTGGATTATTTAATATTCTGCCCATAACATCCTTAAGTATTGCAACTTGAGGCTTGATTTTGTTCTTCAGTTCCTTCAGCTTCAGGAATGCCAACTGAGTTTGGCCCCTTTGATTTTCTGACTCAAGCTCTCTGTATACTTCATTGTAATACTTCATTTTGTCTTCCTGAGCTGTCCTTTGAAACTTTGTGTTCATACTTTTAATATCTTTATTTCTTCTCTTTGCTTTGGCTTCTCAGCACTCTAATACAATATTCAGAGATTCTTTTGACATCCATATTGGTATTTTCTTCCTCCTCTGTTTTTTTTAATTATTAAATTTTATTAATTTTAATCAACATTTACAGAGACTTTGGATTTTCATCATTCATTGTTGCACTATTTTCTCTACCCTCCTCCCCAGTTTATTCTTCTCCCCCCCCTTGAAAGTCTGTTTTAATTGTCCATTTGCCACAGTGCTTGTCAAAGCCAGTTCTGATTAATCTCCTTTTTCAGTGTGTCCTTTGCCATTCCCTATCACTCCTCCCTGAGAGAGACTTCACCCTGATTCATAAGTAAAGGTGTGTCATATTCTCTTAGCTACTTCCTGCTGAAAAGGGACGCTGTGGGTTTCAGGGCGAAGATCTTCTCTCACTACTCTAAAGGGCCCCTTTGGCAATAGGAAATACATAGACTATTATGGAGATTGATTTTGGAATGTAGATGCACTGTTATTAATTGTGCTTAGCCGTACATGTTCATATCCTTGAAGATGTACCATGGAAGTGTTGCAGCCTAGAAGACACAAATTTAACTAACAAGTTAAAAGTACGTGAGTCAAAAATTAAAAAGCATTAATATTCCAAGTAGAGGCTTTAATAGTGGCACAGATCAAGTTACAAAGGGAAGGTAGTTCTTACAATAAAAGGCCTATTGACTAGCACTTTGTCTATTATAGTATAAAGGTTAGGAACCACAAGATGTAGAGACTCAACTATGTCATTTATTGTTCTTAAGTCCTGGACCAAATTCCATCTACAACTGTTTTTTTTTTTACAACTCGG